>NW_027206590.1:465000-887500 GCF_024711535.1 Dipodomys merriami
AAAAATCAAGCCCATTAATTACTTCCTGCTCATGGTTTGAATTCGAGTTTGATCTCCATGATAGAAAGCACGGAGGCAAGCTTATCCACTCTACCGACGCTAGTCCATGTCTGTGGAGTCTTCAGTATCAGATGACTAGAGAAAGAATATGTTCTCAGTGCCCTGAAGGGAGTGGGGATATTTTCTAAGTAGTTTGTTTCTGAGAAAAGGACATGATGTTATTTGTTTCACAAGTAAACTAAACACTCATCCTAGTGCTTCACTAGGTGCCAGGCAACAGGCTTGTCAACTTGCCTGCTGTAAATCTTTCTCTGCTTCCTCCTCCTACCTTCCTATGATAAACAACCAGTGTCGCAAAACAAATCCTTTATTCCAGACAGCCCTGGTAGCTGAGAAATCTGCCAGAAAGCAAAACAACATACAAGTTTTGATCCTGTATACGTTCTACCAAAGAACTCCAAATTTAAAATCAGCAATATCTCTTTTCATGAAATACCCAGAAGAGATAAAATTCATCAAGACAGAACCACATAGTACAGATTTCTGGGTGAAAAATGGGACATAGCTGCTTTAAAAGTTCAATGTTGCCTGGTGGGATGATAGAAGTGTTTTGGAACTAGTAGGTCATCCTAGGTGAACAACTATAATCTCAGGTACTCAGAAAGCAGAGGCAGGAGATCTTAAAATTTGAGGCCAGCCAAGATAAGACTCTGTATTAAAAAAAAACCAACAAAAAACTGCAGCTAGGTGCTGGTGGCTCACGCTTGTAATCCTAGCTATTCAGGAGGCAGAGATCTGAGGATCATGGTTCAAAGCCAGCCTGGGCAGGAAGGTCTGTGAGACACTTATCTCTAATTAACCACCAAAAAGAGGGAAGTAAAGCTGTGATTCAAGTGATAGAGCACTAGCTTTGAGCCCAAAAGCTCAAGGACTGTTCCCAGGCCCTGAGTTCAAGCCCCAGGACCAACACCAGAAAAAAAAAGCAAATAAAAGAACTGAGGGTAGGGCTCAGTTAGATCACTGGCCTAGCATGCCGTAAGTCCCAGGATCAATTCCCCAGCACAACATTAAGAATGTACTTGAAAAAAAAAAAAAGGAATGTACTTGATGCTACTGAGTTGTAACTATGGATAGTTGGGTTATGTGAATATTATTTCAACTAAAAATAAGTCATGACATCAGATGGTGAAAGCTTAATATTGATCATGGAGAGAAAAGGATACTTTATAAAGTATCCATTGACTATTTTTGGAATCTATTCCCAAATGGCCAACTGCATGAAAAAAAAAAAGTAGGCATCAGGTATATTTGTATTCCTAGTGACTTGGGAGGTGGAGAGAAGAGATTTGAAAAGTAAACTAAAAGCAAAAGGCTGCAGGTGTGGATTTGGGGGGGAGGGGTTGATGGGAATTAAACTCAAGGCTTTGACACTGTCACCGAGCTTTTCTACTCTGCTTAAGACTAGTGCTCCACCACTTTAAGCCACAGTTCCACTTACGTTTTTTCTAGTGCTTAACTGGAGATAAGAGTCTCATACTGATGGCAAGGTGGCTCAGTGGTAGAGTGCTTGCCTTGCATGCATGAGGCCCTGGGTTCGATTCTTTAGCACCACATAAGCAGAAAAAGCCGGAAGTGGCACTGTGGTTCAAGAGGTAGCCTTGAGCTAAAGTGCTGAGGGACAGCACTGAGGCCCAGACTTCAGGCCCCACTACTGACAAAAAGTCTCACAGACTTTCTTGTCCAGACTGGCCTTGAACCCCCATCCTTAGATTTCAGCCTCCTGAATAGCTAGGATTACAGGTGTGAGCCATTAGTGCCAGACTAGGAGGTATGCTTTTTAAATAGTAGAGCACCTGTCTTGTAAGCTTGAGGCATTGAGTTAGATCCCTAGCACAGGGGTTGGGGAAGTAGTCTCATGAAAACATAGTGGATCACAGTAGATCAGTGTATGGGGGAAAAAAATGGGATCCTGCTGGATGGCTGATGACTGGACTCCTGAAATCCTTCTTGCTCTGAAACCCCAAGCCATTTGCTGGGCAGGCTCCTCTCAGCTTTCAGGGCTCTACCTGTGCCTGGGTTCCTAGTACCTGGGGGCAAGCATATCTGATTAGAACCATTGCTTTAGTTCCTTCCTAGCCACAGGTCTTAAGTGTACTCACTGGTCTCTAAACAGCTTCCCCACTGGTGTTTTTAACCTCAGCGCCTGATTTGGGACTGAGTGTCTTTGACTGCGCATATACCCTGGTTGGCGAGCTTTTGCATTAGTTTCTTTTAATGTGTCTCCCTTGTTAGAAGGTGAGCTCCAGGGTGACAAGAATAGAAACTCCCAAATACTTCTGAACCCCTGCTGTGCTACAAACACTGACCAGGGTGCTAGAGAAGCAACACGGAATAAAACCAAGCCTGAGCTGCGTCCACTTGAGAAGGAGAGTAATGCTTGTTATGACATGCATTGGGATGATGGCCTTGAAGACCCTGGACCTGTGTAGTAGGAGGCTCAGAGAGGGGACATAGGGCTTCTCTGTTAGCACTTTAGTAAAGGATGAAGGCTGAGCAGTATTAATTCAGCCAGGAATTGAGGAGATAGCATTCCAGGTGGGAAGAACAGCTTGTGCAAAGGCCCAGTGGACGGAAGATAATACTAATAATTTTATTATTAGTTATTGTTAAGCTTTCTGTAAATACCTTATGTTATTGTAGTCTTCCTTTTCCTAATGATGATATGAGATGATAGAATGCTCATGTAACCAGATAATGTAAGGTCAATGACAGAGAGGTTGTTACCTAGTGTCTGACTACTACTGACCTTTCTGAAGGTAATTCTAAAAAAGAACCATCCTGATGAAGGAATGGAAGAAGTGTGTGTTGGGTGCTGGCCTTAGAAGACACCAAGCCTGGGAGATGCCCTCTTTTGGTTGCAGAGCATTGTGCTGCATGGATGTGCTGAGAACAGAGGTCACCACCATCCTACGGAAATACAAAAACAAATAAAACCCAGGCTGCTAGACATTCTGCAGGGAGCCATCTATAAGAAGAAAAATCAAGAAAGCTTAGATGCTCAGCTTTACCTTCTACTGCCTCTGCTTTTTTCCCTTTTGCTACCGATCCTGAGGTTTGGACTTAGATCCTAAGAGCTGTCCCTGAGCTTTTTTGCTCAAGGCTGGCTCTCTATCACTTGACTTGAGCCACATGTGGCTCCATTTCTAGCTTTTTTTTTCTCTGACTAATGCGAGATAAAAGTCTCACACTTTTCTGCCTGGGCTGGCTTTGAACTGTGATCCCAAGTAGCTAGGACTACAAGTGTGAGTCACCAGTGCTCAGCTTCTTTGCTTTCTTTTCCTCTTCAGAACCTCTGTGCTCACACTCTTAATTCCCCTGATCACAAAGCAGTTATTGTTTAAAGAATGCAAACAGTGGCCAAGCGCTGCAGTTTCACTGCCACAGAGCAAGAAACTGACTTTGACTAGCAGTCAGGAAATGGGGCAGGTATTAACGACTTTTTTTGACTCACTAGTTTTTTTTTCTAAGAAGCATCAAAATGAAACTTAACCTATAAAATAAAACCTTAAACAGGAAAAGGAAGACAATAGCTTTACTCTTCATTCCATATTAGAGGGAGGGAGCAGCATTTCTTATTAAGCTTCCATTTTTCTAGGACCTCTACATATGCTGTCAAGTCAAATGAACTTGGGCTGTCCTTTGAATGGTTTTTAAAATTACTTACATGGCTGGTCATATCCATAGCAAATTGAGCTGTTGCTCTCTGAGTCCACCAACCATCTCCACTCTAGCCCAGTTTCATGGACTTTTTTCTGCTTATGAAGCATACCTGGAATGTTCTTAATCCAGGGCTCTTGCATTTGCCATTCTCTTGGTGTAGGTGATCTGTCTTTGGATCTTCTTCACATATTTGGTGTTTTTCTTGTCCACCAGACCTCAGCTATAAACCCTTCCTTAGCCATAGTACCTAAAATAGTATCATACTTCTTCTCTTTCTATCTATAGTCTCTTATTCCAGTGATTTATTTACTTTACATTGCATGTACAGTGGCTGGAATTGTGCCCACTGTGTGTGTGTGTGTGTGTGTGTGTGTGTGTGTGTGTGTGTGTGTGTGTGTGTGTGTGTGTGTACTAGTACTGAGGCTTGAACTCAGGCTTGGGCACTGTCACTTAGCTTTTTGCTCAAGGCTGGTGCTCTACCACTCGAGCCACAGTTCCACTTCTCACTTTTTAGTGGTTAATTGAAGTCTCACAGGTTTTCCTGACTGGGCTGGCTTTGAAACTGGATCCTTAGATCTCAACTTCCTGATTACAGGCATGAGCTATTGGCACCTGACTTTGATATATCTCCTTCCACTGGATGTTTCTTCTCGCCTTGTTCCTGGCCATCTGTCAAGCTTGGAGAGAAATAGCTTGCACCAAGAGGATGGTAATTAGAGTGCTGAAAGAATGGCTACAGCATATATCAAGTAGATTACATGATATTCACAAGCGTTAATACCCTCCAGACAAAGACCACAGTGGAGTAGGTTGGATTTATTGTTTCTTATTTCAGAAAAAAAGAGTTCACATCATGAGGAGTTATGCATTATCTCAGTAACAGGATGTCATGAAGGAACTAGCAGAACTTAGGCCCTGGAAGGTGATTTTTGGCATCATTTCATTATTCAGAGTGGCCTGCTGTGATATTGGTGTTCTGTGCAACTATTTTTTCTTATTGTTATGGAGGTACTGGGACTTGAACCCAAGGCCTTGGGTATGTATTCTATGCCCTATCCCGACACAACCTCGTTCAACAGGAGAATGCGAGGTCTGGGTGGCCCTGCTCTCCTTCTTGCACATGTCCCATCAGTATGGGACAGTACAGAAACAAGCCAAAGTTATTTCTTGTGATTGTTTTGTAGTCTTCCCTCCACTCCGATTCTGGATTTCTATTGGGGTGTGCACCGAGCCAAGACAACGGAGACCAATGCAGAGACATAATGCTGCTAGAAAGTCCATTGAAAAGTATTGTTATTTGTACATGAATTGATACATCTCAGCACATAAAGGATGCTGAATGACAGGACTGCCAAGTTCTCACCACAATCTCGTGAAATCAGGTACAAAAATCTTTTAGGACTTTGATTCTCGATCAAGTTTTTCTCTCCACTCAGCTTGTATGGCTTATGAAGAATTCTTTTAACCGGTGTCTCCTTGGACCCTGTCGACATCCCTGCTGTAGCTGATTTGTTTATAATTTGTCTGTCTGATGAGACTATCTCTCACATATTTATATCCCTGGAACTTAACAAAGAACTTGGCCCAGGCGAGGCTCTCTATAAATACTGTGAGTTGTAAATGAAGCTTTAATTTCTGCCTTGAATTTGAATCCCAGCACATTTATTGAGCCTGTATTATGAGCCAGGGCAACATTATGAACCACCAGAGTCTTCATCTCCAAGGAAGTTGGACCTTCTAACAGAATTAAGAAACATAGCGACACTAGCTGACGAGGGCCGTGCTAAGTGTGTTATAGGCACTCAAGTTATGGCCACTTCACAGGTGAATACCTTTCGTGAAGTCACACAGCTATCAAGGGTCAGGCTGGGGACCATGATCCAATCTGACCCGACACTTGCCCAGCTGGGTCCATTCAGGCGCTAGACCTCGCAGCAGACATTTATTTGAAAGCTGAGTGGGCTAACACGATGAACCTGGGCACGATTTAAGGACGGTGGGGGAACCGAGATGCACGTGCTTCCGGTGAACGCAGGAGAGGATTGGAGACATTCCCCTTTACTGGGCATCCATGGGCCCAAACACAGCGAAGAGGAAGCGGGCCGGCGGGCATCCTCCATCCCACCCCGCCACGCCCCTCAGCCCGGCCCCGGCCCCCAAACCCACTTCAAACTCCCGCCCCCTCTTTCCAACCACCAATGTCCCACCGAGAAGCTCGGAGAACGCTGCGGATTGGCTAGCGCCGCGGTTGCCGAGGCAACGGGTGGGTCCCGCGGGGTCTTCGAGTGGGGCGGGGGACTGGGGTGGGGGGAATCCCGGTGGTTTCCTCCTGGGCCCTCGTGTCGCGGCTCGCGCCCCATCTCGGGAGGTAGCGGGGACGGCCCCCGCGCATCCCCCCGCTCCCGCGCCCCCCCCCCCCACCGCCGGACTCCAGCCCGGGGCGCGGCGACTTCACTTGGATCTCCGCCCCCGGGACTTGCGGCCGCGAGCTCGGGAGCGCGGCTTCCCGGGCCGGCGGCGCGATGGGCTGCGGGAACTCCACCGCCACCAACGCGGGCGCAGGCCGAGGTGAGCCAGCGGGACTGCGGTGCGGGGAGGGAGGCGGGAGGGCGCGCGGCCCCCGCTCCCCAGCCCCATTCCCGGACGGGAGCCGACCGCTGGTGTCCCGAGAGCCGGGCAAAGCCTCGCCGGTGCCCGGCGCGGGGGCGAAGACGCCCGGCCCCCGGCGAGCCTGCGGGGGGAGCGCGGGCTGCGCTTGGCCCCGGGCCCCCCGCCGCCGGCTGGGCTCAGCACCCTTGCGAGGTCCGGGGTCCCAGGCGCCCCCCGGTCCCCCGCCCCGCCTCCGGGAGCCGGGACTCCGCACCTGGAAAAGTGCGGCGGGGCGAGTCAGGACTGAGCCGGGCCGGGCTGGGGCCGCGTGCGGGCAGGCGCGGGGCGGAGGCGGGGAGCGCGCACGCCCGATCCCGAGTGCATCCGCCTGGGGTCCCCCCGCGGGACACCCCGCCCGCCGGCAGCCCTTCCGGGGTGACCGAGCTTCACTCTGGCAATTCTGTGGGTACCCCTTCCATCCTAACGCACCCTGAAACTTCGCTTTACAACCACTTCGTCTAGTTCCGGGCGGCCCTGGGCCGGCCCGGGTTTGGGTGTTAAGTGACTTGTTCTAAAACCGCGACTTTTCTACCGAACCCAGCCGGTGTCCCCCCTACCCCCACTCCACTGCCTACCCCCCATCCCCCGTTCCCCTTTCCGGCCCTTCCATCCCCTCCCCGGGCTGAGATCTTAGAGCTTTGTTTTGGGCAGTCATGGGCTGACCTTATTGTAATGTCCTTTGGATAAGCGCTCCTAGATCCTTAGAGATGTGAGATGTCACACCTTGCACAGGCAGGTAGCTGGCAGGCGCTGCAGTATTTTCCAGACTGGTGTGGAAACTCTGTCAATCACTTGGTAACCTTGAGCTTGCCACTCATTTACTTTAACGCAGACCTGAAGTTTTATTTGTGTTAAAAGAAATAGTGGGAGCCATGTACGGAAGGCTGCTCAGTGAATTGGTCAACTTTATTACCTTTTTTTTTGGGGGGGGGTCGTCTGTGATCACATGAGGGATATTCCATTTCAAGAGAAGGGATTGAAAGATGGGGAGTTAACTCAGGTGATGCATGGAAAAGTTTATGTTATGGGTTGCTTTGGCTCTGTGGAATTAAACATCTGACGAGCGAATTTTGTAGTGCCCAGTCAGAGAGGCAGATCAGTTACCTTGTGCGAGGTTAAGGAAAGGAGGTAAGGTAAAGGCCCAAGAGAAGCCAGAAAGCTCTACTTGGAAACCTGGAACAGCGTCAAGACCACACCCACACTCGACTGTGACCCTGCACCACCAGGTATGGTGGCTCCAGGTAACCTGCTGCTCTACTACTCTGCTAGTAGAAAAAAAAAAAAGTTAAGAGCAATTACTCACATAAAGTTAAAAAACAAAAGTAGTAAGCGTGGCTCACATCTGTTATATTGGCTACTCAGGAAGCTGAGATCTGAGGATCACAGTTCCTCTCCATATGGGGCAGGAAAATCCCTGCTACTTTTACCCCCAATTAGCCAGCAAAAAGCCAAAGTCGAGTTATGAGTCAAGTGGTAGAGGGCTAACCTTGAACAGAAATGCTTAGGGAGGGTTCTCAGACCCTGAGTTCAAACCTCAGTACTGTCATCCAAACAAATCAAGACAAAAACAACAACAACAAAAGAAAAACACAGTAGGAAGGGTTTGTAACAAATATCCTTTGAAGTAGGGAGTGTAGTGTATTTATTTATTTATTTTGTTAATGAACTGCTTAATGAGATTTGAGATTTGGGTGGGTGGTCGTGCCATTACTAAATGAAAATCAGAATAAGATCAGGTATGATAGGGTAACTCTGAAATGGTCATTTAAGAACCATATAACTGGAGAAAACACAATTTTCTTTACATATACTTGATTGGCTTTTTTTTTTTTTTTTTGCATTTACTATGTACTCCAGGCTGGCTCAAAACCTGCAGCATAGTCTAGACTGACCTCAGATCTGACCTTCCTCTTAGTTTCCTTAGTGCTGGGATTACACACGTGCACCACCATGCCGACTTTGAGTTTTGTTGTTTGAATACATTTCTTATTAGGCAAAGGGAGTACAATTATATTTTTTTTCTAAAGGAAAGTGCATAGCCTTACCCATGACTTTTTTTTTTTCCTGAAAGCCAGCCCATGTGAGAGCATGGCGTTCTCTAGCTTAAAATTACTTTATGCTTAGAAAAGAGCCAGTGAGTGAGTGCACACAGTAAAACACGGAGGGAAATCATTTTGTGCTGGGAGTTACTGCCTCATCTCTTTGGAGATGATCTGCCCTTGGCTTTACAAAGTCATTCTCAAACATTTCCCTGCTTGTGTATCCAGCTGGCTGGTTTTGAGATTTGGTCATCCTTGTTTTCTGTTGATGGGAGGAATTTTGTTTCAGAAAGGAAATATATCAGGATGATGGATAGAAGGGTAAGAAAAACACACCACCACACAAATTCAAAAGTACTCAATCTCTCGGCTCTGACAGCAGCACCAAGTAACTCTTGAGCAAGCTTGTAAACTTGTACTGAACTGAAGCAATAGGAAATGCAGTAAATATATGTCATTGTCCACTAGCTATGTACAGGGCACAGCTTCTGCATTGTCCCAGGAGTCCCACTTTTTATACTTTATACTTTTCAGTAGTCATACTTTTCTTTAAAAGAAAAACGAGAAAAGTTTAGGGAGCTGGTTGGTAGGAGGCTGAACTTGAAGCCTGCAAGGTAAGCTTACATTTCCCTTCTATATGATGCCAGTTGTGTTTCTATAGGCTTTTTTTTTTTTATTGCTTTTCTGAACTTGTTCCTTTGTACCATGGAGAAAGCTAGATGTATCCTGTTCCCCAGGGCTCATGAAAGACCTTAAAGTTAGATAAAGCAGAAAAAACGCTCTGTAAACTGTAATTACTGTATTGTAAAAATTTATGGCCCTGTTGAAGACCAAGTGGCTTTTCTCAAATAGTTTTCTATGGAGGAAAAAAAAATATGGCAAATCTACTTCTATGCCCTAACAGTGTTCTAAGGTCTCCAACCTTGAAATTACCATTTTTAATAAGCCTCAGTTTATTCCCTAAGTAATCTAGGCAACCCCAGATCATTGTTTTCCTTTGCTCTGAGCTATTTCCTTTTCTCTTGCCTTTCTTGGCTTCTGCCTAGTGACCTTGGTTAATAGGACACAGATTGATACATTTTACTGTATTTGAGTCAATTTGATTCCACACGTTTGCATCAATAGTCCAGAGGTTAGGAGGAAAATGAGACAGATCAGCTCCTTGATAATCCAATGTAGCTTCACACTTCTGGGAGATTTTTTTTTTTTTTTTTTTTGGTTTGTCATGGGGCTTGAACTCTGGGCCTAGGTGCTTTCCCTACACTCTTCAGCTCAAGGCAAGTGCTCTACCGCTTGAGCCACAGCACCACTTCCTGTTTTCTAGTGGTTTATTAGAGATAAGAGTCTCACAGAGTTTCTTGCCCTGGCTGGCTTTGAAAGGTGATCCTCAGATCTCAGCCTCCTGAGTAGCTAGGATTATAGGCGTGAGCCACTGGTGCCCGGCTCACTTCTGGGAGATTTCTAACTATAAACTTGTACATGGTCTGCTCTTGTGTGGAAATCATCAAGAATTGTCTTCTCGTTGATAAGCAGGTGGTCTAGGTGAGAGGGTTAAGTGGATGAGAATAATGGCAAAGCAACGTGTACAAGAACCCACCTTGAACATCCATGGATCTCAGGAGATATTTAATGATACACTTTACATGAGAACTCCCCATTATGATATTTTTGCTGTTTTTGCAGTGCTGGGGACCGAACCCCAGACCTTGTGCATGCCAGGCAAGCTCTGTGCCATTGAACCACACTCCCAGCTTTGATATGATCACTCTTTCATAACAGGAACTTGACTTTTTCCCCCCTAACCTAGAACTAAAGTAGGAGGTCCTTTTGTATTTTTCATTTTGTAAGGAATAGTACATTTTTCCTGGGAAACACTGAAGTCAGTCTTTTTTGGGGGTAGGGGGTTCAGTTGTGGGTCTTGAACTCAGGGCCTGGGCACTGTCCTTGAGGTTTATTTTTGCTCTAGCTTTCTGCCAGTTTTTATGTGGTTAATTGGGGATGAGTGTCATGGCCTTTCCTGCCCCGGCTGAGTTGGAATCACCATCCTCAAATCTGATCCTTCTGAGCAACTAGAATTACAGGCGTGAGCCACCAGGACTCAGCAGGCAGTAGTCTTGTTTTTTAAGTGGCACATTTATTCTAAGGCAGGGAACTTTTGCAGTCAGGCGCTGTATGTCCTTGTTTTTCCTTGAATTCTCCTCTAACAAAGCAAAGAAATGAGCAACTCTGCATTTCAACCTAATGTAGTACAAGAGGTCCTCAGGCCCTTTGTTCAAATCACAGGGAGAGGATTCAATATGTCTTTGTAGTGGAAATCAGAAAGAATCCCTTAAAAGGTCCAATGGGTTCAAATACCTGCTATAGCCTATTTCAATGCAGACTCATGTTTTGCCTACAGCAGAGTAATTTTAGAAGTGTTTGGCTCATAATAATTTCCTTGAACTGATTAGTTGTGGCTTTTCCCAGAGATATATAATAAACAACCTTCTGACCATAATTTTTGTGGGCAATTTATGAATGTTTCTATAATGGCTCTTCTGTTTAGATACCAATAGTCAGAGCAGGAGGAGCTTAATAATTATTAATTCTAACATGGGCCTTCTTAGCTTCAAAAACCTACTCCCAATTTGGAGGCCTTTATCTATGTAACTAGAGAATTCATATCATCCTTTTGGGTCCAATTATTTAGATTAGTTATTTCCTTGTCCTCAATTAGCTAGATAATTGCATTCTCTTTAGATGTGGCTACACTGGCCCAGCCTTAATTGACATCTGTAGATGCTTTGATAGTGTTGAAATGATCCCATTATGCTTAGCCTTGTGGGGAAATAATGTAAAATTTTATTGAGATCATCAGAATAGTCATTTATATATCAAATTACTCCCTCCTCCCCTCACCTAATAGAAAGGAGGTCACTGTCCTGTTCTTTAAGCACACTGGCTTCTCTCTGAGTTACCTTTTGCTGAAGAGCTGCTGCTCTACTTTGTTTACATCCTGTCTCATCTATTATCCCCTTCTCCATAAAACTCCCAAGAGACTCCCCCCATTTCATTCACACACAACTATATCCTCAGATTGGATTTTTTGGGAGGAGCTTTCAAAAAATTAGTTGAGTGATTGAATATATTTGGAAAAGAAGTAAAATTGAAAATTAAGCCCTAAATCATGTGGGCACACTGTGACTGATGGAGCAATTGAAAGATTGAACTGAAATTTCTGGCTGTAAGGGAAACCTGCTTGTGAGAAATGGGATTGGATTTAGCATCAAAGAATCAGTAAGATCTGAAGAAGCAGAATTGTGGAAGGGAGGTCTCCATCTCCATCCATCCATCCATCCATCCATCCATCCATCCATCCATCCATCTATCCATCCATCTATCCATCATTATCCCTATCCCATCCATCCATCAGTTCATATGTGGTGCATGGGGATTAAGCCCGGGGCTTTCTGCATGCCAGCAAGTACTTTTACCACTGACTTACATTGCCAGCTGGAAGACATCTCTAGTGCTGATGAGTGAAGTCCTAGAGACAGAAATGGGTGTGGCACATTTCCAGACAGTGCAAAGCCTGGCTAGGCTAGCTTTAGAACTTTTCCTGGTGGCCAGTGATAGGAAGGAGGGATGGTTCAGATAGGAAGGGAGGAAGACAAAGAGGCAGTTAGAGCTCAGACCCGAGAGTGGAGCCAAAGCTTAAGTTGGAGTCCTTCTTTTGCCACTCATTTGCTGTGTGTTCTGGGGCAACTTGTTTAAGCTGTCTGTACCTTAGTTTACTATAAAATGTGGGAGAAATAATAGAAACTATTTAAGATTAAATGAGTTAGTGTATCTAAACTGCTTGGAACAGTGCCTCATCTATTGTAAGAACTCAGCGTGGCATTTATTACTACAGGGAGAGTGTAACCTAATAGGGAAAGACATTTGTAACGGTACACAAGGGAGAGTGGGCCATGGAAGGTGCCTGTGAGCCCAGGTGGCACAATGTAAGGCTGTTGTGGAACTGAGTCTCTGGAGCAGGGGCAGCCCCACCCCCAGGAAGGACTGCACG
The DNA here is from genome assembly GCF_024711535.1 of Dipodomys merriami. Lineage (NCBI taxonomy): Eukaryota > Metazoa > Chordata > Mammalia > Rodentia > Heteromyidae > Dipodomys > Dipodomys merriami. Next base: position 477,457 of record NW_027206590.1, read on the forward strand.
TGTGGGATGGAGGCAGCAATGGCGATATGAAAAATGATCGAACCTGTTAAAAGTCTGGTGAACGGAATGGGGGTTGCTTCTCACTATAAAGATGTAAAGATAGCATAGGAAAGGACGGAGTTGATCTGTATACTTCCGGATTTACTACCTTAGAAGTGTAGCAGATGAGGAGCTATGAATGCCTTTGTGGAGGCAGTTATGGGGGGGGAGGCAGAATCAGGAGGTTCTCCAGTTATTTACTTCCTTCAGCACCCCAGAATTGACCTGTCATCCGTGTGAGTGGCTCATGAAGGTGAATTATGTGAGTTATTCAGTTCCACTATGAACCATTTGTATAGCTTACATCATACCAGAGCAGGTAAGTATCCATGTGTCTCTTTGCTATATGATTTTTACCCTTTATTAATTTTTTTACCAACCTGAAGTATGACCACTTAACAAGGACATCTTTAAATACAGAGACTTCTGTAAAAAGCATCCACGTTCAATTCATTGACATGATTTTCTATTTCTAGGATGGAGTGACCTGAATTTTTTCCGTTATTTGAAGTAATGACTTATGGTTCTTCATTTTTTAAAAAAGACTGGCTTCATAAAAATAAACATTTGTTTTGAATGAAGTAATGAGCTTTTGTTCTGCTTCGTTTGGGCAAGTCGATCTAGTTTTGGAGCTATTACAGGTCACAGAGCCCATAGCAGATTCTCAGAATTGCAGAGTTTTGTTTATTTTCCTATAGTTGTGTTTATACAGTTCTCAGGGGATCTTTCTTGTTTGTAAAACAAAAAGTAAAGCATTCCTGCATAGTTTTCTTTTTTCATGTATATTTTTATTGTAAAAATACTGTACCGAGGGGTTACAGTTACACGAGTAGGGTAATGAGTACATTTCCTATCCAGCATTGTTACCTCCTCCTTTGTTTTTCCCCTACCATCCCTTCCCTCCCTACCTCCCCAGTTCCTCTCTCTCCTTCCCTCCCACCCCCGAAATTGTAAAGCTCGTTTTCAACATAGTGTCTTGTGCATCTCACTGTTACCCACCTGTATCCTTATTTAAGCATTTTGTTATATCTCTTCCCCTCCCCAAATTATAAAAATATATACAAGATGCAGGACACCAGAATCAGATATAGTGAAAACAGGAGTTATACCATGGGGGAAGAACATACAAAAGAAAGAAAAGAATCACATAGAACATTATAAGTACATTAAAAACAATAGCAAGCAAGAAAAAAAATACCACTTGTGTCCCTGTCTTAGGGTTCATTTCACTTAACATTATCTCATATGGTCATATGTATGTAGCTTTTGATCTTTTCTGCTTGTCCTAGACATGTACTAGTTATCGCAAATAAGGGAAACCATGGGACCTATGTTTCTTTGGGCCTGGCTTACTTCACTTAGTGTAATTTTTTCCAAGTCTTTCCATTTCCTAACAATTGGGGCGATGTCGTTCTTTCTGATGGAGGCATAGAAATCCATTGTGTGTGTATGTATGATGTATGTATATATATACATTTTCTTGATCACATTTTCTTGATCCATTCATCTACTGAGGGCCATCTGGATTGGTTCCATATCTTAGCTATGGTGAATAATGCTGTGATAAACATAGTTGTGCTGGTAGCTTTAGTATGGTCTTGTTTGTGATCATTTGGGTAAATGCCCAAAAGGGGGATTGCTGGGTCATAGGGGAGCTCTATGTGGAGTCTTTTGAGGAACCACCATACTACTGTCCAAAGTGGTTGAACAAGTTTACACTCCCAACAATGCAGTAGGGTTCCCTTCTGTCCACATCCCCTCCAGCATCTGTTGTTATTAGAGTTCTTGTTTATAGCCATTCTAACTGGAGTGAGGTAAAATCTCAATGTTGTCTTGATTTGCATTTCTTTTATAGCTAGAGAGGTTGTGTCTATTGGCCATTCTTATTTCCTCTTCAGAGAAGTTTTTCTTTAAGTCTTTAGCCCACTTATTTATGAGGCAGTTGTTTCTTTGAGGATTTGTTGTTGGGGGATTTATTTTTTGAGTTCTAAGTATATTTTAGATATGAGACCCTTGTCCATTTTATGGCTCATGCAGATCTTCTCCTACTCCGTGGGCTTTCTATTGATCTTGCTAGCTATGTCCTTTGCCTTGCAGCTCTGCAGTTTCATGCAGTCCCATTTGTCCAATCTTTCTTTGAGTTGTTGTGTTTTGGGGTCTCTAGTAAGAAAATTTTGGCCTATGCCAAGGAGACCTAGGGTTTCTCCTATTCCTTCCTGTAATGTTTTCAGAGTGTCTGCTTTTATTTCGAGGTCTTTGATCCATTTGGAGTTGATTCTGGTGCAGGGTAATAAATATGGATCTAGCTTTAGTTTTCTACAGGTGTTTAACCAATTATGCCAGCGCCATTTACTGAAAAGGCTGTCTTTCTTCCATTCTTTTTTTTTTTTTTTTTAGCTCCCTTGTCAAAGATTCGGTGGCTTTAGGTCTGTGGGTTCATTTCTGGGTCTTCAGTCCTATTCCATTGGTTCTTAGGTCTGTTCTTGTGCCAGTACCAAGTGTTTTGATTACTATAGCTTTCTAGTAGAGTTTGAAATTTGGTATTGATATTCCTCCAGCACTGCTCTTTCTGCTATGGATTGTTTTTGCTATTTGGAGTCTTTTATTGTTCCATATGAATTTTTGGATTGCTTCTTCTATTTCATTGAAGAATGAGTGTGGGATATTGATAGGTATCACATTGAATTTGTAGATAGCCTTGGGAAGTATTGCCATTTTCACCATGTTAATCCTCCCAATCCAGGAGCATGGGAAGTTTTTCCACTTCTTTAGTTCTGCTTTAATTTCCTTTTTCAGGTTTTTAAAGTTTTCATCATAGAGGTCCTTCACCTCTTTAGTCAATTCCTAGGTATTTCATTTTTTGTGGAGGGGTTGCTTTCCTAATTTCAACTGCGCTCTTCTCATTATTGGCATACAAGAAAGCCATTGATTTCTGAGGGTTAATTTTATGTCCTGCTACTTTGCCAAAGTTTTGGATCAGCTCAAGTAACTTGGGAGTGGTGTCCATGGGGTTCTTTAAGTACAAGATCATGTCATCTTCAAAGAGGGAGAGTTTTACTTCATCTATCCCTATTTGGATCCCCTTTATGTTTGCATCTTGTCTTATTGCTCTAGCTGGGCATTCTAATACTAAGTTGAAGAGAAGTGGAGAGAGCAAACATCCTTGTCTCATTCCTGAATTTAGAGGAAATGGCTTTAACTTTTTACCATTAAGTATAATGCTGGCTGTGGGTTTGTCATACATAGCCTTTATTATATTGAGGAATGTTCATGGATTCCTACTTTTTCCAGAGCCTTCATAATAAAGGGGTGTTGGATCTTGTCAAATGCTTTTTCTGTATCTGATGATGAGATAATCATGTGGTTCTTATCCTTGATCTTGTTGATGTGATGAATTATATTAATTGATTTGTGTATATTGAACCAACTTTGCATCCCTGAAATGAATCCTGTTTGATCGTGGTATATGATTTTTTTGGATGAATTGTTGAAGTCGATTGGCCAAGAGTTTGTTGAGAAGTTTTGCATCAATGTTCAATGGGTCTGCAGTTCTCTTTCTTTGATGAGTCCCTGCCTGGTTTTGGGATGAGGGTTATGATGGCTTCATAGCGTTCAGTAGTGAACTTTCTCTTTCAATTTCATTGAAGAGTTGGAGGAGTATTGGTGTGAGTTCTGCTTTGAAGGCCTTGTGGATTTCAGCTGTAAATCCATCCGGTCCTGAGCTTTTCTTGGGTGGTAGGTCTCTTGTTGCTGTTTCTATTTCACTTGCATACTTTTTTTATTCCCCATAAGAGTCATAGCCATTTGTTTTCTGATTGCTTACAATTGATTTGTAAATCTTTTCTTCTTCTTTGGTTCCTCCTCCTCCCCATCAGTTGTGGGGCTTTAACTCAGGGCCTAGGCACTGTACCTGAGCTTGTTTGCTCAAGGCTAGTACTCTACTACTTTGAGCCACAACATCATTTTGAGTGGTTAATTGGAGATAAATGTCTCACAGGGACTTTTCTGCCTGGGCTGGCTTTGAACTGCCATAGTCAGATCTCAGTCTCCTGGAGTAGCTATGATTACAGATGTGAGCCACCAGCGCCCAGCTGGGTTTTTTTTTTAATATAAAGATTTTTCATGCACACTTTATTTTGGAGTATATATGTGTATATGTATGTATATATGTGCATTTTCATCACTTAGCTTGAGGAATGGAATATGATTCAATATACAAATGAACAAGTTACCAGTGAATTTGTTTAATGTATTTCAGTATGTATATTTTATAAACTATGAAGAGATTTTTGCTCAAAGATGAACATGTATATCATGTCTTCCAAGCTTAGAGTAGAGTACTTGGCTAGCAGTTGGCCTTGTGTTGGATCCTTAGTACCACAGAAGAATGAAAAATAGTTGCCTATTTTTTTTTCCATATAAGAATTTGGCACATGTGAACAGCACTGGAGGTACCGCAGGCTTGGTTCTCTTCACATATAGCATAGACTGATGAGATCTTAAAGGAATATCTATAGGAATCAAGAATATGTGTTAGGCTGGGAAGGTAGCTTAGTGATAGAGTGCTTGCCTCGCATGCATGAGGCCCTGGGTTTGATTCCTCAGTACCACATATGCAGAAAAAGCCAGAAGTGGCACTGTGGCTCAAATGGTAGAGTGCTAGCCTAGACCTGAAGAGCCTAGGGACAGTGCCCAGGCCCAGAGTTCAGGCCCCACCACTGACAAAAAAAAAAAAAAAAGAAAGAAAAGGTGTTGTCTGCTTAAAAACATACAGAATTCATATCACATCTTGTAGCTGGCTTGGCTGATAATTCACTAGGAATAAAAATTGATGTCTATGAAATAAACTTGCTACATTAAAATTAGTCTCCCTTAAAAATATTAATTTCTTATTACTATATATTTCTTTTAAGGAATTTATTTATATCAGGAGTCAAAGCATGCTTTGCAAGTTTGTATGCTGAGTTGTACCTCAACTTGAAATTTTTTTTTCTAGTATCAGTGCTTGAACTCAGGTCCTTATGCTTGTACAGCTTGCTTACTTGCCTGGTATGCCACCACCTGAGATATGCCTCCAACTTGGCTTTTTGCTGGTTATTTTAAGATTTGAGTCTTGATTTCTCTCTGGGGTTCATTTTGAACATCAGTCCTTCAGATCTCATTTCTCTTAATAGCTATGTATCATAGGCCTGAGTCACTGGTGCTTGGTAGTTTTATACACACACACACCCACATATTTGAGAAAGGGAAAGACAAGCAATTGTAGTTAGATGGGCATGTAATCCCAGGACTCCAAAAATATGAAGATTATGAGTTCTAGACCAAGCTGAGCTGACATAGACCCTATCTCAAACAAAGCCAGATAAAACACAGCAACACAAAGCAGACCAAAACAAGAAAGAAGGGAAAAAGTAGTGTAGGTTTTTGAATGGTGGTCCCTAAAAAGCCAGGTCTTGTACTGTCCTTGAAATGTATACATGTAATCTTATTTGGGTCCAGGGCCTTTTGAGATGAAGAAATTATACTGGATGGTCTGATTGGCCCCTTAATTGGGTGATAAATGTTCTTCTGAGAGACAGAGAGGAAAAGAAGATGAAAAGATGCATGGAGCAGTGAGTGATGTGGCCACAGCCACAGCTAGGGAATGCCCATTGCCCCTGGGAGCCGGAGGAGCTGTATATAAGGTGATGGAAACACCCCATGCATGAGAGTCTTTGTGCCCTGGACCTGGGGGAAGGAACACCACCATCCCAGCACATGGATGTGCTTGCCTAGCTGGGTCCTCTGATGGTTTCTGTGGGGATTCAGTACATAGACATGATTGATGAGGACATTGGGCATTAACCTACTCCCCAGTGTCTCTTTCCTACCTAGAAATAAGAGTGGGCTTGATGTTTCAAGCTTCTAACTCAGGTATAGGTTTTCTGTCCACCAGACCCCATCTACTGGGGGCTTGGCCAAGAGCCCATTCATTAACAGATGGCTCCCATCATCCTCGCCACCCAGGGAATTCCAAGGGTTTTAAGGAGCTCTGAGCCAAGAACCAAGGGAAAAGATGAAATCTCTTTCTATGACAGCTCAGTATCTGATGAAATTTTCTGAATGTTTGGATAAATTGGGCTTGCTATACAATTTTATGTATCAGACATCATCTCAAGGGTATACTGTAAAGTTAAATATGCTTAGGATGAAATGAAATAACACCAGCAACAGCCACAGTGTTGAAGTGTTAAACAGATACTTGCAGAAGGAAATTTATTCCCTTCCTTCCTTCCTTTTTTGGTCAGTCATGGGCTTTGAACTCAGGGCCTGGGTGCTATCCTGGAGCTCTTTTTGCTCAAGGCTAGTTAGTGCTCTACCACTTTGAGCCACCATGCTATTTGTGGTTTACTGGTGGCTAATTGGAGATAAGAGTCTCATGAAGACTTTGAACTGCAATCCTCAGATCTCAGCCTCCTAAGTAGCTAAGACTATAGCTGTGAACCATGGGGACCCTGCTGGAAATGTTCTTTCTTGGACCTAGAACCACATAGAATAATTTTTTCTTCTAATAGCAAACCTTGCTCCTCTCTTTTTGTTTTAGGAAGATAACTTAAAATTATATTTATCATTCATTAGCTTTGCAAACCAATTACTAAATTTTTTTACTCATGCAATTTCTAACATTCTCTATATTTTTTAGTGCTTGTCGTATGAAACTTTGGTTCCTTTTTTCCACCTTTAGTTCTAAGGCCTATTCTATGAAGGTACTGAGACTGTGCTTAAACAGTAAAGAGCCAGTTGGCAGGAAATAAAGTGCTATTAACAGAGATGGAACATCATCCCTGGGGCCTGCAAAGAAGTAGATGTACCACTCTAAATATTCGCGTAATAAATGGTATTACATGACTCATGAATGCAATTTCAAGTAGATGAGATTTTTATCACTGAATAGTTTTGGCTAATATATTTTTTGCATGAATTATCTAGTCATTAGTCATCTCAATCTTATTAATTATAATTAAGTGGAGTATGATTAAAATATAGTGAGTATAATAACTTTTCTGTTACTGATCTTTTTGTAATTTTATACTTTTGCAGGACAAGTAGACTTATTTTTTCTACATTACATGTTTATGTACTCTGATAGTTTGGCCTAGTCTGTCTCTGTCTCTGTCTCTCCCTTTCCTTTTCTTTCCTTTCTTTTTCATTCTTGAATTCATTTCTCTTTGATTCATTCATTCTTTCTTTATCTCTTTATTTCTCCCTCCCTTCCTCCCTCCCTCCCTCCCTCCCTCCCTCCCTCCCTCCCTCTCTCCCTCCCTTCCTCCTTCCTTCCTTCCTTCCTTCCTTCCTTCCTTCCTTCCTTCCTTCCTTCCTTCCTTCCTTCCTTCCTTCCTTCCTTCCTTCCTTCCTTCCTTCCTTCCTTCCTTCCTTTTCTTTGTACTGGTACTGGGGCTTGAATTCAGGGATTCATGTTCTTCTTTAGCTTTTTACCACAAAGTTGCTGCTCTACCAAGCTTTATTTATGCCTCCAGTTCCAGCTTTTTCGTGGTTCATTGAAGATAAGAATCTCTCCGATTTTTCTGCCCAGGCTGACTTTAAACCTTGATTCTCAGATTGTAATTTGGCCAAACCTTCGCTTTGGCCTAGGGTTTCTAAACATTAAAAAATTATTAGTTTTACTATGAGACATTACATGTTGGTGAGTCAGTCTCCCTCCCCTGGTATGAGCTTCTCATTAGCCATCATGCTGTCTTCTATGAAACATTTTCCTCCCTTTCTGAAAATGAAGTGATTTTGTGTGTGTGTGTGTGGGGGGGGGGGTTTGAACTCAGAGCTTGGCTCTTACTAGGTTTGCTTCCTTCCACTTGAGCCCTGCTTTTTTGGTGGTTATTTGGAGATAGTCTCTCGGACTTTCTTCCTGGGCTGGCTTTGAACTATGGTCCTTCAGATCTCAGGCTCCTGAGTAGCTAGGATTACAGGGGTGAGCCGCCAGTGCTTTGCTCCAAAAATAAAGTACATTCTACACTCCGATTATCTATACTTGCTGAGATGTCTGTGACTCCCCCTCCTCCACCATTGCAGCTATTCAATAAATTCTGCCCTTTCAAATGAAAGGTGTTTTAGAACAGAAAGAGGATCTGTCCACTTCCATTTGGAAGGTGGAGCCTGCTGTGCTGGTGAATGGGGTGCCCAGCAGGGAGAGACTTTGATGGTGCCCTTTGCTAGGTGTAACCAAGGTGAAGCAATGACGACTTCCCCACGGCCTATTAAAACAAGTTCTGATTGCTCAACACACTGCCATAATTTTAGTGTAGTTTTCGTTGAAATGTTACTGTTCCTCAATAAAGGAGTTAAGTTTAGTATTGCTCACCTTCATGGTCAGCTATCAGTTTGCAGTATAACTGATCGTAAATGAGTATCCTCAGAGTATGGTTGTCACAGTTTTGTTTTTTGTTTTCTTTGTTGTTGTTGTTGTTGTTGTGGGGCTTGAACTCAGGACCTGGGCACTGTCCCTGAGCTTTTTTGCTCAAGGCTAGCACTCTACCACTTTGAGCCAGTTTTGTTTTTCTGGCTGTTAATTGGAGATACGACTCAGATCTCAGCCTCCTGAGTAGCTAGGATTACAGACGTGGGCCACAGGTACTGGCTGGTTGGCACAATTTTAGAAAGTACTTTCAATGCATTCTGACTTCTTTTGAAGCACTCCTGCCTCTGTCTTCAGTCTGCTATGGCTTGTGCAGAAATTATTTGAACTTTCTCTTTTTTTTTTTGGTCGGTTGTAGGGCCTGAACTCTGGGCCTGGGCGCTGTCCCTCAGCTCTTTAGCTTAAGGCTAGCACTCTACCATTAGAGCCATAGTACCACTTCTGTTATTTCTGCTTATTGTGGTGCTAAGGAATCGGACCCAGGGCCTCATACATGCAAGGCAAGCGCTCTGAGCACCACAAGGCAAGCAGCCACCTTCCCAGCTCTGTGCAGAAATTATTTGGAATCTCATTTCATAGATTTGGAAATTAGATAACAAAGTTAAATGTGACTCTGGATGATAGCCTGGTATGCTGGTTTTTGTTTTTTGGTTTTGTGTGTGATCCACACTGTGTGCAGTTTACAAGTCTTTTTAATCTCCCTCCAGTCTTTGAGCAAAGTACTCTTTCTTCCCTCATTTAACTCAGGAGGGAAGTGAGATTTTTTAGAGACGTTAATTCCACCTCTGTGTGTTGGATGAAGACAGACATGGGGTAGGAAGTAAGGGCAGAAAATTGGTATTGAGTGGCAGGAGTGTTGTCCAACAGAGGTGTTCTGTTTGGGGCTGGGAGTAGGAGGCAGGAGTGAGAGGGTCTGGTGAGCAATTGAAGCAGAGATAGAAATGCCTGAGCCTCCTTTTGGAGCTAGACTGGTGGTGTTGAGATGTCCTGATTCTTGGAGTCCATCGCCTCCATTTTGCCCTGTGCTTTCCCTGTGTGGTGGTATCTACTGTGTTGTGTGACTCTGGTACACATTATATTTGCTATCCTAGAAGGCATGTGGCTTCTCCACAGCTGTCAGATGAAATTGGATCACATTCTTTTCAGAACCCATAGTTTGTCTTTTATAGGAATTGCTCAAAATAAGAAGAATTAGCTCCAAACCTAAAAATGAAAGCCTAAGAATTGAGTTTGGTTATTTTCTTGAGTCCCCTTCCTCTACCTGAGCACTGTCTCTGGGCTTCTTTTTGCTGCCACTTGCTTTGTCTACCACTTGAGCCACACTTCCACTTCTGGCTTTTTGGGAGTTTATTGGAGATAAGAGTCTCCCAGACTTTCCTGCCCAGGCTGGCTAGGATTACAGGCATGAGCTACCAGTGCCTGGCTTGTATCTCCCTTTTACATTTTTGAAATTTCTTTTTTTAAGCCATACTTTTGTCTTTTCTAGAATATTCTTGCAGTTAAATATTGGGCTAAACATTCAGTAGCAGTATTTTCACACTAATACAAAACTGTCCTTTTCTTTTCCCTTCTAGGCCCTACAGGAGCAGCTAAAGATATGTAAGTACTTCATATTTCCATATTATAAGCTGTTTTTCATGACTGTGCCATTTAGAGATTTGTAGGCTGAGGAGATGGGAGAATACTTTATGCACATATAAAGATTATAATTTGGTTTACAAATAAGAAGAGTATTGAAGAGTATTATTATGACTTGCCATCTTAACCTTTCAGTTACCCTGGTACTTTAGCTCCCATTCCTAAGATAGGGTCATGTTTAATTGTGTTTCTGTTCCATAGAACTCAGCATATAGCATTTGTGATACCTCAGTGTCTTAAAGCTGGACAGAGAGGAAAGACTGGAGTCACACATTTGCCCTATACATACTGAACTGTTGTAAGGTTGATGACTAGATATTCAAGTGAATACATATGACCCTTTACAATGGTTTGATTGGGTCCCCCAAAGGTTTGTTGAAACTCATTCCTCAAATTTTTATGTTGATGGTATTTGGAGGTACTAGATAAGATCATGAGGGTTGGGAGCCTGATGATGGTATTCTCGTGGCTTTATAAGATGAGTAAGAGACCTGAGCTAACACACTTGCTCTGTTTCACCCTCTGCTACATCATGATGCAGCTGTAGGCCAAATACATGCAGGTATCACCTTCCAGCGCCTACAACCCTGAACCAAATAAGCTTCTTTGTAAATTGCCCAGTTTCATGTACTTTGTTTTAGCTGCAGAGAGTAGACCCAGACATCATGTTAAGTAGTCATCACTGAATTGATCTTTAGGCCATAATAGAACATTAATAAAGGGACATTTCCCTACAGTGTTTTTGTAGTTCCTCTCTTTTGTATATTCCTACTTGTGATCCAGTTATAGTAAGGACATGACAGTGTCTAAGACTGTAGTTAAATTGCGGAAGTTGAGATCAGCCTTCCTGCTCCAGATAGGTGGGATGTCAAGACTGACTGGTGGAGTATGAAGGATTTATGATTCACATACTGAGGTTTTGGGGTGATGGCAGGCCACAAGCACTAACAGGGATCAACTTAGCATGAGTAAAGGAGGGGTGGATGCTTTTGGTTTTCCTTGTGGCTGAGGAGTGGGCTGGGGTGAGGCTGCCATGCACACGCAAGTCTTGAATAACTTCCTGCTGGCCTAGGGAAGAAGTGTCCAGACTTTCTAAAAGACTTGCACAGATGTTGGGGAAAGGGAGAGTGATGAAGCTCGACTGTTGTCCCTGATCCAATATTTAAAATAGAAACTCTTTTTTAATTACAAAGAAAAATTCTGAGAAGATGAGAATGGAGTAGTATAATTCTCTGGGACTTTAGGCACAAAAGAAGTAGTCATTAATTGCTTCAGTGCTTGTGTTTATTAGGGAAAATATTTAATTGCAGTGAGCCTTGAGTCCTTGCCTCATTCTTTTCTCCCAGTGTTCCCATCTTTTTCTTCCATTTTTAGATGTCGTCACCACATGCCTTCCTCAGACTCTGCCCTATACTTACGTAACCTTGCAGTTATTACTTGTGATCCCCTGGATGGAGTCAAGAATCCCTAAGTAATTAGACAGCATTTACTTTTTAAAATCCGGGACTGGTTGTGTGTGGGCAGTAGGGGGCTGGGTACAGAGCGGGAATGTACATGAGGCCACAAGGGGTCAGCTGGCAGGTGGGTGTCCTGGAAATGAGTGGAGGTGATACCTTCAAGATGTGTTAGGAAGCACCACTGATAAGCTGTGTTGAGTGACTAATGTGGAAGGAAGAGGAAAAGAACAGCTGAGGAGGGGATGAATGATGCTCCAAAGAGGGCCACAGGAGGCAGAAATGCCACTGGATGATTGTAGTTTCAGTGGAGTGGATTGAGTATTGGACGAGTTGAAGCAGAAGCGAGTGAGGAAGCAGATGCATGGTGATGCATGGTGTTTTCCTTGGTAGCAGAAAGAGGAAGCATATGTCAATATATTTCCTTACAAAAGAAATGGCAGGAAACTTTGGGAAACATAGAAGATGAATGTTTTTAAGGAAGAGAAACATTAGGTATGATCTGACCACTAGAAACAGCCATCATTAGCATTTTTCACTTGTCAACATTTTCATTGGTTAATATTTCCACCTACTTTTCATTTGGATGACTTGTGATAGTGAAGGCTTTTTCTTTTTCTGCTTATTGTTTCACATGCAAGAAACGTGGGTTAAAGAGTAGAAACCAGAGTTGGGGAGCTGTGTGTGTGTGTGTGTGTGTGTGTGTGTGTGTGTGTGTGTGTGTGTGTGTGTGTGTGTGTGTGTGTGTGTGTGTGTGTGTGTGTGTGTGTGTGTGTGTGTGTGTGTGTGTGTGTGTGTGTGTGTGTGTGTGGTGGAGAGATAATAATTGATAGAAATAGATCCTAGAAGAGGCTTTGGAGGTGAAAACAGTAGTTGAAAGGTGGACTTTAGACAAATTGAAACCCAGGCAATGTCTGGGGGTTTAGTTGTCCTCAGAGAGACCCCTGAGCCTGTTTGAGAGGGCCCTTTTACCCTTTCCCTCTTTAAATTGCAGCGCAACACCAGAGAACAAAACAGAAGTAAATTTCATGTGATGACATTTGGCTGCCTTACAAACCTGCAAAAGTCAACCTGCTTTTCTTCTATCTCAGTGAATGTTAGTTATTTGGCACCAGTGGATTGTGTTGTGATATTTTTGGTTGGAAATGGCAAAAACCAGCTTCAATTGATCTTAACAAACAAAAAGGAATTCTTTGGCTCTGTAGTGGAAAAGCCCCAAGCGAAGTGGCTTTGGTCCCAGCAGGATCCAGGTGGCCAAGTGAGAGGATGAAGGTCTATATCTCTGACTTCCTATCTTGGCTCCCTTCTTAGGCAGCTTTCCCCTGGTATTTACAGAGATGGGCAGTCTTTATCATACCACCTTAGTGAAAAAAATAGCTTCTCTTCCTAGTATTTTCATTAGCAACTCTACAGCCAGGCTCTCACTTGTCAGAAAAGGACCAGAGCCAGGCTAAGAATGTGGCTTAGTGGTAGAGTGCTTGCCTACCATGCATGAAGCCCTGGGTTTAAAGATGGAAGTGGAGCTGTGGCTCAAGTGGTAGAGCGCTAGCCTTGAACAAAAGCAGCTCAGAGACAATGCGCAGGCCCCGAGTTCAACCCCAGGACTGGCAAAAAAAAAAAAAAAAAGAATAAAAGAAAAAAGACCAGAGCCTTCTCCAAAAGAGTTTAGTGAGCCAGAAGAATGTCAGATTCTCATTGGCCAGGCCTGGGTTATGTGTTCCTCTCACCCCCGCCAGAGCCAATCAGATAGCTCCACTAATTACTTGGCAAAAGCTGGCAAATTGGTATTTCCCTAAAAAGAGTCAAGGGAACCTAAAAATGGGGTTGCTTTTTAATGATGGTCAGAAAGACTGTGGGCCATAGTCAAAATTGTCAGGGGTTTGGGGGTTTGTATAACAGAGGCAGAACTCCAAAGAGGAGAGTTTTTGAGTAAATGAAATCCGTCCCCTCTGAAAAGAGCCCTGTGAGGAGGTACAGGCTGGTAGGCTCTTCTCCTGGAGACACTGAGGTAGAGGAACAAAATGCACATCTTTAGATTTGGAGAAGAGCTGTATCACGAGGGAAGGGCAGGGTTCTTAAGGTTAGGAGATAGACAACATCGTAGAGCAGAGGTTTCATACAGAGATGCCCCCTCACACTGCTGTAGCAGCAGAGTCAGGGCAGGCAGGGAGATGGCAGAGTAGCACTTGATCCATGGCCTGTGTCAAAGAGGAGGTGAGAAGCCTTCCTTTGAAATGGGTGCTACTCATGTTCCCCAGAAACACATTCTGGAAGAAAGAAAGGGACCAGTGGTGGCCAAGGGACTCAACCAAAAGAGGAGATTGGAAAACAGCTGTCTAAAGAAGTTTGGAACTTGTGAACAAATGAACGAGATTAAGCATAGTCCCAAACAGTCCATGGTAAAACATGAATTCAGTCAGAAATCTTGTGAAAACATTTGGTAGAATTAATTGGACCCACCTTTAGGAGCAACAGGCACTATAAAACACTGTAAAGAAAATTAACTTATTATATTTTCATGTGGAGGTTTATAGTAAATATTGTCAATTAATACACCTATTCCAAAAGATTACCATGAGTAATAAAAATAGATCACTAGTGCTACATGCATGCTCTAGAGGATTCCATATTAAATTTGTACTGTTTACAAGTCAAAACAAGTTCAGCCTCTTTACTGGCACTGGAAATCTAGGGGGGAAAAAGCAACACCAGGCTGTTTTTCTGCTTCTTAGATGAGCTCTAAAAAGAATAGCTCTATATTTAGAACATTTTTCCTGATGAATAAATAAAAAATACATCGTGTCTTTGTCCTATAAGTATGTTTGTTCTGGAAGGCAAATGAGAACTTTCTGAATTACCAGACAAGTTGTAGTCAGGGTGAGTTAGGAAATGTTAATTGGAGCAGTTGGCTGCTGGTATTTGTCACCTGTGTTTGTTTCAAACATGATGTGGTTCTATTTTTTTTTTTACCTTTGAAAACTTTAGGTCCCTTGGAATAGGTACTTTGAACAACCAAAAAGCTAAGCAAATATAAAGACGAAAAAATAATTTTTTTTGTCAGTCCTGAGGCTTGAACTCAGTGCCTGGGTACTGACCCTGGGCTTCTTTTGCTCAAGGCTATCACTTCTGCTCAAGACTAGCACTTCTGGCCTTTTCTGTATAGTGGTACTGTGGAATCGAATCCAGGGCTTCATACATGCTAGGCAAGCACTCTATCGCTAAGCCACATTGCCATCCTGAAAAAGTATTTTGATTACCATGTGCTACTGGGGAAGGAACAAAGAATAGTTTACATATTTGATGTATTAACTTTGAGATTTAATTTACTAAAAGTGGTAGTTATTGGTTATGAAAATTAGTGTGAAATGTCTGAAAAGATATGCCATACACATTTGGTTTTAAATAGGCATGAACAGAGTACACATTGACAACAAAGACAGGTTAATGAAAGCCTACCAGCCCTAGGGAACGAACAGCCACAGGACACACAATAGATCTGGATCCAGGGCATCCACCTGCTGGAACTCTGGCCTACAGGAGGCTACAATTTATTTATGGTTATGGAGCCATCCAGTCTCTCACGCTTATTTGGAAAACAGCTACAGGGATGAGTATGAATCAGAAAGGTGCATAATTACCTACAGATTCTGGGTGGATAGAGATATTCAATCTTAATACGGCAAGAAGAGTGCCATGATGGTTTTATTGAGTTCATAGGAAGCCGGCTAGCAGTGGGATTAATGGATGCTCAGAAGCTGTCCAGCTGTAAAATGTATGTGGAAAATGAATATATACACACCTGTATGTGCAACATAATATGAATCCAAATCAATATGCATGTGTGTTTACATAGGTATCCATGTTTGTACACATATGTGTAAGTATGCATATTTATATATATTTATACATATAGTCCATTTTCTTTCTTGCCTTGCCAAGTGTTCCAGTAAACTTTAGTAAGATAGATATCACCAAACACTAGCTTACTGGGCAGGAGTAAGTCACATTTTAAACTCTCAAGTAAGCATATATCTTCAGCATTTTCCCCAAATATTGAAAGTGGGAGGAATTTAAGTTACCATGGTTCAGTCTATCTTTAATAATTCTGGTTTCTGCAAATGTTTTTATGGATTCAGTGGCCAGAGGTCTGAGTCAGAGCCTAGTAAGCCTGTGATCTTAAGTCTGGGAGATGATGTTGATTCTTGTGGGTGACTTTAACTTTGATACATTCTCTCTCCTTGAACATCTGTTCATGGGAAAAGAAACTCAATCTCTGCTGCCAGAAACAGACTGAATTCCAATTAAATAAATACCCAATCTGTGTTTTTTTTTAAAATACCCAGTCAAAAAAAGGTTAATAAACTTTTCACAGTTCTTAGGAAAGCTTCTTGTGGTTTAAAACTCCTAAGATTTTCTTTATAAGGTAGTATTTGAAATAATGATTAAAATGATATCACTCTTAAATAATATTATATCACATTCTTCCAATTTTTCAAATGAAAAAATGTGACCTGAAAACTGAATCAGAAATGAAAGTCTTGATACCAGAGAAAATGTCATACTCCCTCTGGGAAAGACAAGCATGTCACCTGCTTTTAACTAAAAAATGGAGTTACTACTCACTAAAATTGGCAAGTCCTCTGGTACTGCTTTCCCCTAGAATACAGAAATAAGTTTTCCTGCTAAGAGTGGTCCTGGGTACAGCTATGAAATAAGTGATGTTTATACTCAAACCCCAACTCTTGGTTCTAGACCCTGCCCTTGGATCTTACCTCTTTTCCTGCTAAGGTTCCTCATCTTTCTCTGACCTTTGAGATAATCATGATGTAACATGAGTAATGTGAATTTGTATCATTAATAAACCCTATTTACATCTCAAACTCTTGGAAGTATTCAAAGATGAGGTTGCTTATATCACTGAATAGAAGAGGCCAGCCAGCCAGCCTGCCTGCCTCTGTCTACCTTTCCTTTTGCTTGCAGAAGACAGAAATTGAGGTGGGCTTGATTGCATCTGGTCCTGCTATTAGGACATTAAAACTGTTTGGTTGGAGTTGTGGGTATAGCTCAATGGTAGAGTGCTGATTAGCAGGCACAAGGCCCTGGGTTCAATCTGTAGCACAGGGGAAAAGAAAAATCATAAACATCTTCCCCCTCCACTGTGTTAGAGACTGGTTTTAGATTCAGTTCGAGATATCTTTTAAGGATCTTGTTAGATAAGAGACAGACATTGTAGCTTCTTCAGTTTCCCTTTCCTCCTCTTCAAGGGTACCAGACTGGACTAAATTAGAACTGAGGTCAAATTAATGATGAAGAGCTGTTTGTCTTATCATGTTTTACCAGCCAGAAACTTTGTTTCCTTGGCAGGGCCTTGGAGAAAGTGCTGAGCATCTATTGATTTTGTATCCTGATACTTTGCTAAAAGTGTTCATCAGATCTGCAAGTTTTCTGGTAGAGTTTTTAGGATTTTCTAAATAGAACCACATATTGTAAAGGGGGATAATTTAACTTCTTTCTTTCCTATTTTCTCCCTTTTCCTTTTTTTCTTGTCTTTTCCTCTGGCTAAGAATTCAAGCTGTATTTGATGAGTGGTGAGAGTTGACATCTTGTTCTTAAGTTGAGAGGACATGTTTTCAGTTTTTACTCTTTTGGCATAATGTTGGCTATGAGTTTATTATACCTAGCCTTTATTATGTTGAGGTATGATTCTTCTGTTTCTAGTTAGTTTCCTTGGCACTTTTTACAATGAAGTTATGTTGAAAATTGACAGAGGCTTTTGCTGTATACAATTTTTTTTCAAATTTTTATTGTGATTAAGTGGTTACACAATTTCCCAAATTTCACAGTATTGTGGGATAGTGATGCTCAGTTAAAGTCACAAACACATTCTAACTTTCCTGGAGCAAATTGTCTATCATGGCCTATAACATTTATGAGTTCTTTGGGCTTTGCAATGCAGTTATTTCTTCCACATTGGGTGATGTGTACATTTCTTTTATTTTGCATAGCATCAGCTGTTCCCTCTTTCCCACTTGTTCCCTCCCTCCCATCGCTGCCATTGGTGGCTTAGTTCATTTTGGTCAATGTCCAGTACAGCTGATGGGTCCCCCTTTTGTATGTTTTTTCCTGATTCCCTCTAGTTCTGTGTCATCCTCCTGGTTCCCCTCCGGTGTGCACATATATACCATATATGTGATCAGCAGCATGGGGTTATTTAGTAGTGATTCGACCAGATGAGTGGAAGTCCTTTGTTTCTTAAGTCCTGTTAATTTTGTCGTATCACCTAACATTTTGGATTTAACATCCACTTATCAGGGAGACCATGTACCGTTTGTCTCTTTGCTCTTGGCTTACCTCGCTCAACATGATTTCTTCTAGCTCCATCCATTTCCCTGCAAATGCCATTATTTTGTCATTTCTAATGGCTGCATAATTTCCCATTGTGTATAGATACCACAATTTTTGGATCCATTCATGTGTGGTGGGACATCTGGGTTGTTTCCATATCCTGGCTATTGTGAACAGTGCTGCAATAAACATGGAGGTGCATGTGTCCTTGTATCCTGGTTCCTGTTGTTCAGGATAGATGCCTAGAAGTGGTATGACTGGGTCATAAGGGAGGTCAACATTCAGCATTCTGAGGACCCTCCAGACTGCTTTCCAAAGTATAAGTGTACATTCCCACCAGCAGTGTAATAGGATTCCTCTTTCTCTGCATCCCCTCCAGCATTTGTCGTTGGCTGATTTGTGGATGTGGGACATTCTGACTGGGGTAAGGTGGTATCGCAGGGTTGTCTTTATTTGCATTTCTTTCACCACCAGGGATGGTGAACATTTCCTCATGTGTTTCTTTGCCATTTTTATCTCTTCATCTGAGAAGTCTCTCTTTAGTTCCCTTGCCCATTTAGTAATTGGTTTGTTAGGCTTGGGAGGGATTAGTTTCTTGAGTTCTCTGTACTGATATAATTTTTTAAAAATTCTGTTTATGTGTTGAATAGTATTTGTTTTGCATATGCTGAGTGATCATTACATCTCTAGCATGAAACTCACTTGATCATAGAATATGATCTTTTAATTTGGTGTTATAGATTTTTCCAATACATTGAAATTTAGGTTTTGGAAATAATCTGTAGTGATTATCTGGATTTTGGTGTTATATGTTATAATCCCCTTTTTGTTTCTAATTTTTTAAATTTGGGTCTTCTGTCTCTTTTTTAGTTAATTTGAGATTTTGTCAATCTTTTTTTTCAACAAAAAATTATTTCATTGATCTTTTGGATTGTTCTTTTAGTCTTTATTTCATTAACTTCAGCTCTGATCTTTATTCTTTCTGTCTACTACTTTGGAGTTTGACACAATCCTGCTTTTTTAAGGCCTTGAAGTGTACCATTCTGTTACAATTTTAGATATTAGATTTCTCAGATTTTAGGGTGGTGATACTGAGGATTGAACTTAAAAAAGTACATAGGCACATATCACTATTTACTTTTCTCTTAGAAACTGTTTTTTGCTTCAGAGCTGGAAGTACATCATTTCATGCTCTCTTGACCTTAAAGGTTTCTCCCGAGCAGTCTGCTGTTATTCTGATTGGCTTTTGCCTTTGTAAGTAATTTAGCATTACATTTCTTTCTTTCTTTTTAAGTAGGATGTGACGTGGAAAGGTTCTTTTCTGGCACCTCTAGGTCCTGGGCAACCAAGGTAAGAGATGGATGTTATCACAATGGAAGAGCTTAGGTCAGAGAGGTTCCACGTTGCTGGGACCCAGATCTCTGAGGAGGGAGCTCTGCTAAGACTGAGTCTTTCCTTCCAAGTTGTGTAACCCATCAGTAATCACAGCTGTGGCCTGGCGCTGTGATGATGCTGGTTATCAGGAAAAGCTGGAAAGAGCATTTTGGACTCTCTGTCGCACCTCCTCTTGGTAGGACTACAGGGAGTGAGGCCATGAATGAGAATGTGGTTTTCAGAGTCGGTTTCAAGATCCCACTCTGTAGGTAGGGAGGTGGACTTGGAGGAGGCAGACAATCACTCTGTATCCAGCATGGCCTGGCTCCCAGTAAGAGCAGATTTTGTCTCCATGGTCTTCATGGTTGTTCCAGGCTTCTTGATCTCTGCTAATGTGTACTAACTTCCCTTCCCCCTCACAAGTTCCAGCCTCCAGCTCCATGCCAGTGAAAACACAGAAGTCCTGCTGAGCCTGCTAAGCCTGGGGACTTGGGGCCAGGGTAGGGGAGGTGGGAGGGAAACTGATTAAACTTATCTTTTACTTTCTTGGCGTTAGATGATTTGCTTTTTTGGTACCTACGTCCTATATCGCCTATGGCTCCACATTCTAGTTCTCTAGATATAAGCTTTATTCTCAAGGTTTTCCCCTCACTTCAGTTAGTTTGAGGGGATGCTTTTATTGTTCCCATATCCCTTCTCTCACATATTTTTTTCTTTTTCTCCAGTTTCAGTGCCTCTGCTTGTAGGTGGGCAGGCATTGGCTCCTGACTCATACCTCCTTCTCAAGGAGGCTGTAATTGAAAAGTGGATTTGGAGATTACATAGGAGATTTATCCTGGTTCACGCCTGTGTATGGGCTCTTTTCCTAAGGGACAAGATTGTGGGTAACCTGAGTTCATGGACATATTCGGACCAATTATCTCCCCACCCTGAAGAGTGTTATCAAGTACAGCAGAGCTGCCTGCCTCTTCTCTGGTTCTTCTACTGAGAATTAGCCTCGTTCTCATTTTGTTTATCTTTTTTAGCATGGAGTAATTCAATTTTCAGGCTCTCTTCTCCAGGGGGAGATCCTAGGAGGTGAAGTCATCTGTTTCTCTACACTGACTGATCTTCAGTCCTGACAGAATAGAGTTGTGCTGACTGTTTCTGAGAACCTTCTGGACTCTGCCTCCATAGCCAGGGTTCTCACAAAGCTAGGAAAGGTGTGGTTCTGTACTCTGTTATCCCTCCCCGCTTTCTTCCCTGGTTTGGAGGGGACAGATTTTGTAGTCCATTAATAATCACAGCGTCTAGCCAGGCAGTAGTTACTGCCCTCCCACTGGAGCTGTAGTGGCCCTAAAAGAAAAACAATCACCTCCTCAGCAAGGCTCCTTGGCTCAGCATGGCTCATTGGAGCTTATCTAGCTGTAGGGAGCTACATGGCCAGGGATGTTCCCACCCCTGCCAGTTCCCAGCTTGACATTCTGGATCATCACCATTGAAGATGGACCATAAGTTGTTTTCATTTCTTCTCAAAACCTAGCAGAAATCTGCATGTACTTATGTTATGCCTAGGCATACCAAACTTGAAATTTGTTTGCCTTTGATTCCTATCATATCTCTTCCTTATCGGAGCCTTTGTTATCCTATGCCCATCAGGCATTCTCTGGCAATTACTTGCCTAAGAAATTATTTGTAAATGGAGTATGATGATTTATCTTTGCTGGTCCTGGGGCTTGAACTCAGGGCCTGGGTGCTGTTCCTGAAGTTTTTTTTTTTCCCCTCTCAAAGCTAGCACTCTGTTACTTCGATCACAGCTCCACTTCTGGCTTTTTGGGGGTATTTAATTGGGGATAAGAGTTCCATGTACTTTCCGGCCCTGGCTGGCTTCGAACCACAATCCTCGGCTCTCAACCTTCTGAGTACCTAGCATTCCAAGTGTGAGCCATCAGCACTCAGCTAGTGAATGAATTATTATAGGAGAATTGATAAGTAAATCTTGGAAAATTTAAGGTTCTGTGAATGGGATGTTTTTAAGCTCTCTGAACAGTGGTTTTCTTCAGATTTTGTACAGATGGGCAGCCCAGCTGTTCACACAGCTAGGGCATATCCAAAGCTCAAACTTGAGAATAAGACAGGAATCCCAAAGCTTAAAGGTTCTTCATAAATCCTGAGTGGTAAGATAGATTGTGACCAACCCCTTTTGAACTACCACATGATAATACCTACTTCTCTGAGCAAGAAACAGTCTTTAGGGAAATGAGCCCCCCACAACAGAATGTGTGTGTGTGTGTGTGTGTGTGTGTGTGTGTGTGTTTGTGTGTGTGTGTGTGTACGTGTACATGCTAGGCTTCTGTCATCATTAGAAAATACTATGTGTACAGAATGTGTGTGTATGTGTACGTGTGTACACGCTAGGCTTCTGTCATCATTAGAAAATACTATGCTCTGATATTAGAAAATACTGTGTTCCGGGCATATCTCTTGTGACAATCCAGTCAGGTATTTACTGGAAATCAGACCTGTGTACTCCTGCTCTCTGAGCATAATTATTTCTTCAAATGGTTCTTCTATGGGCCATTTTGGGCCCCACAGTGACACTGTCCCCAGACAGACCAGCTCCTACCTGGAGCCTGAAAACCTAATCACATGGAGGGAATGCCACTGTGAGCTGTTGGTGACCTGCTGGAGATCTTTGGGCATTCTTGTCCCAAGGGACCTACTTCTGCTTTCAGATCCATTCCTTCTTTCTTAGTGTGGCCTGTCCAGTTTGAGCAGGTCTGCAGGATGCATTTGGTTTGCTGCAGGCAGCTAAACCATGGCTTGAATTTTTCCTTCCATCAGGAGATTTGCTTTAGACCCACTCGCTTTTTTTTTCCTATTTAACCACAGTCAAATTATTTGGGTGAATAGATTCTACTGCAACTGCTGATCAGGACTACCCATGTACTCAGATGATAAAGGAACCATGGAGCAATTCGACAAGTCCTGTGAAGATCATGGTTCTGGCAACTGTTAGAGGTGTCTTCTAATGCTGGTGAGACAGGTGAGGACCCACCTACTGTATAGGTCCCCTCTTTCCTAAGTGTGATGATAAGAAGTGGAGAGATGCATCTGGGAGGGATTTATACTCTTCCTAGCATAGGCTCACAGCGTGGGAAGCAGGGATTGGCATCACACACGTGGATTTGGGTTCTGCTTGATTCCTCTGATCATCCTGCTGTCAACCTTTCAGAGGCTGAGTTTCTTCATCTTACATTGTGGCTCATACCTATGCCACAGGGTTGTGATTAGCCACACAGGCAGATTGTGAAGCAGAAGATGGTGTAAGGAGAAGCGGCCCATGCAGATCTCTCACCAGAGCTGGTTTTGACCTTTGCATCTGTCTTCCTGAGAGGCAGAGTGGTGGATTAGAATGTGAAACGTGGGATTTGATGGTTAGTTTTGCTTGTCACTCCCCAGTATTTATTAATTCCTTGGTTCTCTGTGTTGTTTTCCTCATGTCTGGGCTCTCAGAGCTGTTGTGAGTTCTAGCACTGAAGTGCCCTACTCTGTGCCTGGCACTTGGGAGGCACTAATTAGTTCTTAAAGTCCTGGTGTCAGTCCTAAGATGAAGAATAGTTGTGTGTGGAAAGAAGGAATGAAGTGGCAGCCTCAAACATAGCGGCATATATACTGAAGCAGGCTTTACAAGTGATATTTTTAGGGATTTTAATTTATAAAACCTAGTTTATTATCTAATAAATACCACAACTACCCAACCATCTTGTGTAAGGTTGTTGTTTCATTAGAATGGGGAACACAGATTGGATTTTAAGCTATTGGATTATTAGTAAGATATAAAAGACTTAAATTAATTTATAGTTTTCTTTTATTTGGGGAAATTTAAATTAGTTTTAAGCTTATTTTTTACCTAACAAACATGTTGGTATTATGTATAACTTCAAATACAATTTGATGATAATCTCAGCCACTCAAGATTTAAGTAAACAATTCTAATATCTTGACTAGTTCATCATCATCATCATCATCATCATCATCATCATCTTTCCATACTACTAGAGATACATAAATCCATTTTAATTAAACATAGTAAATAGCACTGTTAAAACCACATCGATAAGCTTCACACCATTTCCAATAAAATTGGACCTTGACACTGTGGAATTGAAGAGCATTTAGCTTTAACAAGAGGTGAAAGAAGCTGATAATTGTCTGGCAGCTTTTAAGTTCTGTGCTAAATTAGCGTGAATTAAATTTCAAAGTAGATTTTGCACTCAACTGGAGTAGGATTTGTGTTCATAGCCAATGTTCACCGCTGGGTGACCGATCGGCTCCTGCCTGGAGGCAAACTAATCTGTAGTGTGTCAGCTATGTTGGAAGGATCCTCATTTTTTTTTTTATTGTAAAGATACTATACAGAGGGTTACAGTTACATGAGTGAGGTAATGAGTACACTTCCTCTTGAACATTGTTACCCCCTCCATTGTTTTCCCCCTACCATCCCCTCCCTCCCTACCTTCCCCAGGTTCTTTTTTTTTTTTTTTGATTGTGATTAAGTGATTACATAATTTCCGGAATTTCACAGTATTGTGGAATAATGATGCTCATTTAAAGTCACAAGTTCATTCTAACTTTCCTGGAGCAAATTGTCTATCACAGTCTGTAACATGTTATACACCATACATGTGATCAGCAGCATGGGGATATTTAGTAGTGGTTCGACCAGATGAGTGGGAGTTCTTTGTTTCTTAAGTCCTGTTAGTTTTGTCATATCACCTAACATTTTGGATTTAGCATCCACTTATCAGGGAGACCATATACCGTTTGTCTCTTTGCTCTTGGCTTACCTCACTCAACATGATTCCTTCTAGCTCCATCCATTTAGTATCCTCATTTTTGAAGTGAGTGAACCACACTTAGACCATCTCTAAAATCAGAAGATTCAGTGAAGATTTGGAAGATTCAAGAGGTTCTGTCTGGGTGCTTGACTGGAGAAGTAGAATTACTTGTTGAATTCATCTGGTTATTTTTCTTTCAGAAAAGTTGAGTGTGTGTGTGTGTGTGTGTGTGTGTGTGTGTGTGTGTGTGTGTGTGTGTGTGTGTGTGTGTGTGTGCGCGCGCGTGCGTGCGTGTATATTGTGTATTGTGTATAGGTGTGTGAGTTAGGGCTTTATGGAAGGTGTCCTTCCCCCTTAGAAATATACCAGAGAATTCTGGTAGAATGTACTTTCCTCTTACATAAGGAATCTGTGTGTTTTGAAGTAGGTATTCCTCCTAAGTGTTTTCTTTGAAGCAGTCTTCCTCTTCCTCATAGGTTGCGCATTAAATGGCTCATGTTTTTAAATGAGAGGGAATCAAATTGGTATTAACTCTTTCTGTACTAAAGGTATCTTTCCCTCCCCATAGTTGTGCCACTAAACTGGATGATACATCCCAAAGCACAGAGAGAACCAGAAGAGACTTTGAGGTCTCACCTGTTAGACTGTTAGACCAGCTGATCTGGGCCAGGCAGTTGTCCCATAGCCTGTATGCCACCCAGTGAGCAGGTGGCACAGCAAAGTGATTTCACTTTCCCAGTGCCTAATTTTTGCTCTTTTTGCAATCTCCTTACCTTCAGTTTTTGTCATTTGGCTTGGCAGTTGTGCTTGTTTGGAATTAGCTAGATTTGTGCATTTTGGTGAGTTGGACAGTCACCATGTTTGAGTGTGTGTGTGATTGAGGAGAGCCAGGATACTATGCTGTCGAAATACTTGGTGGAAACACTTGAAATAAACACAGTCAACATTAACTTGATGATCTCCTTTTCTTCCTAACCTCTGTAACCAAGTGGCTCATCAGAAATATTTTTGACCTTTTAGAACTGAAGAATCAGTAACAGAAGATGACAAGAGAAGGTATGTTCACTACTGCAGCTGATTTGAATTTGCATAATTTGGGGGAAACTTTTGGCACAGGCAATCCAGGAGGGGTGTAAGATCTGAAAAGATTTTTGCCAAGGACTCAGACAGAGCCTCTGCTTCTTGGAAGCAAGCATGACTTTAGCCTTGTGCATCTGGCCTTTGTTGACTGCCATGGTGTGGTCTTTGGGATGCTCCTGCCCCCTGAGTTACTTTTCCCTCCTCACTTCTCAGCTCCCTGCACCCTCTTCCTCCTCCTCTGGTCAACTCTCCTCTCACTTCTCTTTAGCTCTCTTGTCTCCTCATTTTCTGTCTGTCCTCCTATGAGGAAGTGTTTCTGTGTGTATTATCCCCTCATACCAGGGAGACCTCTGAATTCTTGATAAATGTTGGTTGTGGCACCTGTAACATGTTATTCTGCTGATGTTTGTTACTTTACTAACTCCAATTTCTGCTGCTTTTTCTCATTGCAGGTAAAATATCTACTAATTTAGTGTAGCTTTTTGTACTATTTGGATACCTTTTAACAGAGAAACAGCTATATTTCTAGTGACAATGATGAATTCAACTTTTTAAAAAGTCATGAGTTGGCCAGGCACTCATGGCTCATGCCTGTAAACGTAGCTGCTCAGGAGACTGAGATCTGAGGGCTGAGGTTTGAATTGTAGCCCAGGTAGAAAAGTCTGTGAAACTCTTATCTCCAATTAGTGAACAAAATTAGTCAGAAGTGGAACTGGGTATAGTGCCAACATCCAGTGAAAAAGCCAGGTGGGTATATAAGTCCCTGAGTTCAAGCTACAGGACTGTCATACTAAAAAAGCATATTTTTTATAGCCTTGGTGCCAGTCCTGGAGCTTGAACACAGGGTCCTGGGTACTGTCCCTGAGCTTCCTTTACTCAAGGCTAGCACTTTACCATTTGAGCCACAGCTCCATTTTTGGCCTTTCTTTTTTGGGTGGCTAATTGGAGGTAAGAGTCTGGTGGACTTTCCTGCCTGGGCTGGTTTTGAACTGTGATCCTTGGATCTCAGACTTCTGAGTAGGTAGATAGATAGATATAGGTACCAGTTGGTACTGTGGCTAGTACCAATTAAATCGGTCTGATTTCTTTTCTTAAAGAAACTATGGAGGAGTGTATGTTGGCCTGCCGTCTGAAGCTGTCAACATGGTATCTAATCAAACAAAGACTGTACAAAAAAGTAAGATAATGGAATATGTTTATTTTTTCAAAATATTTTTTATGTTCTATGAAATTTATGTTTCTGCCTGCTTCACCCATTTTATGCATGATGTAGCTTCAGTGAAGCATGTCTAAGTACCATCTGTTCATCTCAAGCTTTTCTTGAACTTACCACCTACATGTTTCAAAGAATTCCAGAATGAAGTCAGCTTCCACTTGTTGTTCTACTACATGGGTAATCTCAATTTCTTGTTAATTTCAGTGATAATCAGGGTGAACATAAAAGCTGTCATTGAAATAAGGTTGTAGACTCTTTGTGTAGAACTCAAAGGTAATTTGAGTTCTGTAATTTGTTATAGAAATGACTAGCTGATATGCAGTCTTGTGATTAAGGGAGAGAGAACTGCACATTGCATAAATAAATGGAATGAAATTCCCTTTTCTGAGCTGAATAGTTAGTAATTATGTGGTAATGAAGTCTTCCCAAATAATAGACAGTTCTGCTACTGTGTATATGGTGTTTTTAATTTTAAGTGAGGCTAGTGGTAAGGAATTCTGATTTAAACTTCTTTCAGTAGCTCAAGTCTATAATCCTAGCTACTCAGGAGGCTGAAATCTGAAGAACCAGGTTTAAAGTCAGCCCAGGTTGACAAATCCACTCACTAGACTTATTTTTAATTAACTTTCAAAAAATCTGGATGTGAAGGTGGGACTCAAGTGATATCCAACTGAGAGTAGAAAAAGCCAGGCAAGAATGTGAGGCCAGGAGTTCAAGCCCCAGTCCCACCACAAAAAAGATGCTGATTCACTCAACTGTTGTTATATAATGTATGGTTTTACTTTTTTTTAAATGTCTAGCTACTTATTCTACATTATCCTTTCTTTACTTCATGATTTAAACTTGCAAACATATATATATATATATATATATATATATATATCACTACTGTATAGCTTTGTGGGCAATTGGATCATTGTTCTTCATTATATTTATATTTAACTTTTCTTAATTTTCTCTTTAAGATTAAAATAACATCACAACACAATAATAAAGAGGTATGGTACATTTAAAAAATAATTTTCCATAATCTGATGTGATAATGACTTGGCTTTAGATCTTATTGCTATATATTTCTATTCTTGAACTTCAGTTAGAAGGATGGGGTCTCCTCTCTGGATTCAAGTATGTTTTACAAAAAAGGATTAGTGCTCAGTTTCAGTTATCTTTTCAGCTACTTAAAAATCAATTTGTTACAAGTGCAAGTAATTTAATAAGAGCAAGCTGTGAGGTTGCCTCAACATGGAAATCTAACCTTTCTTGACAAAAACTTTGAGGGCATAGGCCTAAAGTAATAGAAGAGGGAGAAATCAGAGAGACTCGGGTAGGAATTAGATGCAGTGTTGGCAGTAGCCGGGGGTTAGATAGTGTAAGAGGAGATGGGCCTGAGCCCAGAGCTCAGTGAGAGGTATGTGGTCATCACCAGTAGGTGCATTTGTGCTGAGGCACTAGTCACAGTTCACATGCAATGACTGGATCACCACTGATGTTCAATCTTAAACCTCCTCTTCTGGAATGCTCTGTCTTCTGAGAACATTCATTCCCCTTTGGTGGTCAGACATCCCTGGATTTGAATTTGGACTCTTTCACTTATTGGCT
Source organism: Dipodomys merriami (assembly GCF_024711535.1). Taxonomy (NCBI): domain Eukaryota; kingdom Metazoa; phylum Chordata; class Mammalia; order Rodentia; family Heteromyidae; genus Dipodomys; species Dipodomys merriami. The sequence continues at coordinate 505,432 of NW_027206590.1, forward strand.
TGGCAAGTTGCTCCTCCTTTGTGGCCCATTTCATGATCTGTCACTAGTTAGAGCTAATAATTAGACTTAAGGGTTGTTGTTAAGATTAGATATGAAATACATTGTAGCTACTGCTGTCCTCATGATCACCATACTACTACTACCACTACCACCACCTCCATTACCACCATCATACTACCAACATCACTACTGCACCACTACCACCACCACCACTACCACACCATCACCACTAGCACCACTACTGCTACACCATTACCACTACCACCACCATTACCATTACCCACCACCACCAGCACACCACCAACATCACTACTGCACCACCACCACTACCACCACTACCACACCATCCCCACTACCACCATCCCTACTACCATTACCAACACCAACACCATCACCACAATATAATCACCATTATCACCGCTATACCATCACCACCACCACCACCATTGTCACTATCACTGTCATCACCACCACCTCATTCTATTATTCTTTCTATTTAAGCAGAACCCAGCCAACGGTAGACCAGAAACAAGACTCTTGATATGGAACTAACTTCTTATTCAGGCCCATCAGCAGAGCTGGTATTTGGGCTGGGCTGGGGTTGCAGAAGAGGCTTACCGGTGGAGATTAGTAAGCTTTCCCACAAACAAAGGAGGGACACTGAAGCTTCACCTCTTTCAGTTTCTTCCTGACAGAAGCCACAAACAGGGCTGGGAGGTGGTAGTTCTTCAAAGACTTTCTCATCAAGGGAGAGCATTAAGGCTATTTATTCCCTAGTTCCCATGACCACAGGGTGTTAGATTTCTTGTTGAGAATTTGCAGAAAATTGCCTATTTCTAGTATTTTAATAGAGTTCTACCTCCCCACTGAGTTCCCAAGTTCCCTGCCAGTTTGCCCTTTGCAGAAGTACTTTTATTATTTGCATAATAAAAGGTAGGGTAGTTGAAAGAAAGCTGACATCACTGTTTCTCCTCCTGGAAAGAGAGAGTATCTCAAAAGCCATAGTCCTGATGTTGAAAGAGGGGCTTGGTAGACTATATCAGGAGCCTGGACAGCTCCTCTGTAAGCCATACATGTGAGGTTCTCTCCATTTCGCTTTCCTCATGGGAGAGTTAGACAACTGACTGTCCACCATTGTGTATGGATTTAAAATGCCCTGGTGATAATTTATCAGTACTGGGATGGAGGCAGCTCACATAACTAAGAAGCTGGCCCAAACACTTCCTTAGTATTCATGGGTACATATGTATTTTTATTGCCACTCCTCTCTTCTCTTGTCTCAGTATCCCTCATTCTTCGGTGGTTTCTATATAACCAGTTTGGTCATAGTCTCTCTTTGGTCTCTTTTGAGTTACATGGATGGTTTTTCAAATTGAATGGCTATTTTCCCTGGTTGGCCAAATGTCCAGTGTAGTTTGGCTTTCTGGGTCTAAGTTACTAGGAGAAAATCCTGATAAGAAGATGTCCCCTGTAGAGGAAGATTATTATGGAAAAGATCAGCTAATCCTTTTGACCAACTTGCAAATTCTAAACTGAATTGTAAATTGTAAACCAACTTGTAAATTCTAAATCAATTCAGAGGCCAAAGTTCCAAGTTGATTTGGCTATTTTTTTTTGGACCAAATTAAGGAAAAACTTCAGAATCTCTTGAAGTTACTTAATTTATTATTATTATTATTATTATTATCATTATTATTATGGTACTGGGGCTTGAACTCCAGGTCCTTGTATTTGCAAGGTGGGTACTCTGCCACTCAAGTGATGACATGACATATCATGAAACAAATAAGTTGGTTCTTCTGTGGGTGGCTCTGGGATGACAGGCATGGCCAGGGGTGGAATACTTGAGCCACAGAGCTGATATGAGAGTTCTCAGATGTCCATAGATAGACAAGCCCTCATCATTTCCACATAATGAGGGTGGCTCAACCTGCACAGAGCTCCCATCTAGAAAAGGCATGGAGTTGTGGCTCAGCAGCATGCAATTTTTAGTTTGGTGATATCGATATGCATGTAGCTAGGGGTGGCTGTTTCTCAGGCTGCAAAATCTCTTTGTACAACAGTACTGTACTGACTCCATTTCAAGTAAATGTTGAAATTTCAGCTGCATGTTGGGTGGACGTTGAATGCTTTACTTAAAAGACAATCAGTAAATAATTTATAGGCTTACAGCTGATATATGTATTTTTAAATCTAAGTTGTATTTCATCAAGTGTGTTAATTCTGTTCTTTTCTGTTTGTTCTCTTCATAGCTTGCTCATCAATTGGAAGGTATCCAGCACTGGGGACACTGAAATGTTGCACAGGAAATTCTAAACAGTTGTCACCATGTCCCTCTCCCCTAGTCTTAAGTGCATAGTTAAAGCTGTGAGTACAGGTTGAATGTTGTGGTCAGGGAAATGGATTAGACAGTGTGCTGGTCTGGAGCTTTTCTGCATCCCATTTGGGGAAGATGAGTTAAAACACTCCTGAGGTCTGTTGTTGCCCACCTGAGTTTCTGGTTCCATAGCATTTTACATCCTGGTCACACAACACTCCACAGAGTCATGTGAGACTTTTTTGATAATTTTTATATGACAGAAATCCTTATTCTGTTTATAACTTAAGATAATAGGGCACTATGAATGAATTACCTAAAGTAATATATTTGTCGCTTATCTTTCACTGTTTCTACTTTGTATTAATTTTTAGCTGTTAAATTGGGAAATGGATTCTTATTACCGTCACTCCCCAGTTTTTACTATTTGGTTTCCAAATTCTATTTAATCTCCTTGATTAGAAACAATGTATCACAGTGCAATATTTAATGATAGATGGTTAAATCTGCATGCCAAATACACATGTTGACTAAAGCCCTTTTTAGTCAAAAGCTTATGTTACTCTAAACACTTGCCTAGTGAGAGAGTCTCCCATTGTACCATTAATGTAGTCCTGGCATCTTACTGTGCTAATCTGTGCTATTTTCTGGGACTTAAGATCGAAGGTTAGTGAAGAATCTAGAAAGTTCTTAATTTGCTAATACTAATGTGTATTCCTGCTGCAATGTGAATTACCCAATTTATCAATGTATTTCAACAATTAAATATTTTTATCTCTCTTTACCTGGATTTCTTTATTTTCCAAAAAATACTTTCAAAAAAGCTACACATGGCATAGTCTTGCATGTACACAATATGTCAACATAGGAAGATCAGTCTTAATGTATAGACTATTGTGAAAAAAGCAAAATATTTTCCCCAAGGAGAGAAGCATTTACCTGAATATTTGGCTCATATGATAGTTACAGGGAAATTCAGTTAATGACAAATACCAAAGATAAAATTATTAAGAAATTATGAAAAATTACAGGAAACTAGCAGCTTACCTCCTTAGGAATAATGAAATGAGTGACTTGGACAGAACTTTCAATTTTTAGATAGCCAGCCAGGCATCAGTGGCTCATACCTGGAATCTTAGCTACACAACAGACTGAGATCTAAGGATTGTGACTTAAAGCCTGCCTCTAGGCAGATAAATCTGAGAGACTCTTAAGAGGCAGAGTACCAGCCTTGAGTAAAAAAACTAAGGGACAGCTCACAGGCCCTGAGTTCAAGTCCCAGTACTGGAACAAATTCTTCTTTTAACTACCTTTATAAGAATGTTAAAATTGTGGTTCCTATAGTGCAGAATTAGAATTCTTGTGTGTCCTTGGCCCAGCTCCCACTATTGTTAACCTCATATAACCATAATATACTTGCCATAATTGAGAAATTAAACATAGACACACTATGAACTGCAGTTTCTAATTAGATTAATTAATTTAATGAGATTACATTAGTTGTTCCACTGATGTCTTTTCCTTGAGGAGGGCAGGAGTCTAGGATAGAATCTCACATTTTTATTCCGTTAACATTTACTCCTCGTCTAGCCTCCCCTCCCTCCCCTCTCTTCCCCTCTCCTCCCCTCTCCTCCCCTCTCCCTTCCCCTCCTCTCCCTTCTCCTCTTCTTCCCTCCCCTCTCCTCCCCTCTCCTCCCCTTTGTTCCCCTCCTCTCCCTTCCCCTCTCTTCCTTTCTCCTCCCCTCCTCTTCCCTCCCCTCTCTTCCCCTCTCCTCCCCTCTCCCTTTCCCTCCTCTCCCTTCTCCTCTTCTTCCCTCCCCTCCCCTCCCCTCTCCTCCCCTCTCCCTTCCCCTCCTCTCCCTTCTCCTCTCCTCCCCAGGCCTCCCCTCCCCTCCCCTCCGTTCTCCTCCCCTCCCCTCCCCTCTCCTGCCCTCCCTTCTCCTCCCCTCCCCTCCCCTCTCCTCTCCTCCTCTCCCTGGAGGACATTTTCTCAGCCTTTCCTGTTTCTTTTTGAACTTGATACCTTTTGAAGTCTACTGCTTAGTAATTTGGAGTATGCCCCCTTGATTGGAATTTGTCTTTCTTTTTATGGATGTTACAGAATTTTGAGAGATGCAGTGTCTCTCATCCCATTGTATTTATCATAAGATCTCATGATTCTAACTTATTACTGGTAATACTGACTTTGACCACTAGGTTAGATGGTGTCTCAGTTTTCCCTGCTGTGAAGTTTCTACTGTTCCTTTTCAATAGATGGTACTCTTTACCCACTTCCTATTTGTAGTCATCACCCATCACCAATCAAGTTCTTGCTGTGCTGCGTAAGACACACCTGAAAGCCCCAATCTATGAATTCAAGGCTTCTCAGAAGAGTAGTGAATGCGCTGTTACCTGGACAGCAATGGGGGTGGGGGGGAGGGAGGAGACAAGATTGCTGAGAGCACATAGTAAGGGCTCCTGTGTCTGAATGGAAAAAGACAAACTTTCAGACAGAAATTCCCTGGGCGGAGCTGCAGGGTTAGGTGGAGGAGAAAGCAGCCTTCAGGCAAAGGACTGTGGGTCCAAAGGCCCTTGGTGTAACCCAACACTTACAGGGAGGCGGGGAGTTAAGCTGGGGGGAGTTAAACTGGCTGGTGGGTGGTGGACAAGGTAAGCTTGTGAGAGTCTTGTGGGCCACCCTGGGAAAAGCCACTGGAAAGTGGTGCAGTCTTTGGTCACAGGCACTGGATCTCTCCACTTGTGGCCATGAGGATGTTTGGTCATAGCATCCTGATGTGCTGTTTGCAGGTCTGTCTCTGTAGTAGGTATGACTGGTACTCACACTTCTATTTTGTGAAGATGCTGCTTTCTTATTTAACCTATTATGTGAAATAAGTGGAGGGTTTTGTTTTTTTTCCTCCATCTTTTTATAGCTGGGGCCTGAGACTCATTATGAAACAAGGACCTTGAGTTGGTATAAAAGTGAAAGAATTTATGACTCCTAGAGAAGGACCTGATTCTTTTTATTGTTGTTAGAGTGGAGTGTCTTTTGGGATAATATAGGGCTGAGTCATTGGTTTTTCTGTACGTTGGACATTTTGAATCAATAGAGTAAATTTAATCCTAATGAATAATTAATGCTAGGCTTGCTAGCAGAATTCATTCATGCATAGAGCCATTCACTCAACTATTTCCCCAGTGTCTGTTCTGTTGGAAATATAACAGTAAACAACTCAGAAGTCCAAGATCCTGTGGGACCTATTTTTTATAGAAGGGACACAGAGTAAATGAAGAAGTAATACATTTGTAGTTGCCAAAAGTAATACCTGAGAAGAGGGAATAGAGGGTCACTTGGAAAAGTGGAAATTAGTTAAATGATCAGTGATGAAGTATTCTCTGCAAAGATGACATTTGTAGGCAGAGACCTTAGGAGAAGTAGCTACCCATGTAAGATTCCGTTGGAAGAACAGTCTAAAGAGAAGGGACGAGTTAAAATGTCCCATGCGGTAGAGTGTGACACATACCTGCCTGGAAAGCAAAGATGGCAGTGTGGCCAGGATCAAACTGCAGATGGAGGTGTGGTAGAAGGATCTGAGGGCTACTGTGGGCTGGGAGTAGAGATTCTGGAGGAAGCTAGGGCCTTCTGCTCTGAGTAAGCTCTGGGCCCTTGGATAGTATTGAACAGAGGCATGATGTCATGTCAGCTTCAGCAGGCTACCGGCTGCTGTGTGGCTTCTATGTTAAGCGAGGAGAACAGCTGTGTGGAAGCTGCTGGAATGATCTAGAAATGGGATAGTATGGACAAGGTAACCTTTGGAAGTAGTTTTTTTTTTTTTTTAGATGGAGTGAGCAGAATTTGTATGTATCAGAGAATTATCAAGAAAGGAACCCCAAAGACAGTTCAAAAAGAGGGTTGTAAGTGGCCAGTGAGTCATACAGGAAAAATTCCGCCTCATTAAAGTCAAATGATTGAAAAACATAATAAGAGGCATGGCCCCCATCAGATGGAACTGTCCCCCCACCCCCACCCCGTGGTCACCTGCTGGCGGCGAGTCACTGCCGCTGTCCTGCGGTGCAGGCTCCTGTCACATGACTCATCAGCATCACTCTTGGATTTCAGAGTCTACATGAAGAACTTCTAGGACCCTAGATTGAAGTTCTGAGGCCTTTCCACCTCCAGTGAATGTGGTCTTTACTCCATTACACCCACTCCATCATGATACCCCTCCATTGCTTTCCCATGGCCATCTTTAACATCCCACCCTTCCACCATCATCTCTTCTTCCTGGAATTCCTTTTGGCCTCTGTGGAACCACTCTTTTCTGTCTTCATTTCCAACTTGTTCCTTCCCCTTTTTTCCAGATCACACACTAAGGCTTTCCAGGGCGATCACTCCTTTACACATAACTCCTAACTCCCACATACCCCCCTTTTATATTCACTGTGACCCTTTCTAGACATGTCTGGTTGAATATGGCTGTATGATCATGGAGACTTCCATGCACCAGAGACTTCCAGCAGGTTCATAATGCCTCAATTCATATCCTAACAATCTGTGTCTATCCAATCTATTCCCTTGAGTTGAATATATTTCCTGTCTTGTTATCAATACATTCATCATTACACCATCAGTACTTATTCCCCGCTGACCCTCTCGCTTCCTGTTTTACCCAAGACAAAACAAAATATAGAAACAACCACCCTCTCCCCATCCCCCACAAGACAGTGGCAGTACTCAGATGTGTTACAGGAAAGCACTTCTACCTTTCCTCCCAGCCCACATGGCTCCAACAACTCTTCCCAATTCCCTAACAATTCCCAAATCAACACTCCCTTGATTCAGTCATCTTACCAATAGGATTTTATTTTTTCTACCTTAGGGACAAAAATCTCTCTTTTCACCTAGTGTCTCATTTCTCCATCCTTATTCATCAGAGCACCCATTAGTATCTAGTCACTATCCTCAATTTCTTTCTAAAAACTGCTCTGTTCAGGTATTTGCCCCTCTTATTCCACAAAGACCAGTTCCAAGGTCACGGGTGACCTTGTGGCTAATCTGAAGGTCAGTGCTTATTCTTTGTCCTACTCTCAACCTTTGATAAAGCTCCCTGAAAAGTTCCATCACTCTGCAAGGTGTCCACATCCTCCCATCATCTCCCTGCCTCTGAGTGCTCACTCTGGGCATCCGTTGTTGATTCTTCTGATTCATGTCCCAGGCTGTCTTTGGACTGTCTCTCTTTTCTGTCCATGTTGTGTTATTGATACCTAAGTTATTCGTCCTTAGCCTTGAGTTTGATCTGAACTTCAATCTTCTATCCAATTGCCTACCTGACATCCTACTTGGGTGTCTTAAACTGTGTCTAACATTTAACAAGTCTATATCAGATTTCTTGCTCTTCCTCCACTCCCCCAGTTTTACTCTTTTGTAGACTTCTCCAACTTAATGACAACATCTTCGAGTTGTTCAGAGCAGTGAGCTTGGAATCAGCCTTAACTCTTCTGTTCTTCACCTCTGTCCCATCCCTGCTTCAGTAAATCTAAAGGTGGTTGACCTCTTCTTTCCATTTACTTCTATTCTGGCTCACTCCTCTCATTCCCCTCTCCTACATGATGGAAGTAGTCTTCGAAAATTTCTCAGCCCACTCCAGTCTCTTCTGGGAATAGCAGCTGGAGAGATCTTTTCCCAAATCAAAACCCTGTAGTGCTCCCCTTCTCTTCCAGGGAAAAAGCCCAAGACTATAGAATCCTGTATAACCCACCACTGTCTGCCTTCTGATTCCAGACACACCCCGACCTTTCATCATGTCATTCCTCTCTCTTCCTGTGCTCTGGCCACAGTGATTTTACTTCTTGAGCTTGTCAACTAGGTTATCTCATGCTTTTGTGCTTCCTGGAGTTTAACTCTACAATGTTATGCTCTGGATCTTTGCATGCCTTTCTTGTTCTTTCAAGACCTTACTCAAGTATGTACTAAGAAAGCACTACCCCTACCCATCTCATATGAAATTCACCCCTAAATCTAACACTTAAGAGTCCTCCATTAGGGCCCTCCTTCTCTGATTAATTTTCCTCCTTGGCATTTGTACTGAACATGCTCTGTATCTTCGGAATTCCCTTATTTACTGAGAAGCTCCCCCACTAGGATGGAAACTCCCAGATGCAGAAATTCTTGCCTCTCGTTCACTGCTGAATCTCAGCATTATTCCTGTATCTGGCACCTAGTCGATGATGCCCCAGAAGTAATTTTTGAGTGACAATAGGTCATAGGGGAATATTTACTTGGGTATGTGGTGGTAAAATAGACTCTCATCTTTGCCAAAAAGTTTGACAATTTGAATCAAGAACATTAAAAAATAAATGTCAGTGTCTTGGATCCAGTAATTCAACTTCTAGTAAAATTGAACATAGAATAGTCCTGGGTATAATGTATGTACCATAACATTGTAACTGTACGAGACAACAAGGAAATTTTGCCTTTATGTGTGTGATGAAGTATGTATTACAAGATATTTAGAACAAGACTGGTCATTAGGAATAGCTATGCATGTTCTTTAAAATTATAGTGTCTCAGTGTTTCCCTCGCATCTTTTATACTTTCTTACTTGGGGGTTGGGTGGGGTGGTTAGAGTGGACACGTCTTGGGGTGATCTCTACTCCTTACATTCTTATTCTCCAAAGTATGAGGACTGACTGTGCTCTGACCCCATGATCCAGAAGTATTTCTTTTTTGTATATATTTTTTTTATTGAAAGATACTATATGGATGGGTTTCAGTTACATGAGTAAGGTAATGAGTACATTTCCTATCAAGCATTGTTACCTCTTCCTTTGTTTATCCCCTACCATCCCTTCCCTCCCCACCTCCCCAACTCCTCCCTCCCCCCAACAGTTGTAAGGTTTGTTTCCAACATAGTGTTTCATTGTTACAGTGGGTCAACTTGTATCCTTATTTTAGCATTTTGTTATTTCTCTTCCCCTCCCCAACTTACATGCAGGGCACCGGAATCAAATATAGTGAAAACGGGGGTTATACTATGGGGGAAGAACATACAAAAGAAACAAAAAAAATCACATAGTGCATTATAAATATGTTAAAAACAATAGCAAGCAAGAAATAAAACACTTGTGTCCCTGCCTTAGGGTTCATTATGCTTAACATCATCTTATATGGTCATATGAACATAGCTTTTGACCTTTTCTGCTTGTCCTAGACATATACTAGTTATTGCAAATAATGGAAACCATTGGACCTATGTTTCTTTGGGCCTGGATTACTTCACTTAATACAATTTTTTCCAAGTCTTTCCATTTCCTAACAAATGGGGCGATGTCATTCTTTCTTATGGAGGCATAGAAATCTATTGTATGCATATATATATATATCATGCATATATATATATATATATATAATATCACATTTTCTTGATCCATTCATCTACTGAGGGGCATCTGGGTTGATTCCATATCAGCTATGGTAAATAATGCTGCAATAAACATAGTTGTGCTGGTAGCTTTAGTATAGCCTTCCCTTACATTTTTTTTTGTAGTAATGGGATTTGAACTCAGGGCCTTGCGCTTGGTAGGCTGATGCTTTGCCACTTGAGCTACACCTCCATTCTCAGGGCATGTCTTTCTGCTTGTGGTGTTTCCTCTTGGCCCCATTTGAGCATTAAGTAGCTCCATACCTGTAAAGGCTGAGTTCCCATGCCATCTCCTGGTAGAATGGGTTCCTTTCCCTCCTGTGCTCCTACACCAACTGGCATATTCCCTTAACAGAGCACTCACTGCATTACTTTTTAGATTCAGATTCATTCATTGCTTGCAATGTGTCTGAATTCTGACTCCTTTTCTTTGTTTGCTGTCACCCCTGGAGACCAAGCTAGCATTCTCTTGTGCCTGGGCCATTAGTGTGGTCTTTCAGTTAGGGAGAGTAGAGAGTAGGAGGTGTGTTGGGCCTTTGAGAACTTCACACCTGTCTCCCTGACACCCAGCCCTAGTGCTGGTCAGGCTCACTGAATAACAATAGGTTATTGAAAAGTGATGGAAGGCCTTTTCTTCTGCTTGACCATTTACCAGACATTTTAACAACTATGGTTGTATTGAATCCTGATACAAATATTCTACATTATAATGTAACAAAAAAACTACATAAGGATACTTTTAGTAATTGGCATAAAATCTGCCCTAAATTTGACAGCTTGTAAGTCATGCCTATGTCATGCATGCATATACTGCTCTCTGGTGGAATATATTTTGAATAGCAGCTTGGAGTTTGTGCACGCGCATGTGTGAGTGTGTGTGTGTGTGTCTGTGTGTGTGTGTGTGTGTGTTGTTTTTTGTTTTCTCTTTCACCTGTATTGTTGGGGAGTAATCGAGCGCTTCCTTGACTTATTTAACCACTCATTGTAGAAGGAAGATGTTTATTCATAATATCAAGGAGTTTATATTGAGGCTTGGCCACTTACTAGTTGTGTATCTTGTGAAATTTACTTATTTTTCTGCATCTTAGTTCCCTATCCTGTGAAATAGAGACAGTATCAACAATGAAATATTAAAAACTAATACTTATGAAGAACTTATCATATACTACTTATTATCTTACTGAATTTTATTATTATTTAAGAACAAATATGATTTCTGCTTTTCAAATACAGAAACCAAGAGTTTAAGAGAAAAACAGCTTGTACTATTCAGAGAAGCGTGAAGAATAAATGACTTCACACATGGATAATGATTAGAAAGTGCGACATGCACAAAGAGTTTGATGACATCACCATCTGATACTGACAGAGAGAGGTAGAGCTCTGACTCAGGCAAACAGAAGGCTCACAGGGAGAGCAAGGGATGCTGCTGGTAGCCCCACCCAGCTGAGGAGAGCAGTTTCATGGTCTGAAGGACACTTCAGAAAATCAGGTGTTCATCTTGTTTTATGGAGAGCTTAGATTGCAGGAGGTTCCAGAGATACTGATCTATATTAGCTCAAGGGTAGGTAGACTAGAGACTGAGCCACACCTTGCGTCTTAGAGAACAGTCAGGAGACAGCCAGAAAAGTGGTCTTGGAGAGAGTGGATTAGATACAGGTGAGTTGAGAATTAGAGCAGTATGGGAGCTCAGGCAGTTAAGGGTCTGGGGGCTGGTGAACCCCTTCACCATCTCTGACTGGACCAAGTCCCAGTTCCTGAAGATCTTAACAGTACTCTGGTTGGCAGAGTACTCAGCACCAAGGAGCTGTCTGGTGGCTCTGAGAATTTGCTACCAGGCAGATCCAAGAGCTCTGGTACAATGACAAAGCTCACGATACCCTAGCCTGAGACTTACACAGGGTGACAAGCTGTTTAAAAGAGCTGAGACATGAATCCCTCAGCTCTCCACTAGAGTGGAAAACTCAGTGAGTAATTTGTTCCTTCCACTATTAGACCAAAGCCTCTATGCTGTTCGAGGGGGTAAAAAAGGGGGACCTGTGCAAAAGTGTAACCCTGATTGATTCAAAGACTAAAAAAATCTACTCTGTGAACAGCAGAGAGTTCCAGTATGTAAATAAAGGAAACTTCCAGGTAGAAGTAGTACAGAAGTGGGCAACTGATCCTTAACCAGCCCCACCCTCAACTCACATGTAATGCCATCCCAAACCCAAGGAAGTACAAGAGGCCACTGCTAGTTCTTTTGAGCAGTGCTTGGGGACCAAGCAAAAGCTGAACCACTAAGTTCTCCCTCCCTCAGTGCAATGGGAAGAGACTACACTGCAACTCTTTTCACTACATATTCCTGCCTGAGCACTGCCTGTAGTGTGTGATTAAAAATCCCAACCAGTGAATTTACCTCAGATGTGAGAATGTCAATACAGGGACACAAAAAATATGGAAAATATGGTTCTATGACAGTCCAAAGATCAACCTTACAGTGATGTTAAGTACAGCCCAGAAGAAAACCCCCAAAACTAAAAACAACCCCCTCACATTATCAGAATGATCAATGAAAATACAAGAGGACATGTATAAAAAGTTGACTAAATACAGAGGGAATATAAATAAACAGCTAAACACAGTAAGAAAGATAATGTAAGATATGAAAAAGGAATTCAATAAAGATACAAAAAATCCAGAAAAACTGAAATTCAGGAAATTAACAGCTCAGTAAGTCAAACAACTCTGTGGCAGTCTCTCCAGTAGACTAGTTTGACTTGAAAACAAAATATCGGGGCTTGAGAACAGTACAGATACATTAGAACAGTAAAATGAGGAATTAGGGAGAAAATTAAGAAATGGGAGCAGAACCACGATGACTGTATTTAAGAGACCAAACTTAAGTAGCATGGGTATAGAAGAAGAGGAAAAAGCTGAAGGGATAGAAAAATGTATTCAATAACATAATAGGAGAAAAATTCACACATCTTGAGAAACAACCATTCAACTAGAGAATACCTATAGGATAAAGACAACAACTACCCCCAAACAGATCATAAAGTATTACATTGCAGAACAAGATAAGAATAACGAAAACCACAAGAGAACCTTGAAGTCATACATGATGCATCCTATCAGAATAATAGCAGATTTCTCATCAGAAAGTTTAAAAGTAAGTAGGGCATGGGTTGATGTTTTTGTACTTTTAAATTTATTTTATAAGCTTTAAATAGTTCTCCAAATGGGCTTCAGTTCAACATGCCAACTTATGAATACAGTGCTTCTTGATCAGCATCATCCTTTCATCATTCTCCCAGCATGTATTTCAAGTGGTGTAAGTAGACAACTGCCACCCTAGATTAATTTACCCAGAAAAGCTGTCATTCATAACTGAAGGGCAAGTGCAAATCTATTATAAGCAAAAACTAAAGCAATGTATAGTCACTAAAGCAGCATAGCAGAATATGTTCAAAGGAATCCTACACATAGAAATATAAGATCAATGTGTCCATGAGAAGAGGGAGAAAATAAATCCTACCAGTAGAGCAGAGAAGCAAATGAAGAGTAGGGAAAAAGTAGATACTATAAAAATAACACAATGGCAAGAATTACTACCCTCCTTTCAATAATAACCCTAGATGTTAATCATCTCAACTCTCCAATCAAGCAAAGTAGAATGGTGAGTTGTATTAAAATACTTTACCCAGCCTACAAGAAATACAACTTACAAAAACCAATATTGGCTTCAAGTGAAAGACTAGAAAAAAAAATCTACCAAACAAAGGGACCCTGAAAGCAGGCAGGAGTAACTATACTCATGTCTGATAAAGTAGACTTCAAACAACTCAGTCAGAAGAGACACATAGGGCACTTTACATTAATAAAGGGAACAATCTGGCCAGGTGCTGGTGGCTCATGCATGTAATCCTAGCTACTCAGGAGGCTGTGATTTGAGGATCATGGTTCAAAGCCAGCCCAAGCAGGAAAGTCCATGAGACTCTTTATCTCTGATTAACCACCAGAAAACCAGAAGTGGTGTTGTGGGTCAAGTGGTAGAGCGTTTGCTTTGAGCTGAAGAGCTTAAGGACAGGACCCAGGCCCAGAGTTCAAGTCCCATGACTGACAAAAAAAAAAGGACCAATTAATCAAAGTAAATAGCAATCACTAACATCTATGCAGTATAACAAACTTCATTAAATAAACAGTACTGGACTTCAAAGACAGCTATCTCAGCACAATAGTAATGAGAAACTTCAGTACCCTGATCTCACCAATATATAGATCATACAGTCCCCCCCCCCAAATATAATCAACAAAGATGACTCAGAATTAAATGACACCATACACCATGGACTTGACAGACATCTACCTAATATTTAATAACTACACAATAAACAGTCTTCTCAGCAGCCAGGAAACATACAACAACTCATAGAAATATAAGAAATATAAGGAAACAATTCCCTGTATTCTACCAGACAAAATAAGACAACTCAACATCAGAAGAAACTACAGAACATATACAAATACAGACTGAATAATACATTGGTGAGTGATAAGTGGGTGATTGAAGAAATAATAGGGGAAGGAGGTAGGCATTCAGTAGACAAATCTACAAGACCACAGGTTGATGCTAGCTCATGCAGAAAAGTACGTGAGTCCTCCATCTCTAAAATAATCAGCAAAACCCAAGCAGGAGGCAGGCTCAAGTGGTAGAGTATTAGCTAAGCAAGTGAGCCAAACACGAACTTTTGAGTTACTACCAGCCAAAAGAGGGTGGGGATCAATAGGAGAAATTGAGAATACAACCCTCCAGAAACTTTGGTACACAGAAGAAGCTGTACTGACTGGAAAGTTTATAGCTCTAAGTGCCCATATCAAAAAAACAAAAAAGAAAAAAAATAGTTATCTCAAATAAGTAGCTTAATGATATACTTCAAACTCTTAGAAAAACTAGAATTAATCAATCCCATAAGCAGGAGGAAAGAAATAATAGTTTGTGCAGAAACCAATGAAACATATATTAAAAAAAACCCAAAGCCTTAAAAAAATCAATGAAACAAAAAAGTTCTTTCAAAAGATAAATTAGAGATTAAAAATTGAGGTATCACAAACAAATACCAGTGAAACCCAGAAGATCCTGGTGAAATACTTTGAAGACCTATGTTCAAACAGCTGGAAAATCTGGAAGAAATGGGATACATTTCTGTATACAATTACTTACCTGAATCAAACAAAGGGACATAAACCACTTAAGTATACCTAATGAGTAAGGAGATAGAAGTAGTAATAGAGTCTTCAAAAAAAAAAATAGCCCAGGACTAGACAGATTCACTGCTGAATTCTATTAGAACATGAGAGAAGAACAGCAGTAGTCCTCAAACTTTTCTCCAAGATAAAAAGGGAAGAAATGCTACCAACTCATTCTATGAAGCCAGTATTTCACTCATTCCAAAACCAGAGATACAGCAACAAAAGAGAATGTCTGACCCATCTTAATAAAATAACTTGCCAACTAAATTCACTAATGAAAAAAAACATACACCATCATCAAGTTGGTTTTATTTCAGGCATTCAAGGTTGGTTCAATATATATAAATCCATAAACACAGGGTAGCACAGAAACAGAATCAAAGACAGAAAGGGTATGATCATCACACTGCAGAAACATCCCTCGTCAAAATGTAATGTCATTTTGTGATTAGGAAAAAAAACACTGGAGAAATGATGAAAGGAAGGAATGTATCTCAAAAAGCTTGTATCCAGTGTTATACTAAATGGAGGAAGACTGAACTCATTTCCCTAAAGACAGGAATGGGATGGGATGTCCACCCTCTCCACTGTAGGTGAGAATGTCTCAAGCATTCTAGAAAACATGGCTTTCTGTGAGTAAGGAAGTGAGTCTGTGCCAGACCTACATAGATTTTTCCTATCCAGAGTACAGAGCCCGTGTCTCCTCCAGCCAGACTCTCTCAGGATAATCTGAGCATGCACAGTTAGTTCCTTTCTCAAAACTCACCAATGAGGGGAGAAAGTTGAGAGGCTGAGAGGAGTCTAGGTCATCCCACAGGAAACAGGAGCGGGGAATAAAAATTCCTACTGGACCACAGATACCTATTTGTTTCGTCTGTCCAGTGTCTTTCAATTTCATATAGAATCTGGAATTAGAAAATGGACAAGTCTAGACTCCTGGCCCCACATCCCGTAGGGAACTGTCTAGCCATTGTTGCATGGTAGGGGCCTTTTTTAGAGGGCTCAGGTTCTGTAGTGCAGGTGCTACTCTGCACTGTCTAGGTCTCACCCCTGCTTCCTTCCAGAGTCATGGTTAAGAGCTCAGACTTTGGAACCAAACAGGTCCTGTGTTCACACCACATTGCAGTGGCTTCCAAAATAGGTCACCTTAGGCAATTTACTGCACCTCTTCAGTCTCAGTTTCTCACTTGTAAAAAACGAGAATAATAGTTGAACTGCCTTACGTAATCAAGGGAGTCTTTTTATTTTTTTGGCATTCAAAGAGACACAGTAGATGGGTACTGTTGTTACTGTTTGAAAAGTGAAACCTGGCGTGCGATCGGAACCCTGGAAGGAAGCTGGAGCCCCCTGGTCTGAAGTTCACTTTGTCTGGTTTTAGCGTTGCCCTCTCTCCCTTCAGGTTTGAGGAAAATATTTCCTAAGTCAGCTTCCAAGGAGCCCGTTTCACTGTAGTGAGACGCTCAACAGCCTTTTGGGGAATTAGTGGTCCAATTAAGGTGGTTTCCTTTCCTCCCCACAGTTTGAGTCTCTTCTGGAAGGAGGTTACAGTGAGGCAGAAAAGTCTGGGTTTCATCCAAATACCTTGATGTCTGGGTTTTAAAATAGCTTCCATCTCAGCTGGCTTCACAGACTTCCTAGTGGCCCTCCAAGGACGGCTTCTGCTCTGACGGATTGCTTCTCCTGGAGAGCACCTCTGAATGATGGAAGATGCAGAAGTTACCCTTGCACTCCAAATAGCTTATTTCCAGGTAGATGGATCTGGGAAGGAGCTGAGGAAGCAGGGAGGGATGTAGTATGAACACAAAACATCTCATGGTGGTGAAGGAATACTCAGGTAGGGGTCATCAGCCTCTGGAATGGTTGCAAGCTATAGAACCCCACTCAAGAAGGTGAATTTATTTGGGAGGACACTGGTCCCACCAGTTTCCTTGAAAATAGCTGAACAGCTGTGCCTCACACCTGTAATCTTAGCTATTTAGGAGGCTGAGATCTGAGGCTTGTGTTTCAAAGCCAGCCCAGGCAGGAAAGTCTGTGAGACTTTTACCTCCAATTAACTAACAATAAGTGGAAAGTGAGGTGTGGCTCAAGTGGTAGAGTGCTTGCCTTGAGCACAAAGGCTCAGGGATAGTGTCCACCCTCTGAGTTCATGCCCCAGCATAGGCACAAAAAATGAAAATCTGGACATACTGATACATACAGAAGAAAGTAAAGGATTGGGGTGATTCATCTATAAACCAAGACTATGAAAGATCACAGGCCACAGATACTAGGAAGAGGCAAGGAAGGATTTGCTTTCTCTTCTATAGGCTCTGTTTTTCTTCTAGCCACCCCACCCCCAGCTAGATCTGAAGTAGAATGAACCACAGATGTACAGCATAAGAATGGCCTGTCGAGCAGGAAAATATACAACACCTGTCAGCCTCAAGATAGACATACTGCTGAAATGACATAAGTAGTGGCCATATCTAGAACTCTGGCCAGACGCCAAGCACTGCTCAGACTTCTAATCTCATTTAATTCCCTCCAAAATGCATGAGGCAGATATAATTATTATCTATAATCCCTATGGTAAGTTAGTTTGTCCCATACTCTTCTATAATTTTACCTCAGTGCACTTCAAATTGGAATTATATTTCTCTCTCCCATAGGAATGTAAGCTCAGCAAATGGCAGGAATTCTATTTTTAATTATGGATGCCCAGCCCCAACACAGTGCCTGACTTGCAGTAGGTAGTTACCTTTGGTTGGATAAATGCAACCTCAGTTAATGTGAAGAAATTAAAGCTCTGTCCCCTGTGACCCAGCAATCCCACTTTTGGGCATTTACCCAAATGATCACAAACAAGACCATATTAAAGCTACCAGTACAACTATGTTTATTGCAGCATTATTTACCATATCTAAGATGGAACCAACCCAGATGGCCCTCAGTAGATGAATAGACCAAGAAAATGTGGTATTTATACACAATGGAAATTCTATGCCTCCATCAGAAAGAATGACATTGCCCATTTGTTAGGAAGTGGAAAGACTTGGAAAAAATTACATTAAGTGAAGTAAGCCAGGCCCAAAGAAACTTAGGTCCCATGGTTTCCCTTATTTGCAATAACTAGTATATGTCTGAGACAAGCAAAAAAGGTCAGATAAGTTGATGTTAGGCGAAGTGAACTCCAAGGACTCAAATGTTTTTCCTTTCTTGCTATTGCTTCTAATGTATTTATAAGATATTTCTTTGTTGCTTTGTACGTCCCTCTTCCATGGTATAACCCCTGTTTTCACTGTATTTGATGTTGGTATAATTTGTGGAAGAGAAAGGAAAAAACAAATTGTTTAAATAAGCATACAGGTGGACCCATTGCAGCAATGAGATGTACACATCGTTATGTGGAAAAACGAACTTTACAACTTTGGCGCGGAGGTGGGGGAGTGGGGGAGCGCGGGGGGGGGGGGGGAGCTGTGGGGTGGGGGTGGGGCAGATGGGAAGGGATGGTAAGGGGAAACAAAGGAGGAGGCAACAATGCTTGATAAGAAATGTACTCGTTATCTTGCCCATGTAATTGTAACCCCTCTGTACGGTATTTTCACAATAAAAAAAAAAAAAAGAAATTAAAGCTCTGAGAACCTAAGTATCACGCTGAAATCATGCTTGTGGAGCTAGGACTGGAGTCCTTGCTCTGACCTCAGCCTCTCAGAAGGGAAACTTGGTCAGACTTCATTTCATTCTGGGTGGGGAACTGATTGTGAGCTGCACCATTTTGCAGTAACATCATGTGATATGCATATGAACCGTGAGAATCCTGTGCAGGCCGAGGGCAATTTGTTGAACTAGAGGGGCAAAGACAGGATAACTTAAAAGATATGAATTTGTTCTCAGGAAAACAACATCTGAATTATTGGTGGAGATGACTCCTGCTAATTTTTTTGCCTGCACTAGGCTTAAACTGTCATCCCTCTGACCTCTGTGTTGTGAGATTACAGATGTGAGCTGCCACACTCACTCTTAAATACTTTTTTTTTTAAGGCAGGGAGAAAAGGTCGTTTGAAGAATGGAAAAGGGAGGTCAGTTGAAAACTTTTAAAGATGATATAAATAAGTAAAAATAATTTAAAACTTTATAAATGGATTAAGCCTTCAAATCATATGACATTTTGGCTTAATATACAGAATTGAAATACAAATTGAATATACAAGTCTAATTTCATGCTGTTTATCAGAGACATATAAAAACATAAAGGGATCAAAAAGTTGAACACAGAAAGACAATTTAAGTTGTGTCAATATTTGAAAAATTATTTTTTTAAAGATAAAAGGCATAATTAGGGATATTTCAATTAGGCATAATTCAACTTGCCAAGAAAATAAAATAGTATATAAAATAATAAAAGCTCAAAATACCTAAGAAAAGTGAAATATTTGAAAATAAATTTTTATTTATTTTTATTTTTTATTTTTTTATTTTTGGGTCCGGTCGTGGGGCCTGAACTCTGGGCTTGGGCGCTGTCCCTCAGCTCTTCAGCTCAAGGCTAGCGCTCTACCACGTGAGCCACAGCGCTACTTCCGTCTTTTTTTTTCTTTTTGCTTATGTGGTGCTGAGGAATCGAACCCAGGGCCTCAGGCATGCAAGGCAAGCACTCTACCACTGAGCCACCTTCCCAGCTCCTTGAAAAATAAATCTATAAACAGATGATTTATGATTTCAACCCAAATCTTATTTTTACTGGTGCAACAAATAAATTTTAGCAAATTTATAGACTATTAGACACTTGGCCTAAGTCTTGGCCAAGATGCATAGAGATATAGCTATCCAGTAATTAGAACGTATACATTCTTTGTGAGCACAGATATTTAAGTTAAATCATGTACAATTAGCTTCAAAGAAATATTTGAGAGCATGATGCTTAGATACAAATGACTAACAGAGAGACATAAAAATCTTCA
Organism: Dipodomys merriami; assembly: GCF_024711535.1. Lineage (NCBI taxonomy): Eukaryota > Metazoa > Chordata > Mammalia > Rodentia > Heteromyidae > Dipodomys > Dipodomys merriami. The sequence goes on from NW_027206590.1 coordinate 525,321, forward strand.
TATACTTGGAAATCATAACGTTTACTTGTAAAGGTAATGACAGCTCAAATTAGACTAGGAAAGCTGGGAAATAGGTAAAAAAAATATGTTTAAAGACATAAATGAACTTCAGAGACAGCCATGCCTTGAGAGACCAAAAGAAAAAAAAAGTCCAGGAATAGATGGAACCACAGAGAGGGTAGTTGACATTCTGCAGCCTCATCCCCTTTCCAAGTAATTTGAGAATTGAGAACTGAGCAAGAGAGCCAAGACAGAAGAGATGCTAATAAAAGGCTGAAATTTTGTGTTGTGGGTCTAGAAGGATTAAAAGTATAGGCTGAGGAGGGAAAGGTGGAAACAGTGAATGGTACCCATACATGTTCAATATTCCTCTTGAAATATTTGCTGAATTTTGAAATTGCTTAAGATAGGAAACAAGTGGATTTTAGAGACCTAAAATGGGCACTGTATATACTTTTGGGCAATCTTGTGGCACTGAAGAAAACTGGACTGTAATTTTTAGAGTGTGAATGGAAAGGAGCCCTGGTCTCCATTTCTGGGTCTACTGCGATCAGGGTTTCTGTACAATTATGTGCTTATCCTGCTTTCCCATGGACTTCCTGCAGTCTTCCATTATTCTATACCTACCTGTCCACCTCTGTTTCAGAATTCACCCTTGCATAGAAAAGTGGTTTTCCACTATCCAAATCTGAGCCACATTCACCTTTGCCTTGGTAAGAAGCCAAATCTCATCAGCCTTGGGTTTCCCTTAACACAACATTACATTGTGTTGATTGATCAACAGCATTTGAAAATGTCCTCTTTAGCTCCTCCTCCTATTTCTGTTCAGGAAGTATGAAGGCATGAAGGCAAATACATCAACTTTCTACTATTGAACAAAGCATGAATATTCCCTTTTCACTCTTGGAAGCATCACATACTCATTGATGTTACAAGTTTAAGGATTCATGACTTTTGCTGGCTGAATTACCATTTGCATCTATCCTCTGTTTTGTAACTAAAATCTATTTGTGAGTAAATCTCTTCTCTGTTTGGCTACCTAGGGTGATTAGGTCTAAGTTGGCCTCAAGGAGCCTTGAATCCTGGCATGTATGCTCTTTTATCCTTCGTTATGGCATCTCTAGGGCTGATACTGCAGAAATGAGAGTTTAGGTCATGGAAGTCATGTGGCTTCTTCCACCTTGCTCTTCCTTGCAGCATTTACTCTGGGGGAAACGATCGCCAGAGGATACTCAAGCAGCTCTTGGAGGAGAAATCAAGAACTCTTATAAGCAACAAGATTTAGGGCAGATCCTCCAGTCCTGGTCTAGCCTTCAATGAATGCACACTGACCAACATCTTCACTACAACCTAATGAAAGATTGGGTAGAAGCCACTTAGGTAAAACACTTCAGAATTACTGGCCATTAGGAGCTGTGAAATCAGAAAGTTCTTGTTTTGCGTTAATTTTTATGCTGCAATAGGTATTAATACACTGTCATAATTTTCTGTTTCAATCCCTGTGTTCCTTCCCCTTGTCCCTTTCATGTCGTTCTCAAGTTTCTTAGTGGTTCTGAGTTCATTCCATGGCTCTAGTTTCTATGCATTTGTTGAGAACTCTTTCTTTTCGACATTGGCTGTTTCAGAGAGGGCTTAAGTGATAGAAAGATACTTCTTCAAGACTAGTTTGTTCTTCTTTCAAGATGCATTACAGGGCATTTGATTTGCAGTGCTAAATGTGGCCTTGGACTTTGTTCCTTAGGAGAATGGACCTGAAGGAGTTCCAAGTGTTGGTCTTGCTCAATCATCTGGAAAGCCACATGAATGGAACCAGTTTGTTTTGGCTTTGGGATCAAGGTTGTATTTTTACTAATTGGTGAAAGGAGCAAAGGGAAAGCTTTTGGTTGTCAGGAGTAGTGACTTTCCTTTCCAGCCAGTGCTTTCTCCGATGGCTTTTTAAATGCTGTGCTTTCAAACTAAGGATGTGTGGTTGAGAATTGAGCTGTTGGAAAAGGTTTTTCCAGACTTGGCGACACCCTGGTGAACTTATGTCCTTCCCTCTGAATTTTCCTCGGCACCCTGTTGAGTTCATTTCAAGAACACCCAGAGATGTTTATGCAAGTCGTTCACTTTGGATGGTTGGGGAATATCATGTTCATTAGGATCAGCAGTTTTGTCTTACCCTAGCCTCAACATCTGGACATTTTTTTAAAATGTGAGGAGTATGTAGGTTCTAATCTCCAACTGATCATTGTCTCTGCTCTAAGTGTCTTTGTGTGTGTGTGTGTGTGTGTGTGTGTGTGTGTGTGTGTGTGTGTGTGTGTCTGTGTGTCTGTGTCTGTGTCTGTGCCTGTACTGGGGCTTGAACTCAGGGCCTTGGCACTGTCCCTTAGCATTTTTGCTGAAGGCTGGTACTCTGCCACTTGAACCACAGCTCCACCTCTGGTTTTGGGTGACTAACTGGAGATTAGAGTCTTACAGACTTTCCTGCCCAGGCTGGCCTCTGAATCCTCAGAACTCAGCCACCCAAGTAGCTGGGCTACTGGCACCCAACTTTTGTTTGCATTAAAAAAATATTTTCCATACAAACCAGAATCATACCTGCTGCTTAAGCTTTGGGGGACAGCTTTGATTTTTCCCTACTTCTCAAAAGAAACATAGCATACCAATTCCAACAACAATGATAAAATTACGCTTAGTACAAAGAATATCAGTGGAGTGTTATGGCAGGGGTCCAATGTATCACAGAATGAATTAGCACAGCAACCCTAGGGAGTGGGTTCTGTTTTGCCACTCTAGTTACAAATATGAAGAAACAGTTTCTGAGAGACAGAGTGACTTGCTTGAGGTCACCAGTTACTAAGCACCATTGTCCAGAGATGGTCATATAATTCAGAGTGTCATTCTTCCTCAGAAAACTCCAATATTCCACTCTTTTCTCTTGCTCTACTTAAGAAGGAGTACCCTCTTACATGGCAAGTTATACAGGACTCTAGGCATTCACACACAGTGAATGCCTATGTGCAATGCAATGCCTATGTGCCCCTGATCATATAAAATAGTATTTATTGAAATGAACTCCAGGAAATAGAAGCAAGAGGTTTTTATCTTGGTTGCTGTTTATGTTTTCTTTTTGTCTTGTTTGTTTGCTTATCTGTCTTTGGGAGGGTAAGGGGAGGCACAGAAATGGGAGGACAAGGGGTGAACAAATGCAGCAGTGGTCCTCACTGGACACTGTGTTGAAAATGAACTGTACAACTGTGGGTGTGGAGAAGAGGGAAAAACTGGGAGAGAGTGAGGGAAGGGGGGGACAATGTCCCAAAAGAAATGTACTCTTTACCTGACCTATGTAACTTTAACCTTTGCACATCACCTGTATAATAAAATAAAAAAATTTAAAGCTGGGAATGCCCTCTTTTCTTTTGTCTTTGTAAATCCATTGGCTTTTCAAGGTGTGTGTGTGTGTGTGTGTGTGTGTGTGTGTGTGTGTGTGTGTGTGTGTGTGTGTGTGTGTGTGTGTGTGTGTGTGCACACATGAATGTGTGCTGGTACTGGGGCTTGAACTCAGGGCCTCACATTCTTTCTTGGCTTTTTTTTACTCCAGGCTGATTCTCTACCACTTGAGCAGCGTCTCCACTTCCAGCTTTACCAGTTTTACAGGTCATTTCCTCTTGTGGATCCTAGGGCATGAGTGTAGGTGTGGGGCTGGTGGCTTCTCTGTAGATGGAATTAGTGGTGGCCAAGTTCTACTAGCTTGCTGCAGGTTCTTAACAACTGGTATTCTTTATGGCATTCTCTCCTTTCATTTAACAACCTTAATTCAGATGGACTCATGTATATATTTTTTTCTTTTTTAGTGGCTTAAAAAAGAATAAAAACAACTTTGAGGGTTGGAGGTGATGGGTGGAAAAACAAACAGGACAGGGAAGGACTTTATTTTCTAGTCTGGTATCATTTAAAATCTGTTTGCTATGTCCTCAAGGGTCTCTTATTTATTTATTTTTCTTTTCTTATTAGTGGTTCACTCTGTTTGTTTACTTTGTGATATGTAACTGTAGAGATGTCTTCTCCAAAGGGAATTGTCAGCACTTCATCTCATCCTGGCCACGCGTTGGCCACCTCTCATCAAGGCCTTCTTTGTGTGGAGAGGCTGACTGTTTATTTTGGTTAACAAGGGTGCCTTCTAAGGGCGTCGATTTGATGGGGCAGGGACAAAATGGGTTCTCGGTCGCATAACTGGACATCTGAGATCGAAGCTCTGTTACAGGATGTTTTTCCTGGCAACTGAGCTCCAAAGCAGAGGGTTAAGCACACAGGGTTCTAGTGTGGGTGACTGAAGCCCATCATGATTCTTGTTGTTTCAGTCAGGACCAAGTATGGAAAACTCTTTGAGCTGTCTGCAGTGTGGAGGTGCGTTCCAAGGTCAGCTCACTGGAAAACAAAGAGGCTTGGGCTCCTGTGCATGGCACTGGACTGTAGGGTCATCAGTCATGTTCTCTGGCCCTCAGGCAGTGCAAAGGGTTCTCCGCTCCTCCAGCTTCTCTGGGCAGCATGGCCATCTCTAAGCCTCCATTTCTTCTTCTGCATAAAGAAGAATCAAAGCTGGGCATGTGTCCAAAAGAGTATAAACCAGGGTACATTAAAGTCACCAACAAAACCATGTTCATTGCAGCACTATTCGCCGTAGACAAGGTATGGGATGTTCATCAGATGTTCATCAGATGGGATGTTCATCACTGGATGAATGAATTAAAAAATGGGGTATGTATGCACAGTGGAATTTTACTCATCCATTAGAAAGAATGATATTGTACCATTTGGAAAGAATTGGAAAGACTTGGAGAAAATTATGTTAAGTGAACTTAATCAGGCCAAGAGAGGCAAGGATGCATGTTTTCCCTTAAATGTGGAAGCTAGATTTAACTTATAAACTTATAAGTAAATACATTAGGTGGTATGTAAGTGTATACAGATGTATTAACTGAAATGTGGTAGGTTCAAGGGAGAACTCAAATAGTGTAATTCCTTAGAAAGGCAAAGACAAAGATCAACAAAATAAATGCCAGGAAGCAGGTATTTGAAGAGAAGAAAGGGAGGATACAGTCAAGAATTCAATGTATAACCTACAAAATGAAGAAGACGAAGGAAGGGGTGGCTAGGGGAGGAATGTCTGAGACTTTTGAAAGGGGTGGACATTGTGCACTCACAAACAGCTTTGATAAATGCCAACTCCTTTGTACAACAACTTAAGGATTATAAAAAGAAAGGACCCAAGCACCACAGAGAGGTGTTCAGAGATGCTCAGAAGTGCAAGGTCCATATTTCATTCTCGCCATGGCCACTTCCTATACCTAGTGTGTGCTTCAGTTTCCTCATGGAGAAAATGAGGCTCTCTAGTCCCTGTGGTGGTTGTGAGGAATAAGCAAGTTATTACCCAAAGTTATCTGAGGAAACGGGAGTCAACCCCAGATGGACTATTATCACCTGCTGGACATGGGAGGCCCTGCCAGTCCAGCAATTGCGTCAGGTGTCATTCACAGTTCTCAGTCCTGGCTTCTTTGTCTTACTTCATATTCTTGAGAGGAATGTGAGGGGCTGAGCTCAGCCTACAGATGTTTTCCTTCTTGGTTTAGGGGAGCACTTTTGCATCAGCCAGGTATGGCTGGGGACATAGGGCCCAAATATGATCTAAATCACAAAGGGCCTGAGCTCTGGCTTAAGGCTGGAAGGCAGGCCACTACCACTTTCCTAAGATGCAAGCATGTTCTCTCCCAGAGTTGTCCTGATGTCCTTTCCAAGGGTGAGGGCACTGTAGGTTGTCCCCTCGGCCTGTCTCCTGTTGCACTTGGCTTAGGCATAGGACCTTTACAGGCAGGCCTAGCCCCGCCTACTTCTGGAATCCATCTGCCCAGTGTTGGCAGGACATGGAGTGCCCTGTGTCTGCCAGCAGGTGGGGTCTGAACACTAGTCTGGCAGCTCTGTGTAGTAAGTAGCTCTGTGTCCCCCATGCTGCGGTCTCCCTTCACCTCTTGCTATGTTTTCCTGATGATGGTTTTTGGACTGTCCTCGAGTTCCAACGTAGTGTTCAGTCTCACAATGTGCCTAGCACATTCCCTTCCTTCCCACTCTCTGGGGCCCCAACTATTAGCCAACATCCAGCCTTAATCCAAACATACAGCCATGAATCACACTTGTGCTTCAAAGAACTCTCCCCTGCTACCCACCCACCTGTCAGATTCATAGATCTTTAAGGCTCTTTATCCATAGATATTTAAGACTCTCATTATGGAAAATTTGAAACAGACGTGAAAAAACACAGAATTATGTAATAAGTCAGCATGTACCCATCACCAAGTTTCAACAATGATCAAGTTGCGGCCAAACTCGTTTTATCTATACTTCTCCTTCATTTCCTCTTCAATATTATATTGAAGCAAATTCCAGACATCACATCACCGCATCTGTAAGATATTTCAGTGTCCATCTCTAAAACTCAGAGCTTTTTGTTCTTAATATCGCACATGACCATTATCACCCCAGAAATATTAACAATGATTGCTTAATGTCACCACATAATCTAACCAGTGTTTATAGTTCTAATTGTTTTTGTAAATGTTTCTAAGTTTATTTTCTTTTTAAGTATCCAGATGAGGTCCATGTGATTTGAGGGCCATGTAAGTTGGTATTGGATTAAAAAAAACTCTTGATCCTGGTTAGATGTGGTTTCCATTGTCAAGACCACTTTAAGGGTGGGTACTTTTTAAGAGGTGTACCTTGTTTGGTTTTCTCTGTTTGAAGGTGTAGAAGTCATTAATGCTCAGTGCTGAAAGTTTTGAATTTACTATTGCTTACAAATGGTCAGACTTGAATTCCAGGATTACTTCTTTATTTGTTAGTTCTAAGACTTTTTAAAGAAGCTGTACTACATCTACCATTCAATGGCACAGGAAAACAAAAGAATAGATCCTTGATTCTATTCCTTCTTTAGTCGACAGCATTATGTATATGAAATTCATTGACATAATCTGGAGGGAAATGGTTGTGGCTTTTGGAAAATGTTAAAGCTCATAGAAATAAATACATGTGATAGGTCTCTGTTTATTTCAGTTAATATAATTTTGAACTGATAGGCAAGTGGCCTACCATCTGATCCAGGCTTTCAGATTTTTTCTTTTTTAGTTTGCTTTTCAGATTTAGGTCTTATGCTTTTTACCTGCATAGGTATTAGACTATGATTCTCCTACCTCCTACCTGACTAGCTGGGAATTACAGACATGTGCCGCCTTACTCAATGAGCAATCTATCTTACTATCTTTATTCATTCTCAAATGGTCCCATCTTTGGCTAAGAGAATTCTCTTTACATTGGCTTAAGCCCTTTCAGTATCCTCTTTACTTGGGATATTGGCACGTATCTAGACTAAGCCTCAGTCTCTTTGACCTTTTGTATGTTTTGCACAATATTTGGTACACAGTGAGGATTCAACGAATAGTAGCTATGAGTGTTTGTGAATATTTATAGAAATCTTAACCCCCTTCCTGATACAGGGTCATTACCATAACTAAGATTCTTTGATACTTACCTTAGCCTATGCTAACACCTGGTGTGTGTGTATGTGTGTGTGTGTGTGTGTGTGTGTGTGTGTGTGTGTGAGAGAGAGAGAGAGAAAGAGAGAGAGAGAGAGAGAGAGAGAGAGAGAGAGAGAGAGAGAGAAAGAGAAAGAGAAAGAGAAAGAGAAAGAGAAAGAAAGAGAGATCATGCTTTTTCACTGGTGTGTCTATATTCATATCTCCATTCTTCTTACTAGTCTGTTTTTCAGGATGAGGAGAGACTATCCTTACTAGTAACACTGAGGCCAGGGAAGATGAATATACATAGCACAGCAACTTCCAAACTCTCTCTCAAGGATGTGGGCTTTGTCGCTGCTCTCTGTGTGTGTGTGTGTGTGTGTGTGTGTGTGTGTGTGTGTGCGCGCGTGTGTGCGCGCGCGTGCACACGCCATTTGCATTTGCCTCCTGCATGGGGTCAGGTGGTACCCCTAGGATGAGCATCTGTAGGAGCTGCAGTGGGGGCAGGGCATTCTGTAGGTATACCGGAGACTAAGTGTAAATTTAATTCATCAGAGAGGAGTTTTGCATTTGGCTTCACATCCAAGCAATGCTCTTTATTCTCCTGGTAGTCACCATTAAGCTCGTATGTCAGTCCTTTCCCTGGCTTGGATGGCTTGCCATCTGCTGTGGTTTGGGTGTGCTCTATCCTTCGAATGTTTATCTCCTGGGAACAGCATGGCCGTGTTGAAGTGGTGGAAACTTGAGGAGGTAGTGCCTAGTGGAAGATGATTAGATCATGGGATGAATGCTGATCTCACAGACTGTAAGACTGGGTGGTTATAAGTGAGACTGGCACTTCTACCGGATCCCTCGTCTACATGTGGCCATTTCCCTTTCTGCTCTTTCACCATATTGTAATGCCACAAAAAGAGCCCTTGCCAGGAGGCTGGAACTGTGTTATTTGGACCCTGCAGCTACCAAAATTATGAGCCAAATAAATAACTTTTCTCTAAACACTGCCCTACGCACTACCCTATGTTATAGCAGCACAGATCAGATAAATATACTATCCAAAGGACAAAGCAATATGACAAATCAGCACCTTAGACATGCCACCGGCTTCTTCTCCTTATCAGCCTATCAGCCATCTGTGGTTGGGTGCAAATCCTGTTTATGGCAAATCCTGCCCAATGCAACCTAGAAGGGGCTTGTTAAAGCACAGGGTCACCTGAAGGAATGGATGTGAGGATTACAGTTGAATGGGAGATGTAGCACATTTCTTAAACAGATGTGGCTGAGATGAGGAGAGATTCTTTCCATTTATAAGCCTTCTAGACACCTGGGCCAAAGATTGCCACTGCCCCAGCTAGCATCTTGATTTTTTCATAGCAGATCCGCCTAAGGCAAGCTAGTCCTTTAGCTTTCTGTAATGGCCAGGGCCAAGGTTTCCCTCCCACTGTTGAATACCTGAGATCCAAATGAGCTGGTTGTGTAGGCCAAGTGGGGCAAAGCCAACATGAATGGGATCAGTGCCCTTGTAAAAGGAACCCCAGGGAGCTCTCTATCCTTTTTCCACCATGGGAGAATAAAATAAGAAGCCAAGCCAGATGTGATAGCCCTTGTTAGTAATTCAGCTACCTGGAGGCTGGGGGGGGCGTTGTTAGGGAGTAAGGTGGTTTGAGTATCAAGAGTTGGAGTTTGAGGCCAAGCTGAGCTACACAGGGAGACCTATTGAAAACAAAACAAACAAACCACAAACATCTCAACAAAATACGAAAAGATAACCCCATGCCATCTAGAGAAAGGTCCTCGTCTGAACCCCGCTTTACTGCTTCTTAGTTCTAATGATTTGTCTTCTTCTTGGGTTTCTCCAGAACTGTGAGGAAAAAACCCCTGCTATTTATAAGCTACGCCATCATTAGGTATTTTGTTTATAGTAGCTCAAATGGGTAGGCTGTCCCCAAGAAGGGATGTATCTTCAAGTGAGGTGGCTTTCTTTGGGGATAGAAAGTTTCTGGGAAGGGCTCAGGGTTAAACGTCTCAGCTAGAATAAGTTCCTGTGGCTGAAGGAATAAAGAAATAAAGGGGGGATGCAATGTTTTATTGATTCATTTGTTAAGGTGTGGAACTGTTCATCTATCCCTTTAACTCGGATTGGCTTTGTGATTTGATTTGGCCAATGGGATAGTAGCAACCATGATATAGAAAGAAGTCTTGAAAAGACTGGGTTTTTTTCAAGACTGCAGTCTTGAAAAGACTGCACTGGGGTTTGTCTTCTCTTGCTACTGAGAACCCCTTCACAGCCGATGAAGAAGCTCTAGGGAGGAGGAGAGATACCCATTCATCCCAGGTGAACCCCCCCCCAAACATCTAGGCCTCTCCAAGGGCAAAGGGTGTCCAGATAAACCACCAAGCATTACCCGCAGAATCATAGGAAATAACATTTGCTGTGCTTGGCCACTAAGTTTCAGGAAGTTGTCTCTGTTACAGAGAAAATACTTATTGATGACTGGGCCAGAAGGAACATGGCACTTGCTCTGATCTATTTGCTCAGAATATTTTGGTATTTGGAAATTTTATTTTATTTCCCTTTCCCCTAAAGTTTTCTAGATTTCTAATAAAAATATCCATATCCATGTGGGTTTATTATTTTTTTCAGAGCCTTTTTACAAAGCACTCATTCAATTACCCTCTCAGCTCAGAAACCAGAATATAAAGAGCCTTCACTGTTCATATTTGCTAAAGAAAACAACATGCCTTTGCAGTTGCCCAGTGTTACTGAACAGAAAACACAATTACCATGGGGGGAAAAACCAAGGGCTGTTATTTGATCATAAATGTTCTAAAGAGAACAGTATGCTGATTAGGACCTCAGCTGAGCTTTTTGAGGAGCATTCGAGGATCTGACGCAGTGAGTTAAGTGGAAATGTGCTAAAATGAAGAAGAAGTAAAAAGAAAAACTGCAAACCAAAAGAAAATGCAAACCCAGCACCTTCTAGTTACTTATTGGAAAAATATTTTCATAGCACATACTTCTTGGCACCAAGTAAGGATCTGAGAAATGTTTGCTGAATGAACAAATGAAAATGTGAATAGTAAGAGTATGTGCTACTGTGCTTGAAAAAAAAAGGGCTACCTTGCTGCCCAGGCTTCCTGGTCTTGGAAAGATGAAACTAGTATTAAAATACAAGAATGTAGTTTGAGAATCTTGAAGATTTTTCCTCCCAGATGCCATTGGATTCTAGTCTAGAGCTGTCTCTTGTGTAGGCAAGATATCTTCCCAACCTGTTTTCCCTTCTGAAAATAAGAGGATTGGGCCATTTTGAGAGCACAGGTTTTGGGGATTTACCATGGGGTAACTGAATGTGCCTAGAAACAGGGTGAGCTGCTTAATCCAATGACATGACTCCACACTAGCTACTTAGATGACCATAAATAAGTTACTTAAACTCTCTGTGCCTTATTTTCAAATCTGAGGGCAATAATGCTGCCTGCAGACTTTTAGAGAGAACGAGAAATAATGAATATAAAATGCCTGGCATCTGAGTGTTATATATTATATATATGTATACATGTAATATATAATGGACAAATTGTAGATTGGCTGAAAGAAGGTGAAGTAACATTTATGCTATTCTAATGAGTCTTGTGGTACCTCTAGGTTTTGTGTGTGTGTGTGTGTGTGTGTGTGTGTGTGTGCATACGCAACAATATTAGAGCTTGAACTCAGATCTTGGGCACTATCCCTTAGCTATTTTGCATAGTACTAGCACTCTACTACTTGAGCCACAACTCTGCTTCGTTTTTTGGTAGGTAATTGGAGATAAGAGCTTCAGACTTTCTTGCCGGGCTGGTTTCAAATTGAGATCCTCAGATCTCCATCTTTTAAGTAGCTAGGATTATATAAGCATGAGCCACCAGCACTTGGTTCCATCTAGAATTTTTCTAATGTAATTCATAACCATCAGATATTGGGGAAAACTATATTTATTGTGATCATTCATCTCCACATCTTCATTTAGGACTCTGAGGGTTTTTGTTTTTGTTTTTCTTCTCCTGATTAGTACTTCCAGATGCCCATGGGGACAAACCACGGTGGCTCAAGCTACTAACCCAAATGGCAGCTGCCTTTTATTCCATATGTTTCTCATTCCAACATGTTGTCACAAATATTTTCAGCTACTAAGCACAAGTCTGGTCTGGTGTATTTTGCCATATTATATTGCCGTACACACGTATATGTACATATATTATTTTTATGCATAATTCTGTGGTTTCCTAACCCATTTGCTACACCCGTTAATTGCTCCGCCAGCACTGGTTTTCTGCTGCCTGCCAAGGCTGTCCCCTTACCCCTTTTCCTAACATCTCTGATCTCCCCAAGGGCCATCTTTAATCCACCAAGCTCTCAAATGCTTTGCAAAATTGAAACTCCTCTGTTTACCCTGCCCCCTCCCCTCCATGTCCAGGGCGGTTATCTCACTTGGGCTCCCATTTCCTGCTCTTATTCTTGGCCCTTAGCCAGTCATCACACATTCACATGAAATTCTGACTCTCCTAGCAGAAGGGAAAGGCTGTTTCCATTCATGGAAAGCTCATTTGCCACAGAGACACTACACCTTCGCCCTGTGGAGGGTGTTCTCCATTTGCTGACATGCTTAAGGGAAGGCTAGTTGCTGTGGTCCCTAGAGCTATTTAGACTAAAGGTAAGCCTGGCTAGAGAACAGTGTGGTCTTTGTGGTGGTGGGGAGGCAGAGACGATCAATTCTAAATCACCTGGATTTGCAGCCATGACCCACTTCTTAGCCACTGGGTTGTTCAGCTGAGAAATGAGAATTATAATAATACCCACCTCACAACATTATTGGGAAGATCATGAACAGAAAAGGCTTAGCTCAGGGCCTGAAAAATGACATTTGCTCCATAAATATTTTATTTTCTCCCCCCCCCCACCCCAACCTCCCTTCTGGTGGGTTGTTAAGACCTCCGGGTCAGTCAGGCTTTAACAAGAAAGAGATTGTTACCCCTGAAGGTCTAAGTGAAGGGAGTGTAATGAAAGGGTTGTTTACTGAGGCGTTGGCACGGGAGGAGAAGCATGCTGGGGCCTACAACAGCCAGAAGCCATAAGGACTCACTGAAGGGTAAGGTGAGGGTGAGTTCCCACCATACCTTGCGAGAACTGGAGCCTTGAGACAGGGGTCAGGACGGATGCATTTGGAAAATGTTCCAAGGTCTTAGTGAACTGAGATCATTTCCTCTTTACTTTTTGAGATTTCTAAAATAACTTATACAAATCTAGGCTTTCTTTTTAAAATTAAAGTGGTCAGGTAAGACTGTGGTTCAGGTAGAGGAATGCAGCCACTGATAAAATTATAGCCTATCAAAGAGGGAGTAAGGGCCTAACTTTCCTTTGATTCTCTCTTCCTGCCCAGACTTTCTATGAGTTGAGCCCAACTGAAAGCAAGAAACCCAGAGGGACCTAGATGAGGATATCTGGTGGGATTAGCTTCCTGGTTCAGAAAGGTAGGGAAAGATGGAGAATGAGCTGGGGGAGTAGAGAATCACATTGCCATTGGTTACCTTGTACAAGGTACATTCATTTTTGCAGGGCTCTGGACATCCAACTCACCTGATTGTCTCCCTCACAGAGATATCATGAAGATCTAGGGAAAATACTGTGACCGTTTGCTCTGTGATGTGAGCTGTTCTTTACCTGTTATTTTTTCCCTTCCCAGCAACTAGGCAAGGTAGAAGGCAGAGAAACCAAGGGACAAGAATGGGCACTTTTGGATTGAAATAATTGAGTGGTCAAGAGTAGGCTGGCCAAGCTTTCTAAGCGAGGAATTAGAGGTGAGGAACTTAGTTTTTCTAGGCCTCAGCTGCCATCCTAAGTATTTGAGTGCCAGTAGCTGATTTGAGAGCTGACCCTAGGATGCATGGAGAGCAAGGATAGGCAGTGAATCACCAGAGAAGGAGAGCATAAATAACTAGGTCTCAATTCTGCAGGAGTCTCTAAGATACTGCAGAAGATACACAGCTAGATTGTTCTAAAACAAGATGAGGAAGGTGGAGTCTTTATGCATCAATTCCCACATTCATTGGATAGGTTGGTTCCTGGGGGCTTTAACTCCCTGGCCATTCCATGCTCCCTAATCTGGGCAGAGAGTACTCAAAGAATACCACTGGACAGAGAGAGACGCAGGAAGCCACACAGAAATCCTCCAAGGAGAGTGGGAGGAAATAGCTCTGTGACCAATAGCACCTGCTTTGGTGTCCTCATTTGTGTGATAGGATCACACTATCTCACTGGGCATTTGTGAAGACTGAATGATTAATGATGAAAGGATTACCTGTATTCCAAGTGGCTGCCCCACCGTGGGTACGAAATACAAAGGAAGTAGTCATAATAAAGGGGTGTAAATATTATTCACGCATTATGGATGGTAGCAAATGGGACCGAAAGTAAGTAAGACATTTGCCCTAAATCAAGTAGACATTTGTTAAGTGGCTGAACCAGCTCTGCTTCCAAGTTGTTTCCCCTTCCATTTTGCTATAGCCGCCTCTCCTTCATGGACTATTTACAGTGCTTTGGCTTCATAAAGTGTGAGAAGCTCCATAAATATAAAATGTTTGTGGTCCCTGGCTTGCCAGCTCAGATCCAAGTTAAATTGACTTTTGGGCAGCCCCTCCCTCAGCTCCGATTCTCATAAGCTCATATATATTTTTTTTCTTAGCCTCTCGGGATCTGCTATTTGGTGCCCTCCAAATCCTAGCCCTTCATTAGTGATGACTAGGTGTCTCTGCAAATTTCAAGGGGTGCCAGAAAGTCTCCAGACAAAATAAAATATGCTGTAAAACACTAAGGACATAAAACTCTAGTCACCTTGCTCTCTGTGTAGTGTTTTCTTCTAAAAAAAATCAACACAAATATTCTGAATGCCCTCTTTACTGTCCTGCTGACACACGCATAAAAACAAATAAAATGCATGTTTTTAAAAACGTGGGTAAACATATATATGTATATATACATATATATATATAAATTTAAACAGTTTGAAGTGTAATGAACTGGGTTCTTCATTTTGTTTTCTGTTTGGTGCTGGGGACCAGGGACTCGGGGCCTGTGCATGTTAAGCATGGAGCTAAACTCCAGCCACCACCAATTCACCTTATCCAGTTCATGCATGCTATTCTGTGATGGTCACCATGTCCATCTCCATAACTGTTTTTCTCTTCCCATTAAACACTTAACTCCCTATTTCCCCTCCACTCAGTGCTGGAACCATCATTTTACTTCAGTCTGTTGACTGACTACTCTAGGTTCCGCTAATAGTACTAGGCTTACTTTACTTCAAAGTCTGTCTGTGTTATAGCATAAGCAGAATTAATTACTTTCCTTCTTTCCTTCCTCCATTCTTCCCTTCCCTCTCTCCCTCTTTCCTTCCTTCCTTCCTTCCTTCCTTCTTCTTCCCTCCCTCCTTTCCTTCCTTCCTTCCTTCCTTCCTTTCTTCCTTTTTCCTCCCTCCCCCTCCACTTTTTCCTTCCTTCCTTCCTTCCTTCCTTCCTTCCTTCCTTCCTTCCTTCCTTCCTTCCTCTTTTCTTCCTTTTTCCCTTTCTACTCTCGATCAATCCCTCCCTCACTTTCTCTCTTTTTCTTTTCCTGTGAGTGTACAGGTACTGCAGCATGAATTGTAGGCCTCACACTCTTGCATAATTTTTTCTCACAGCTCTAATACTTGAACCACTTTTACTTCACCTTTTTGCTTGTTAATTGGAGATAAGAATCTTCCAACTTGGTCTACTTGGGCTGGCTTTGAACTGAAATTCTTCTATTTCAGCGTCCTGAGTACCTGGGATTGTAGGTGTGAGCCACTGGCATCCAGCTTGCTCTCTTTTATTATAACTAATTAATCTTCCACTGTGTGTGTGTGTGTGTGTGTGTGTGTGTGTGTGTGTGTGTGTGTCCCTATGTACCACATTTCCTTTTTTTTTGTTGTTGGTCCTGGGGCTTGAACTCTGGGCCTGGGCGCTGTCCCTCAGCTCTTCAGCTCAAGGCGAGCACTCTACCACTTGAACCACAGCACTACTTCTGGTTTTCTGGTGGTTAATTGGAGATAATAGTCTCACAGACTTTCCTGCCCAGCCTGGTTTTGAACCACATTCCTTGGCTCCTGAGTAGCTAGGATTACAGGTGTTGAGCCACTAGCACTCAGCTCAATATATTTCCTTCCTTTCTTTTTTTTTTAATTGTAAAAATACCATACAGAGGGTTTACAATTACATGGGCAAGGTAATGAGTGCGTTTCTTATCAAGCATTGTAGCCTCCTCCATTTTTTCCCCTTCCCATCCCTTCCCATCTCCCCCCTACCCCCCTTCCGTCCTCCCCCCCAAAGTTGTAAAGTTTGTTTTTGGACATAACGTCTTGTACATCTCATTGTTGCAATGGGTCCACCTGTATCCCTATTTAAACAATTTGTTTTTTTCCCTTCCCCTCCACAAATTATACCAACATCAAATACAGAAATGCAAATCAGAACAACATTGAGATACCACCTCACCCTTAGAATGGCTATAATAAAAAACTCTAATAACAACAGATGCTGGAGGTGATGTGGCCAGAAGGGAACCCTACTGCATTGTTGGTGGGAGTATAAACTTGTTCAACCTCTTTGGAAAGAAGTATAGAGGTTCCTCAAAAGACTCCACATAGAGCTCCCCTATGACCTGGCAATCCCACTTTTGGACATTTACCCAAATGATCACAAACAAGACCATACTAAAGCTACCAGCACAACTATGTTTATTGAAGCATTATTCACCATAGCTAAGATATGGAACCAACCCAGATGCCCCTCAGTAGATGAATGGATCAAGAAAATGTGGTATTTGTACACAATGGAATTCTATGCTTCCATCAGAAAGAATGACATTGCCCCATTTGTTAGGAAATGGAAAGACTTGGAAAAAATTATATTAAGTGAAGTAAGCCAGGCCCAAAGAAACATAGGTCCCATGGTTTCCCTTATTTGCAATACTAGTATATGTCTGAGTCAAGCAGAAACGGTCAGATAAGTTGATGTTAGGTGAAATGAACCCCAAGATAAAGACTCAAATGTTTTTCCTTTCTTGCTATTGTTTCTAATATTTCCTTTCTTAATTCATTTGTTGTTTAATACTTGGGTTGCTTCTACCATTTGGCTATAAGGCTGTTATGAGTATGCAAGATATTTGATTCCATTTTATTTGATTATTATTTATCGTTACATAGTTGTACAAAGAGGTTTCAACTCAACAAATTAGTTGAGTTGAACAAATTAGTTGGTCAATGTCACTCTCCCTGTTCCAACTCTTGAGGGTATACACCTGGAAGTGTAACTGTGGGGCATATGGTTATTCTATTTTGAAGTTTTTGCAGAATTGCCACATCATTTTCTATAGTAACTGCACCATTTTGGACTTCCACCAATACAACCATTTTATAAAGGAGAAAGAGGCATTTTTTTTTTTTGTAGTTAAATAGCACGTAGTACTTGTGAACATACATGCTAGAGCTGGGATGTGCAGAGACAGCATGTTGTCATGGTGGCCTTCCCAGTATGGCAGATCAGTGATTTCTGCTTACTTGGCAATAAGAATAGAAGTTGCTAGAGAAAAGGCCACGTACAAGTTGAACATGGTCGTGGACACCTGTAATCTCAGCACTTAGGAGGGAAGGGTGAAGCAGGAAGAGTACAAGTTACAGGCTAAGCTGAGCTACGTAGCTAGACCCTATATTAAAAAAATAACAAAGGAGAAGAGAAAAAGAGGGAGAGTAAAAGGAAGAAATGGATAGAGGAAGAAGGTTAAGAAGGAAATAAGAAAGAATGAATAAAAAACAAAGAAGAAAAGGAAGAAAGGGGGGGAAAAGGAAGGAAAGGGCCATATGCATTACAAAAGATTCAAGGTATCCAAGGTCTTGATCACAAAAAGCATCCTAAGAGAGTCTTTCCAACAGTGTCTCCTATAAAGAAGCCCCGTTGTTCTCACATCTGTTTTCTGTACCCAGCTCTTGGTTATGAAGGATTGAGGACATGTGTGGCTTTGGTGGAAAGACCCCAAAAGAGGACAGATATGTGAGACAGTTTCGAGGCCAACTCTGAAAAAGTAAATCATTTACTGAGCATCCCCAAGGGCTTTTGTATAGTAGACAGTCAGTCAGGATTTCTGTTATGGTCTTAAGGCAGATTTTTCTGGTTTCTTCCAGCTCCTAATAATGCCACAAAATTATGAACCCATCAGTGGATTATCCATTGACTAGGTTGGGCCATCATGATCCAGTTGCCTCTCAATGGTTGGACCCAACATGGAGAACTGTTTTGGGGGTGGGGGTGGACAGATATCTCATATTCAAAACTAGTGGGCAAAGGTTGAGGGGCTGAAAGAGGGAACATTTATTATTACTAGGTACCTTACATTTCTCCGGTGGTCATGGCCAGTCTTTGGCTTCCCTAGATGGTGAGACTCTTAATGTATGCCTGCCATTTCCCCAGGGAGAAGAACTTCTTGGCTCTAGGTCTACCGTTGAGCAATTAGGCATGACACAAATGTATACTCTGTTCCTAGTCCCTAGGAAGTGCAGAGGATCTACATACTAACTCTTCTTGGAAGAATGAAGAAGGATCATGTACAGGGAAGAGCCTACTAAAGAATACTAGCAGGCAGAGGTCACTCATTGCTGTTCTTATTAATGCCCCAAGAGTTGGGTTCCTGGTGGCTTTTCCTCCCAGAGCTTTGGGAACCCACTATGTGGGGCCAGTTGGCTGGCTTCTCTAGGTCAGGCTGCATGGAGACTGAGGGCCAGTGGAGATTGCAGCTTTCCAGAAAGCTGGCTGCCAGGGAGCCTCTTGCAGAGAACAAGTTATTTGCATCCTCCTCTGCTCTCCCATAAGAAGCTGTTAACCAAGAGCTTCATGAGTTTGAGGACATGAGCTCTTGCGGTTCGTATACAAGTTTGCTGCCTCCGCATTGCCTCTTGTCATCTCCATGAGGTTAAAAACACAGTTGCTCGCTGGCTGGCTTTTGCAAGGAATCCAAACCTTCCAAGGATTTTATGAATTGTGGTAGGATTTCACAAGGGCTTGGTGGGGCTAAGGGTGGCTGGAGTTTATCTGTGTTACCTACATTTCATCTTCCCACCATTAACTCTACTTTGCCAAGCAATTGACCATGGTCACAATGAGAATATGTGAGGGGCCTGTCCATCATCTACTTTGTCCTATGACCCCTTAGAACCCGGGTCTGGAGGCACCCTATATAGTAATGTCTCTATGGTAATGGATGTCATTGAGCCCCTGGAAGTTGTTCAATGCATCCTTGTCATTTCTTTATTAGTTGTTTATTCACTCATCTTGCAGACAAATATCATCCTTGTGTGAAACTTACTCCCAGAAGCTGTAGCCTAAGGGAAGAATCCACATGTTCACCAATAGGAGGGAGCAATTGCATACATATTCTATGTGGGTAACTGGAAAATCAGAGACCTGAGCAAGTGCTCCGTGTGACACTGTCCTTTCCTGGGGCTCTCAGTGTCACGAGTGTACCGCTGGAGTTCTATCCCAGCTTTACTCAGTTACTATTAGCCCCCCTCCACCACCCCAGGTTGGTGGGAAAGGGTCAAGCAAGTGGGCTGAAGAAGTGGCTGCGATTCTAGCTTTGCATCAACAGCCCGGTGGTCAGGCAAACATGTGACTGATGGATGGAAAGTGAGTACAATAAAGAGTTCTTTGGTTGGGACTGTGCCACCTTCCTGCCTGTGGCTGTCTCCTGCCTTCTAGGTTCCCTCCTCTCCCTAAGGAATCTGCTTCCCACCTCTCACCCCTGCTCTGTCCCTGGGAGAGTGCTTGAGATTCTTCCTAGCCACGCTTCACCCTTGCCCACAGCACTGTGTGTGTTACTTACCCCAGGTATATGTGCTGTTCTCATTGCAATTGTAAAACCATTGTTAAGCAACCTGGGGCCTGAGTTTGCTGAGGCCTTTCTCTTGCCTCCTCCTCACTTCCTTCCTTTGGTCTTGGCTGCTTTTATCAGAATCATTTGCCCTCACCCATCAGGGCCCAGAGGGAGCAAGACACCTCCACCATCACCACCACCACCATCACCACCGTGCCTCACCCGGACTTACTCTGCTCCGAACCAACTCCTGTGACAATCATTCTATGCGTGTGCTAATAGCGTTAATTCGCTCATGAGGGCCGTGTCCCCATGACCTAGTCCATCACAAGAGTCCTCTCATCTCAATACTAAAACAGTGGCAATGAAGTTCCAGCATGAGTTTTAGAGAAGTATTCAAACCTTAGTACCAAGGCGAGGTGAGGAGCTGAAACCTTCCCAAGGTGGTAGGTGCGGGATGCTGGTCTGGGGTTTCTAATTACAAAGCTAGCTTCTTCCTCTTCGTCACTGCTCCTCATGACGGTTCATCCTTCGTAGAACCATGGACATTCATGACTAACTTACTTTATGCCAGCAAGCATCATGAGGGAAGATCAGTGTCAGATTGGCTTTGGTGGATTCCCCAAATGCCCAAATTTCCTGTGGAGCGGGCAGAGGTGAGCAGAAGCTCCTCAGATCACAATGCAGGTCAGACACCTACCAAGTGAGAGCAGGAAGTAAGAGGGGCTGCAGGTAGCTCTGAGGGAGCTCCTTGACAGACCATTGGCTGTCTCTAAGCAAGGGTTGACTTTACAGTAGCCTTCCATAGGCCAGAGAGGACTCCATTCCCCCTTGTGCATGCTCCAACATCAACCTCCTGAGGAAGAGATGAGCAACTCATCTGCATGAGGAACTCATGGATGGAACCATGCTGTGAGCAGACCAGAAAGGGTCATTTGATAGCAAGTAAGTTAATTCATTTTACCCAGCCAATTTATTCATCTTTGTCAGGGCCAATAGATTACAGGAGGGAATGGATATAAGAGGCCTGTCCTGGTTTAGTGGCTCAGAAATTGTTAGCTACATTCCTTTAGGAGGCAGAAGACAATGTTAGTAGGGCAGATACTGGGGTGAGATGGTCAGAGTTTAAATCTAGTTCCTCATTAGAGGTGTGATCTCAGACAGGTTATCTAACCCTTCTGGGACTCATATTTCTTTTCTGAAAAATGAGGATAATAATAGTTGTTAATCTCCTGGGGTGGTTGTGAGAATGAAATGAGATAATTCATGTAAAGGAGCCAGAACTTAATAGTTGTAATTACCCTTATTCTAGAACAAGCTTCCCATGACCTGCAGGGGGCAGCATCCCCACATTAATCTGACTCAACACTGAGCTCCTTTAGTAGGGCCTTTCAAGCTGAAGACAGCAAGAAACTGACTATTTTGTAGAGTAACCAGGTGACTGAATACACCAGAAGAGACAAAGCATAGAAAATAACGATTTCTTACTGCATATAGTACATGTGCCTGGGCTTGTCCTAGGGGGAGGCTCTGGAAGTTGGGTGACCTGGGCTCTAGCCTGTTTAACTTGTGTTAGTGATGAAGATAAATGTAGATTCAAGATCTACAATGCAGAGGCAAGTGGAGAGGGGAGAAACTCTGGACTCATTGGACATCTGCTTCCTGATGCCTGATCAGCCCTTAATCAGACAGGAGTCTGTAAGTCAGCCATAGGCCATTTCTGTGTAGAGGAGGCAGATAACCTTTTGAGCAGCCAGAACAAAGGGCCAGCCAGGGTCAGCCATTATTCCATGTTCCATGCTGAATCTTCCAAAGTCCTTTTTGATTTGTTCCATGTTATCCTACGGGACATCTTTCTCATTTTTCTAACATTTTAGATAAACAAAGGTATTTTCCTATATTCACAGTGCCTGCCTCTGTTTTTGCTTCTGGTAGACTAATTAGGACATCTAACCCCTCTGGCCTCTTAGATGTCCTTTGGCACTACCATTAACTGTCACCAAACACCGGGGTCCCTACTGTTGTTGGCTATGGAGTTTGTTCCATGTATAAAGATCTCTTCTTTCATCTATGTTCGATGCCATTGCCTTAACCCCTGTCTCATTTGAGCTTATTATCCTGCAGCTTGCCCTTTTCACTTAGACCCTTGCCTTAGAAAATTTCCTCCACATTGCCCATGGAAATTGACCTTTTGCATAACATTCCATAATGTGGTTGAATTAGTGAAGTCTAATAATGATGGACACTTAGACTCTTTCTAATTTCACTCTTTCAAAAGCAATGCAAGAAGAGTCCTGTGTGTCACTTGTCATCCATTTATGCATTGCCTGTCACTAGGATAGATGCCAGGTTAAGGATAAGCATGCAAATTCAGACAGATCCCCAGTCCTACTCAGTCACTCACAGTCTGTGTCCATTAATATTCTCACCTCTTTCTAATTCATTTTTACTCTGCAGATGACAGGTAGGGTATGATGTCAACAGCTGACCTTGGAAGAAATACTCACTCTACCCTTCACATTTTTTTGTGATCTTCAGCAAGCCTCTTTACCTCTTGAGTGGCAATCTTCTCATTTGTAATGTGGGAATGTGAGTAGTAGCCGAAGCATAATCACAGGTAGTTATTATAATCAAGTGAGTTAATGTCTATGAAAAGCCCAGAAGAGATACTTGGCAAGTAGCAAGCACTAATCCATTGTTTTGTGTCATTGTAATCCTAGTATGTCTGATCCGTAATTCCCGGAGTGTTTGGTAATGAGCTGGATGTGTGAGAATTTGCAAGATGTATGTGGTACACGAGACCAGAGAATAAATGTCAGTGGTAGATTTGGTTGAGATAAGTAGCTTGTCTATAACTTCACAAACATATCTTTATATGGAAGCAAACATATTACGGAAAGCATACAAAATTGACAGGAAATAGAAAAGAAAGCTGAATTCATGCCAAGTGTACACACCTAAAACCTTACTACTCAGGAAGTAGAAGCTGGAGGATGGTGAGTTCTAAGCCAGCTTAGAACAATGAGGGCTGTTATGCATGAGCTACTCAGACTATCTCTTCCACCTAGGAGAGTGGACGCACTGGATTGTCCTTAGGAAAAAAATTGGATTGGTTGAATAATAAGAATAATCCATGGAGGCTTGCCTGCTGAAAACTGAGGGCCTTCATGAATCTAAGTTTACTTTCTAGTTTCATGACACTAACAGTAATTCTCTGTAGTGAAGAGGGAATTATTCTCAGAGGCAGTGTTGAGGTTTTAAGCAAATCGGTGAGCAGATGCTATGCTTGAAACAATTTCTCTTTAGTGCTGTATAAATAATTAGTTTAAAAATAGTCTACTAGGTAACCAGTGCTATCCTTGATCTTCTATCTTTCTGAACCTTTGGGAGAGATTTGGGACAACCAGTAAAATACAAGATTTGTGAAACGTATAACAATCTCTGTACTCTGTTTTTGGCTTACATTGTCTTTACTCGTTGCCTCTTCATGCACCTTTTTGTCGTGTCTTATTTTTTTTTATTCGTATCACATTGTAATGAGCTTAAAAACCTAGATTTTTTTCTCTACCAGTTTCTTTTATTTTTTAAAACAGCATTTTATTACAAAAGTGACTTGAAATCTTAATAAATAAATTGGGGCAAGTTGGCCAATTTATTGAAGCCTTGTTTGCATCAACTAGAAAAGGAGGCTTAATTCTATGTCCGATAAGGATCTATCACAAATGCTAGAAGCCCATCCTAAACAGAATCTACTGGCTTACATGTTGGAAAAGCTACAGACTCCAACTTGAGGCATAGTTTGAGTCCAGACCCACAGTTTATCCTATGACCCATTTTCTTCTTTCCATTTCGAGTCTTCAGTTACCATTCCTTTGTCTGCCTTCAAGTGATAGCAATGGTAGCAGTGGTAGCAAGTGATTGTATGCTCTAGATCTACACCCTTCAGACTTGAACCCCAATGGCAAGCCTGTCTGATTCTGTTCCAGCATTCCTAACAAAAGTCTCACTGAAGCTGATTGGATGTTGGATCTAAACCAATCACTGTGGCTAGGAGAATTGAAGGTATTAATTGGCTTAGATTACGTCACATGACCCATTCTGTGGTGGATGTGCTTATATTCTCTAGTAGGATGATTTTAATCAGACCCAAATACTGGTAGAAAAAAAGAATAGATGTTAGAAGGCACAGGGTGAATGTTTACTTTAATACCTCCTTTCTGACTGTTGGTGGTGTGGATAATATGGTAAAGTAATGAATGATAAATCATCTAGCAAAAGCAGTATGTGCCAATGTCTTCTCTAGTGATATGTTGGCAGTAGCTGCCTTCTCTTTGTATGCCAGTCTTTGAGATTTGGTCCACATCAGCATAGTTTCCCCAGTTGACATTTGTATTTCTAGCCTTGACACCTTTCCATAGACTCAGTGCAGGTTCTCTAATTGACTTGTTATCTTGCTTACACACACACACACACACACACACACACACACACACACACACACACACACACACACACACACACACACACATCTCATACTGTAACCTATGTTCCAACACATCAAAGATTTCTCCCATCATATTTTAAATTAGATCCTCAGTTTTGAATTTTTCACTTCTGCCTTGGGTCCCATGCCTGGCACCAGGTACTAAAACAGCTTTGATTTTCTGTATTCTTAATTATTTCCCTCTGAATTGACACATGGATTGAATTAAGTTGCTCTCTTCTTCTGTCTCTATCTTCATTCCTCCTGGTGTGAATCCTGGACCATTGAGGATGGAGTTCTCAAGTCCCACTGCCTGGGTATCTTTCCCTCTGTTACAATTCTTACGAGGCATATGAACTTGACCCAACAATGTAACCTTCCCAAGCCTCAGTTTCCTCATCTGTAAAATGTTTTATGTCCAACATCTGTTTTCAATTTAAATCACATATCCCTTTGATAAGGGAGCCAATCTTTTGAGCAGTGTGTGGGCAGAACAGTTCATCGGTATCATTTGCTGGGCTGGTTACCCTGTTAATCTCTCATATTCAATTTGGCTCTAATTTATGATTCACTTTGCTCTCTCTCTTTTTTTGGGGAGGGGGCAGCAGATATTTCTTGACTTAGAGAGTGTTGGCAAACTCTGTAGAAATGCTGCCCTCACACCTATAGAATATACGGTGTCTGCCATACATTTCTGTAGCACTTCTAATCCTCTCTGGCACTGGGCTATGTAATTATATCCTCCTTTTTTCAGCTCTGTATGCTCAAGTCCCAAGTTAGATTGCTGTCTGTTTCCTTCTCACCTGCCAGTGACCCCTAAAGGAGTTGTTACCTGAGAGGTAGATTTTTTAGTGTTGAGGCAAATGTATTAGGAGAGATCACTGGCTCCTCTACAGGGGCCAGGGTGTGTGTGCTAGGTTACCCGTGGGCTGGAGTTCACTCTGAGTGTTTGGTTAAGTGACTCCATGTGATGTAATGGCTGGGGATGGAGAGACAGCACGCATGTCCTCGTTACATGAACACATGCTCTGTCCAAGAGGATGGTCATAGCCACAACCATGTATCATGATTTAAATCAGAATAATTTGCATTTCCCAACCCTCCATGGTACTGACCACACTTCAAGTGCTCACTAGCGACTATGGCTATGATTTCCATGTTGGACAACACAGATAGAGATCTACTTCATCACTTAGAAAATTCTGTAGAGCAACATTGGCCTGTAGTGAGGAAACAGAATCAGACATATAAAACCTTTGGCGAGGCTGGAGGCAGGAAGTAGAGCCCTGTCCCTTGGCTATCTTGATATAGTCTGAGACAAGTGACATGGTTTCAAGGGTGGCCATTGTGAATAAGAGGGTAGAGCATCCAAGGATTGCATAAATCAGACACAGTATCCTTCATACTAGGGGGTGGTAGGAGGAGGAGGAGAATGACCTGATCTTTGGGGCCAAGTTCTCTCAAGAGAAGCAAGGCACGTGGGAAATGATGAGGCCTTCACCGAGCACTTATGTAGGTTATTTCATTCAGCCTTAGGAGGAGGAAATCTCACCCCTTTAATATTTACTTTATAGATAAGGAATCAGCCTCAGAGAAGGGCATCTAATTGTAGGCTCTTGTTTAGTGCTGAATGCCAGCTGGTAGCCAGGCATAAGGGATGGAATAGTGGAAGCTATCTGAAGGAAGCTGGCCTGAACCAAGCAGGGCTCAGGCTTGAACCAGCTCTCTGGCTCTTAGGGAGGATAGGAAGCAGGCAGAAAGGAATAGGTGGGGGCAAGGTGGGGATTGGATTATCCTAAATTTTATGGATGGATATGATGCCTTGGGAGTATGCAGATGCAGTAGATGATGCATTCTGTAGATGCAGATACAAGACCACAAGTTCTCTAGGGCAGGATGACACACTTGCTAGGTTGTAACAATTGTGCTGACCTCTGTGACTTTTAGGTCTTCAGGAATATGAACATAATCTTGTGACAATTATAATTATCCTCATGTATTTTGTAGCTTCAGATTTAAATATCATACTTAACATAAGTAGACTCTCAATAAAAATGGAATGGGTTTTTTTTTTTTAGTAGTACTGGGATCAAACTCAGGGCCTTGCACTTACCAATAGAGTACTCTAGCACAGGAATTCCATTCCATCCGTGGAATGGAATGGAATTCAGTTGTAAGGGCTGGAGAATGTGATAGCGAAAGCAAAGGTTGTTGAGATGAGAAGGAAGAGCCCTACTAAGGTCTTTGTCAGGGAAGTCAGTATGGAAATTGTAAGTTTTAGTTTTGGCCCACCAGAGTTATTAATTTATTTTTGCTATCAGAAATCCAAGTGGTTCATTTACTGTAAAAATGACAATTTGACACCATCCTTTTGTGACCACAGGGTTTGAGCAAAAGGCATCTGATTAGGTTCACCTCTCCAAATACATTGCTATGCTATTTCATCTTTAATATCATCCTTGTAGATCTGACTTTAAAATCATAGGACCGGTCTTGTTAGGATCTTAGGTATTTTGGGCTTGTTATCAACCATTATAAACTTGACATTATTCTACAGGTTTATTAAAGTGTTCACTTCTGTGGCTTTATTGCCACAAACAACAGTACTGATTGTGAGTGACACAAGCCATAAGGTCTCTTAGCTAGTAAATGAGGATGTAACTCCAAATGACTTCCTTCACACCTTCATAGTGATCCTACAACACATTCTCTGCTTAACCCAGAGCAGGAATCTTTGTTGTTTGTGCAGCAAGTAGAAATTATTTTTGCAAGCAAGCTTAGAGAAGGTTTGAAAATTGGTAAAGGGTGGTGTTGGGATTTTGATTTTGATTTTCTGCCCACTGAGACCCTCTCACTGAATTGTTAAGTCAGAAAGAGAATTCAACTGGCTGAACTGTGAGTTTAGCAAGGAAACCTTATCTTTGTCCAAGAGGTACTCGCGTGGGCTGAGAGATGCTGCTGCACATTTAGAGGGAGTTCATCAGTGCTGCGAACCCCATAGACAAGTAATCTCTGAAATAAAAGCATAATCAGGAAAAGATAAGGCTTCATGCGTGGTCTATAAGATGCTTTCTGGTGATCTTTCTGACATCTTAAGTCAAGACTTCTTAGAACCAGAAAGCTGAAAATGGGGCTAGGAGGGGAGACCACTTTTTTCCAGTGATTTCACATATTTGATTCATAGCTCTTTAAAAAATTCTTTGACATCTCTCTCTCTCTCTTTCTCCCCCCTCTCATTCTGTGTGTGTGTGTGTGTGTGTGTGTGTGTGTGTGTGTGTGTGTGTGTGTGTGTGTGTGTGTGTGTGTTGTATGTATTGCTAGGAATAGTTTTGTGAAGTTCTCTTTTCTGGGAACAACTGGGCTGCTACTTTTGGAATTATTATAATGTAGTCAACACAAACAGTTGAGAGGTTTATAAAGAATAACAACACATCACCTCAGTGAGTGACATGCAGCTGGATACCAGCTTTTTATGCTGGTATTATGACCTTCTATGCTCATTCTTAGGAGCTTTACATCATTCACAGTGGGAACTCCCAACTGCTGCTTATGAATATCAGCCATTAAAGGTGTTCAGAAAGATACTTTCATGGTTCTACTATTGACATAAAAATTAAAAATGATCAAGATTTTATTTCCCACGTTAGTTAAACAAGAAAACCAGGGAAGATGAGCACAGGAAGGCGTTCTGCTCCTGCAGTTAACGTGGACATGGAGAATCAGAGCTTCTGGTTATTGTTCACATTATGGACCTGGTGCTGTGCCCCGTCTTCATTTGGATGGCTTCCATAGAGCAGGAAAGCCTGACCTTATTTCACCAGACCTGCTACCCAAACATTCTTAATACATATCTCAAAATGCTTTGTGTCTCGTGCTTTTAGATTTTCCCCTTGCTTTCCTCCACCAATCTCTAGTGGCATGTCACGATCCTTATCCAAGCCTTTGAGAGACATGCCTTAAGTCAGATTTCCAGATCTTAGTAAATTTTGGCTTCTTCTTCCCTCTTTTTTGGTGAGGTTTTGTGAAGTAGTTCTTTCTCTTGAAACAGTAAGCATTGAGCTTAGCTTTGACTCTGGCAGCAATTAGGGAGACAAAGACCAGAGGATCATGGTTTAAGGCTAGCTTAGACAAAGAGTTAGTGACCCTCCTCCCCTAGTCTCAACAAATAAGTTGAGCATGGTGGTGAGTGTCTGTCATACTGCTACTGGGAGGCAATAGGTGGGAGGAGGAAGGTCCTGTGCAAACCTACACATATTCAAAAATAACTAAAGCATGAAAGGATTTAGGGACATGGCTCAAGTGGTAAGACTTCTGCCAAGCAAGTGAAAGGCTTTGAGCTCAAAGGCAAACAACACATATCAGAATAACAGCCAGCTTTCAACATTTTGGAGTAGCGCTGATATATCCAGTGGAGATCATGATGTCCTCATACAGGACTCCATGAGCTTCAGGGAGAACAAAATAAATAGTTTACCCTTCATGAGCTCTCACTTGGATGGCCCATAAGAAAAGATCCACTAACAAAAGCAAAGCCAATGGGCCGAAGAGCATGCAAATTTTGTGTACACAGGAGAGATATTCTATCGAAACAAGCAAATCTCCAGAATAGGTCTAGAGTTGACGTAGATAAACTACTATCATCTCTAAAACAAAACATGAAGAGTTTGAACAAAATCCAGGTAAAGATAATCAATGGATGGCCAAGAAAAGCACTGGGGGAAAATGCTAAGGTCCGTCACACAGTTTTATTTTCTTTCTTCTTATGTTTTTTTTTTTTTTTTTTTTTTTTGTCGGTCGTGGGGCTTGAACTCTGGGCCTGAGCGCTGTCCCTCAGCTCTTCAGCTCAAGGCGAGCGCTCTACCACTTGAGCTACAGCGCCACTTCCGGTTTTCTGGTAGTTTATTGGAGATAGGAGTCTCACGGTCTCTCCTGCCCGGGCTGGCTTTGAACCGCGATCCTCAGATCTCAGCCTCCTGAGTAGCTAGGATTACAGGCGTGAGCCACCATCTTCTTATGTTTTGAGATAGGGTCTCATATTGTTCTCCAGGCTGGCCTCTATGTGGAGATATTCCTGTCTCAGTTTCCTCATAGCTAGGAGTACAGGTATGCAGATTTAAGTTACCCCTGGCTCCATTGATGAGTCTTCAATGACTTAACTGTCTTTTCCCCAATACTTGAAAAGGAGACATACATACAACCAAACATTTCCTTTGGAAATTACATTACCTTACAAAAAGGTAACTTCTCAGAGCTTTATATCTGTGTGCGTTCTCTCAAAATACCACTCAAAATAATCCCTGTGCCAAAGAGGTACATTTTAAGATGGCACATTCTGATTTCTTGGAGTCCTACTTAAGAGAGATGGTTCTGTACTCCATTAGAGGGTTAAGAGATCCCACATTGGTTGAAATGAATTTCTTTCATTGAGCTTTAAGATGCTGAGCTTTTTTTTTTTTTTTTACTTTTCATGTAAGGATTAAGAAGCCCCTCCTTAGATAACAAATCTTGCACAAAGAAAATGACACATCCTCCTTGGAAATCTGTTCTGGAACCAGCACTGCTGTTGGTCTCTGCCCTTGTCATTTTGTCATCCATTAATAAGCGGAAATTCAATTGGAATGGGAAGAGGATGGGAGTTGGCCCTGAAACTAGTCCTTTCCTTGAGCTGGCCTTGGGGACTGGGGAATTCAGTTCAAAGGAGGAGCAAACTTCAGACTGCTAGCAGTTTTCTTAATTGTCATTAAAAAAGCATCCAAAATATTCAGATACCAAAATCTCCTTTTAAAGAGATTCCTTGGCTGAAGCAGAAGGAACAACTTCAAGTCTCTTTCTTTCTTTCTTTCTTTCTTTCTTTCTTTCTTTCTTTCTTTCTTTCTTTCTTTCTTTCTTTCTTTCTTTCTTTCTTTCTTTCTTTCTTTTTCTTTCTTTCTTTCTTTCTTTTTCTTTCTTTCTTTCTTTCTCTTTCTTTCTTTCTCTTTCTTTCTTTCTCTCTTTTCTCTCTCTCTCTCTCTCTCTCTCTCTCTCTCTCTCTCTCTTTCTTTCTCTCTCTCTCTCTCTCCTTCTCTCCTTTCTTTCTCCCTTTCTTTCTTACTTTGGCAGCTCTGAGGCTTGAAGTCAGGGCCTGGCCAGGGCACTATCCCTGAGCTTTTTGTTCCAGACTAGCACTCTACCATTTGAGCCACAGCTCCACTTCCAGCTGGAGACAAGAGTAGTCTCACAGACTCCCTTGCCCAGGCCGGCTTTGAACTGTGATCCTCAGATCTCAGCTTCCTGAGTAGCTAAGATTACAGGTGTGAGCCACCAGCATTCAACATTAAATTGTCTTTCTCTTAATATTTTCTCAAAATTCTGGTTTTAACCTAATCATAATTTTTTTATTGTAAAAATATCGTACAGAGGGGTTACAATTACATGGGCAAGGTAATGAGTATATTTATTATCAAGCATTGTTGCCTCCTCCATTTTTTTCCCCTTCCCATCTCTTCCCATCTCCCCATCTCATTGTTGCAATGGGTCCATCTGTATCCCTGTTTAAACAATTTGTTTTTTCCCTTCCCCTCCACAAATTATACCGACATCAAATACAGTGAAAACAGGGGTTATGCCATGGGGGAGGGACATACAAAGCAACAAAGAAATCATCTTATAAATATGAACCTAATAATTTTTACTCTGTTTCTCTTTATTTTAATTCAAAGTAGTCTGTGTTTTAAAGCTCCATACTTTGAGGTATTATTTTCTGAGCCCCAACACTATCTTTGGGCCTATTTATGGCTGTGCTTATCTTGCCTCTTTGAGAAGTATAATGAAGGATGTATGCCTAAAAGTTGTGTTATGTGTATTCATGAGCGCTGCTAGTCTATCCAATGTTTACATGTGGTGGTTGACAATTATCTACACTTCTCTCTCCCTTCTTTGTTCCCGTTTTCTCTGAGAAATAAAAATTACTTTGATTAAAAGTGATAATTGGGGCTAGGAAGATGGCTCAGTGGTAGAGTGCTTGCCTCGCCTGAGTGAGGCCCTGGGTTTGATTCCTCAGCACCACATAAGCAGAAAAAGCTGGAAGTGGTGCTCTGGCTCAAGTGGTAGAGTGCTAGAATTGAGCTGAAGAGTGGAGGGACAGCACCCAGGCCCAGAGTTCAGGCCCCATGACTGACAAAAAAAATGTGATAATTGAATCTAACCAAATGGAACTACTATGAAGAATCTTCCCAGAGAGGTGCAAGTTTACATGCAAGGTAATGAGGTATGGTTTTGGTAAAGGAAACAGAAAATTATAATACGTACAAATAATGAGGTTGGTAAGCCATAACATTTATTAAAATCTAAGCAAAGTTTGCTTGATTCTGATAGGCCTATTTCTTCTTTTGCTGCTTATTGCCTTTACTTATTTGTTTACTGGATGATTCAATATTGTCCTCTGGGAAAAGAAGATGATTAGATGTTCACTCAAGGAGAATCCTTGATTTAGAAGTTTCCCTTTCCTTTCAACTTTTCATTTCATGCTTTATAAAGTTGGAAAGTTGAGGGAATCCTGGGTGCCATGGTTGAGAGAATAGCAGGCAGTTGAGCCAGTGTCATTAAGGGCATTGAAAAGGATCAGAACACACCACCTTGAGATAGGTCAATTTGGTATAAGGGTTATTTCAAGCTAAAGGCAACTGAGAAACAACAGACACAGGAAGAGCACTGTCCTCCTCCACTTTCCCCTCCAAGCAGGGCATAAATTTCCCTATATAAAAGTGACATGAATTTCCATTTGTTAAGATATTCCCTTCTTC
Source organism: Dipodomys merriami (assembly GCF_024711535.1). Taxonomy (NCBI): domain Eukaryota; kingdom Metazoa; phylum Chordata; class Mammalia; order Rodentia; family Heteromyidae; genus Dipodomys; species Dipodomys merriami. The sequence goes on from NW_027206590.1 coordinate 557,043, forward strand.
TGTACCAGGAAGAGGAGAGATTCTGTTATCTTCATAACAAACTTCACAAAATAAATGCATCTACCATACATTTTCTAGTCACCTCCCCACAACTTCCTGTTCCTACCTGGGAACCTGACTCTCACTTTCCTCTGTTATGTCACTTTACACACACACACACACACACACACACACACACACACACACACACACACACACATTTCTTTTTGAAAAATGTTATGTAAGGCCCCACATGTTTCTTTGATCTTTCCTATGAATGATCCTCTGTGCATATAAAAAATAAAATGCTTACATCAAATAAATCTGGATGGATATCTTTTCTTCTGTGGATTTGTCCTTGTCCAGTTTAATTCATGAGACTGAGCAGAAACAAGTAGATAGAGAAACAGTTTTTTTCCTCTCCTACCTCACAATTTTCCAACTTTATGACCCTCTTAATAAGAAATTCAAGAGGGTCATAAAATTGGAAAAGTGAGTCTTTAACTCTGTATCTGGCTCCATGGACTCTTCAAATTAAGGGAAGGGATCTGCTCTCATTATTTAATGTGAACACTTGGCTGAGACGTCATCAGCAAATGAATTACAGTCTTTCATTTAGTTTTGTCACAGGTGTAACCTCCAGAATTTAAATGCTAAATCTAACATTCTAGCCATGGGTCTGCAGAAGGAACTAGAAAATCTGAAAGTTAAGGAGGTTTGGATGGCCACCTTTACAAATTTTGCAATAGAATCTTGACAAGTATATGTGATACCTCACATCATAGTAAGGGTCTTGATTGATAGGAATGCCCACTTTTCAACTCAGGATGAAGAATGGCTTTAATAGGATGCTAAGATGAGAAACCTCCTATCCGGATACTCAACCTGGATCTCAAAAACTAAAATGCACCCCATTTCTTTACATTAACATGATTGTGTCATTCCTCTGTCTTATTCTTCTTTGGGTCTGCTATCTATGCTGTTATCCAATACCAGAACTTCCTGAAGATTCTTTTGAATCTCATCATGTTGCTGCTAGTACATCTGGAATGTAACATAATGAGCTTTACCCAGTCCTAAGCAAACTATTACTTTGAAAAACCCTCATCAATCTCAATCCAAACTAGATAAATTCTCACCGTACCTTATTCCTCCTAGATACAGCCTCAACTTTGCAGGTGGATTTCTCCTTTACCACAGGAAGCAAGGAACTTACTTTGGGAAGTCTACTCTGACAAATATTATCATTGATTTTGAAGAAGTCAAATTAAAGAGGTGCTGATGGATCAGAAATAAATCACAAATGAGTATACAACTGGCTTTTCTTTTTGTGGTATAGATTAGTCAGGATTTATTCATGGCCATACACAAAGATGACTTACATTGTATGTGAGTCACCGTAATAAATACTTGAGATAATCAACTCACAAAGGGAGAAGACTTTGACTCACACAGTGGTGGAGGTTTCCGTTCACTGTCCTGTTGCTTTTTGGCCTGTGTCAAGGTAGCATTTCATGATGGGGAACACGTGATGGAGCAAAACTGCTCAGCTGGTAGCCAGGACACAAAAAGTCAGAGTGAGAAAGAGACTGCTGTCCCACAATTCTCCTTGAGGGCACACCCACAAAGACCTAAAGTCTCTTCCTAGGCTCTACCTCTTAAAGATTCCGCCATCTTCCAGTTGTACCAAACTGAGGACGCCTAGGCCTCTGGAGACAGATGTACCAGATCTAGCCTGTAGCACATAGGTCTGGGTGATCTACAATTTAGAGTCCTAAAATAGCTCAAAGGGGATGAAAAACACCAGAATCAGAACCAGATCTGCTGTAGGCAATGCATAGTTTTCCACTGAGGAACAAAATTCCCCCCAAACTTCTACGTGCTTTGTGAAGAGTAGAGCTCTAGATCATTCCCAAACATGGTTGCCTTGCATTTTTACACCCTTGAACATGATTATGACAGTTTCCTATTTTCAAAAAGATGAAGCTGAGTCTTAAAGTTTTTATTTTTTTCAGTGCTCAATGAACATATACAATGTGTATTTGGTTAGGACAAATAGTTTTGACAGAGGGGAAAAATGATAAAAATTGTAAAAATTATTTAAAAACATTTTTTGGATGCCAAGGAGAGAAAGGCATCTTCTAGGGAGCATGTAGATATGGTAATATGTAAGTGCTCTCCAGTTCTTGCATTTGGGATCTTTAATTTTACAGTGATCCATACCCTCTATTGTCCTCCATCTATTCTGTAACTCTGTAAATTGAGGGGGAAAACCCCAAACCCATAGTGATGTCAATGAGTCTTGCTCACAGTCAGTGTTGATGAACATTGGGTGGAGGAGGATGCCAGTGGTGCAGACCTTAATGAATGCATGGTGGGCCATTTCTGATTGCCTTCATAGGTGTCTATTCTTTGACTTCTTCTTTGGACCAGTGTAACACCTTAGAATTATCTCATTAATTGATAAGTGACATACGTTCATTTTACATTTGTGTGAGAAACATGTTGTTGTGGTTGTTTTTAAATTAATTTAAAGAAAGAATACCTAACAGTCAGAAATGAGTTTAACTCTGTAGGCACTTTGTGTTTGGGACCAAAGGGCAGATTAATGGCTCTTCTAGGGCTCTCCTTGCTCTGAAATTATTAGATTTTATGACCACATACCTGACATTCCGACAGTTGAATGTTAAGCCTTCTGTTGTTTTCTTTCCAGAGCTATCTGATTGTGCAGGCTGTCAGTTAAGGACAGTCTGAGCAATTAGGCCTCGCTAACTCCTTCCTGACTAAAATGCCAGTATAAATATTTAAGGGCAACAAATGACTGAAAATAAACAGGGGCCAATTAATGAGAGGGAGCTAATTTGGTGTTACAATGGAACCAGGGGTGACTCTTTGTGTTCTAGTTCCAGTTAAGTGTAACTTCTCAGCAAACTTTTCAGATGCTGTTAACTTTAGCCATTTGTCATTTGAAAGTTTCAGGTACCACTATGGACCACATGATATGGAGCTGTCTAACTCTTCACATATTACCTTTGGGGTCTTTGTAAACTTGCAACTCTACCTCAGTGTCCTAAGTCTTGAATCATTAATTACTCAGAATAATGGATCACAGGTGGGATTCTCAAGTTTAAAGCATCAAAGAATTTGGATATATTCAAAAGATAGAGCATTAGTCAAATTCCTCCCTAAATCTCAACCTAAAGTAGTTTAAGTAAAAAAAAAAAAAGCTGTTGAGTCATATGGCGAAAGTCCAGGGTTGAAGTGAGTTAAGTCTAGCTAAATCCAGGGGCTTCAAAATTGTTTTGAAGCTGTGATTGTTCCTTCTCTTTGTTCCACTTCCTCTAGGTTGACTTTATTCACCAAAGTCTTCTCTTCCATTGGCCCAATGCCCATTCCTGTCTTGCCATCTCATTCCTTGAGACAAGTAGAAAAGTGAATATTTCTCACCAACTTGTTCTGGTTGTTCTAACAAAAGTCTCAAGATCAAGTCTAATGAGATGGATCTTCCTGGATTGAATATCACATGCCCATCTCTGGACCAATCTATGTCCAGAAAGAGATGATATTTTTGATTACATGTTCACGATTATAGCTAATATTTAAATACCCTCTTTCTTTCTCATGTCTGTCCCAAATGCAAGAAAGTAGAGTGGAAGGAGGAAAATGGGAAACTTGGCTGTTGGCAATTCAATGCACCACATAGGAATACTATGACATATTGATTAAAATCCCCAGGTTAAAACTCATGTCTGTTTGCAGCATGGTTATGTGTCTATCAAGACTATCAATAAGTATTTACTGAGCAGTTCCTAATGGACTGGTCTTACATTGAATGTTGGGGGAAACAGCACATCCTACTGGTATGAGAAAACATTATTTCCATTTGATTTTCAAGGATCTGGGCCATTAGACAGTTGGCTAGGGACATCTGCTGATGAGCACCTGCAAAACTTAAGGAAGACATTCAAAGGCCTTGAATATAATCTTCTCAAGTTGGTGCAAATATATTCTGGATTTGCCCTATTATTTTAAATTTCTCTGTGACTCAGTGCAGTTGTACCATCTTTCATTCATTTGGAAGGGGCCTATAGTCCATCCTGAGATGCCTAAGGTGAAATATTTTTGATGGAGTCTTTTGGGATCCATACTGACTGTGTATAACATCTCCAGATAGTCATGGGCAGCCTAGGGAACCATGCTATTGTCATTCACCAGTGTTTTTATGATACTAAAGACTAGGGGGTCATAAAAATTCCATTAGAAGCAATTTCAGGATCTGAATACTTTCAGTGTTGCATAAGCAGTTGCTTTGGTAATGGAATATAAGAGGTCTATGTGTAAGGTTTTACAGTGCTAAGGGCTATGGTTGAAAAATGTACAGGATGCTGCAATTCTGTAACAGGGGGACCCCCAGTTAGATGCATAGTTAGGGAACTGGACATAATGTCTGAATGGTGAAGAAGAATGAACTAGGTTATAGGATGATTATAAGGAATTGCTTATGGTGGGAGAGGGCAAACTTGTTAAGAGATGATGTTACTATTTAAGAATGTATCTAATGCTGTGGAGTACTTGCAACAGCTTTGTAAAGGATGAAACATCGCTGTTTTCCAGATGAAGAAATGGACCTTCCTAGTCCCTCTCCCCCCACAAAGATGAAGTCAGTGGCTCACATTCACATAGCTAGAAGAAGACAAGCCAGGATTTGAGTTGCAGGATGCTGGATTCCAGAGGTCCTGCTCTCAACTGCTACATTGCTAGGAGCTCAAGGACACAAGGCAAAAGGTGTGAGGTGAAGCAAGCAGTTGGAAGAGCAGCTGGGGACAGGTGTTGAGAGGCCTGTAGGCCAAGATGGGAGCTAGGATTTGTAAGGATATTGAAGGAGTCTTGCAGCATTGCAATGTGACTTGTGTTTTAAAAAGATCCATCTAACTGCTGGGCTGCCATAGACTGTAGAGGGCAGGACTTGAATCAGGGAGACATTGGTTAGGGGAGATTAGTATATTAGTATATTAGTCCAAGTAGGAGGGACTGGATCACTAAATAAAGGTGGTGGCAGTAAGCACACACACACACACACACACACACACACACACACACACACACACACACACACACACACACACACACACACACCAATGGATGGATTCTTAAGATACTTAAGATATAAAAATGTCCAGATTCAACGATGAGTTATGGAGAGAAGGTAGAGGGTATCATAGAGGATCACAATTATCCATGGCTTATAGGAAAGGATAGATCATTGGTACCATCCACTTAACTGAGGGTATGATAGGAAGCCAGAGTGAGGTGCAGGTGTGGGTGAATAAGATCCTAGTTTCACTCAGGGACATTAGTGACGTTAGAGTCCTCTGAGACGTGACATTGGTCAATAGACATAGTTATTAGAAATACACAGGGAAGCCAGGGAGCTTAGATGCACGCTTGAGTGCTATATACGTACTTCTCTCTCTTGTGGTTTTGGAAGCTAGATGTCCCAAATAATCAAGGTTTCAGCCGAGCTGGTTCCCTCTGGGGAGCGCTGAAGAAGAATGTGCTCCATGTCTCTCTTTTAGCTTCTGTTGGTGGCCGGCAGCCTGGCATTCCTCACAGGCTATGTAGATTCCAATCTGCTACTTCCACCTGCTCTTGGCTTTCCCTATATGTTACTCCTTTTGCTCCTTCTTTTTTTAAAAAAAATTGTTTCATTAGCATACTCTTTGTTAAATATGATATTTTGTTATCTTTAAATAGTTGTACAAAATGGTTACCATTCAACAAACCAGTTTATAAGTACAATGCATCTTGATTGAGAGAACCCCGTTCATCATTCTCCTCCTTTCCTCCCAACCCAATCCCTCCCCTCCATTTTCTTAGTTTTATAGTCTATGTGCGTTGATTATTATGACTCAATTCTTTCTTCTCTTCCTCTCTTCATTTGTTTAACTCCAACCCCTTGACCAACCTCCCCCATTTCAAGTACCGGTTTCCTGGACTAATAGTACCAATTTGTTGGACTATGAGTTACTTTTTCTAAGGAATCACACCATTTGCAAATACCCTACTTTGGTTAATACATTTGTGTACACTTATATACAACCCCATGTGTGTTAAGTTGTATATTTATAAATTAGATATAGCATCCACATGTGAGAGAAAACATGAATCCTTTTTCATCTCAGGGCCTGGCTTACTTCATGTAAGATAATTTTTCCAGGTCCATTCATTTATTTGCAAATGATGCAGTACTATCATTCTTTTTAATGCATGAGTGCAATTCCATTGGGTATATAGACCATATTTTCTTGATCAGTTCATCCACTGAGGGGCTTCTAGGCTATTTCCATATGTAGGCTATGGCAAATAGTGCAGCAAGGAACATGGTTGTGCAAGTAGATTTACAGTATCCTGATTTGTAATCTTTTGGGCAAATACTCATGAGTCATATTGCTGGTTGGTAGGGCAGTTCTATGCTTTGTTTTCTGAGGAATCATCAAACTGCTTTCCAGAGTTGTTAAGTAAGTTTACATTCCCACCACCAGTATATTAGGGTTCCTTTGTCCCCACATCTGTGTCAATATCTGTTGTCTGTATTCTTGATGATGGCTATTCTAACCAGGGTGAGATAGAATCTCAGTGTTATTTTGATGTGCATTTTTTAATTGTCAGAGATATTGAGTATTTCTTTATGTGTCTTTTGGGCATTTTTACTTCTTCTGAGAAATCTCTATTTAGTTTGTTTGTCCATTTATTAATTGGATTTTCAATTCTTTGAGAGTTTAGTTTCTTGTACTCTTTATATGTTTCAACTATTAGGCTATTGTTTGAAGTATAGTTGGTAAAGATCTCCCATTCTGAGGGGGGTATATTTAGCTTGTTAACTGTATCTTTTACTAATCAGAAATTTCATAGTTTGATACAATCCTATATGTCAATTCACTCTTCAAGTTGTTGTGCCCCTGTAATTTTACTCAGAAAATCTCTGCCTGTGTGGAGAAATTTTAATGTTCCTCCTACTTCTTCCTGTAGTGGTTTTATGGTTTCATTTCTTGCATTGAGGTCTTTGATCCATTTTGAATGGATATGAGTCCAAAGTGACAGGGAGGCTTCCAATTTTAGTTTTCTACACATGGACATACAGTTTTCCCAGCAGCATTTGTTGCAGAGACCATGTTGTTGTCCCATCCTATGTTTTTGGCTCCCTTATCAAATATTAGATGGCTATAGGTCTATGGGTTTATTTCTTGGTCTTCTATTCTGCTCCACTGGGCCTGGGCCTGTATCTGTGTCAGTACCAAGCTGTTTTCTTTACTATAGCTCTGTAGTAAAGTTTGAGGTCTGAAATGGTTATACCTCCAGCTGTACTTTTTTTTCCAGAATTACTTTGGCAAGTCAAAGTCTTCTGTGGTTTCATATGAATTTTTTGGATTGTTTTCTCTATCTCAGTGAAGAATGACATTGGTATTTTGATGGGTATTGCATTGAATTTGTAGATTGCCTTAGGCAGTTTGGCCATTTTCATGATATTAGTTCTGCCAATCCAGGAACATGGGAGGTCTTTCCACTTTCTAATGTCGTCTTCAATTTCTTCAAAATTTTATAATTTTAGTTGTAGAAGTCACTTACTTACTTGGTTAGGTTGATTCCTAGGTATTTTATTTTAGTTTAGTTTATATCTGAGACTTGCAAATGGAGTTGCTTTCCTGATTTCACTCTTGATTTTCTCATTGTTAACATGCAGAAAAGTTACTGATTTTCAGATGGGAAGGGATGGGAGGGGGAAACAAAGGAGGAGGCAACAATGCTTGATAAGAAATGTACTTATTACCTTGCCCATGTAATTGTAACCCCTCTGTACAGTATTTTCACAATTTAAAAAAAGGTACTGATTTTTATGTCTTTATTTTTTATACTGTTACTTTGCCAGTTAGGAGCTTGGAAGTGGAGTCTCTAAGGGTCCTTTATTATTTTATTTTATTTACTTTCTAGTGCTTCCTTAAATTTTTGTATTGTTATTATAAAGGTGATGTGCAGAGGGGTTACATTTACATAAGTCAGATGAGACGTTTCTTTTTGAACAGTATCACTTCTTCTCTCCCAGTTTTTCCCTCCTGATCTGCCTCCCCGACAATGTGTACAATTCATTTTCAACATAGTGTCTAGTGAGTATCACTGCTGCATTTGTTCGCCCTTTGTCTTCCACCCCTTTCTGTGCTCCCGCTTACTCTCTCCAACACAGATAAACTTAAATACAAGGGCCTTGTATCTAAAATATACTTAGAGCTCAAAAAATAAACTCCCCCTCAAATAAACCCTCAAAAAAACCCCAACCCAATTAATAAAGGGGCTAAAGACTTAAAGGGAGACTTCTCAGAAGAAGAAGAACTGCCATCTCTGGCCATAAAAGAAAGGCAAATCAAAACATCATTGAGACTCTACCTCATTCCAGTTAGAATGGCCGTTATCAAGAAAATTAACAATAACAGATGCTGGTGGGGATTGGGCACAGAGAATGTTATTACACTGTTGGTCAGAATGTAAACTTGTTCAACCAGTCTGGAAAGCAGTATGGAGGTTCCTCAAAAGACTCCACATAGAGCTTCTCCATGACCCAGCAATTCTACTTCTGGGCATTTATCCAACACACTACTAAACAAGGCCACACTAAAGCGACCAGCACAACCATGATCACTGCAGCATTATTTACCATAGCTAAGATATGGAATTGACCCAGATGCCACTCAGTGGATGAATGGATCAAGAAAATATGGTATTTATACCAACTGGAATTCTAGGCTTCCATCAGAAAGAATGACATTGCCCTATTGGTAAGGAAAGACTTGGGAAAAATATTAAAGCAGAACCAAAGAAACATAGGTTGTATGGTTTCCTTCATTTGTCATAACTAGAACATGTCTATAAATCTACAAGTTAATCCAATAGGTATTACACTTGGACATGACTAATTAAACAGCATTCTAAGTAATTGCACAGTGAGAACAAAGAAGGATATTCTTCCAAAAATTCATATGGAACAATAAAAGACCACAAATAGCAAACGATCCTTAACAGAAAGAACAGTGCTGGAGAAATATCAATACCAAATTTTAAACTCTACTACAAAGCCATAGTAATCAAAACAGCTTGGTACTGGCACAAGAATAGACCTCAGGACCAATGGAATAGAATTGAAAACCCAGAAATGAACCTACAGACACATAGCCATCTAATCTTCGATAAGGTAGCTAAAAAAATAGAATGGAAGAAAGACAGCCTTTTCAGTAAATGGTGCTGGCAAAATTGGTTAATCACTTGTTGAAAACTAAAGGTAGATCCTTATATATCACCCTGCACCAGAATCAACTCCAAATGGATCAAAGACCTTGGAGTCAAAGCAGACACTCTGAAAACATTACAGGATGGAATAGGAGAAACCCTAGGTCTCCTTGGCACAGGCTGAAAATTTCTTAATAGAGACCCATAAACACAACAAATCAAAGAAAGGTTGGACAAATGGGATTGCATGAAATTGCAGAGCTTCTGCATGGCAAAGGACATAGCTAGCAAAATCAATAGAAAGCCCATGGATTGGGAGAAGATCTTCACTAGCCATACAATGGACAAGGGTCTCCTATCTAAAATATACCTGGAACTTAAAAAAATTAAATCCTCCCAAAACAAATCCTCAAAGAAACAACAGCCCAATAAATAAGTGGGCTAAAGACTTAAAGAGAAACACCTCTGAAGAGGAAAGAAGGATGGCCAAAGGACACATGAAGAAATGCTCAACCTCTCTAGCCATAAAAGAAATGCAAATCAAAACAACATTGAGATTCCACCTCACCCCAGTTAGAATGGTTTTTATCAAGAACTCTAATAACAACAGATGCTGGAGGGGATGTGGACAGAAGGGAACCTTACTTCATTGTTGGTAGGAATGTAAACTTGTTCAACTACTTTGGAAAGTAGTATGGAGGTTCTTCAAAAGACTCCACATAGAAGGGCTAGGAAGGTGGCTCAGTGGTAGAGGACTTGTCTTGGATGCATGAGGCCCTGGGTTCGATTCCTCAGTACCACATAAGCAAAAAAGAAAAAAGCCGGAAGTGGCACTGTGGCTCAAGTGGTAGAGCGCTAGCCTTGAGCTGAAGAGCTGAAGGACAGCACCTAGGCCCAGAGTTTAGGCCCCACAACCAGACCCCCCCCCCAAAAAAAAAAGACTCCACATAGAGCTCCCCTATGACCCAGCAGTCCTACTTTTGGGCATTTACCCAAATGATCACAAACAAGACCATACTAAAGCTACCAGCACAACTATGTTTATTGCAGCATTATTTACCATAGCTAAGATATGGAACCAACCCAGATGCCCCTCAGTAGATGAATGGATCAAGAAAATGTGGTATATATACACAATGGAATTCCATGCCTCTATCAGAAAGAATGACATTACCCCATTTGTTAGGAAATGGAAAGACTTGGAAAAAATTATAGTAAGTGAAGTAAGCCAGGCCCAAAGAAACATGGTTTCCCTTATTTGCAATAACTAGTATATGTCTGAGACAAGCAGAAAAGGTCAGATAAGTTGATGTTAGGTGAAATGAACCCCAAGATAAGGATTCAAATGTTTTTGCTTTCATGCAATTGTTTCTAACATATTTATAAGATGATTTCTTTGTTGCTTTGTATGTCCCTCCCCCACGGTATAACCCCTGCTTTCACTGTATTTGTTGTTGGTATAATTTGCAGAGGGGAAGGGCAAAAACAAATCATTTAAATAGGGATACAGGTGGACCCATTGCAACAATGAGATGTACAAATTGTTATGCCAAAAAACGAACTTTACAACTTTGGTGGGAAGGGGGGAATATAGGAGGGGGGGTTGGGAGATGGGAAGGGATGGGAAGGGGAAACAAAGGAGCAGGCAACAATGCTTGATAAGAAATGTACTCATTATCTTGCCCAAGTAATTGTAACCCCTCTGTACGGCAGTTTCACAATAAAAAAAGAAGGATATTCTCTTTTTTTGTATATATGTTTACTGTAAAGATACTGTACAGAGGGGTTACAGTTACATGAGTAAGGTAATGAGTACATTTCCTATCGAGCATTGTTACCTCCTCCTTTGTTTTTCCCCTACTATCCCTTCCACCCCACCTCTCCAACTCCCCCCCCCCCCAAATTGTAAAGTTCATTTTCAACATAGTGTCTTGTACATCTCATTGTTACAATAGGTCTACCTCTATCCTTATTTCACCATTTTGTTATTTCCTTTCCCATACTCAAATTAGAAAAATGTATATACAAGATGCAGGGCACTGGAATCAAATACAGTGACAACAGGGGTTAAACCATGGGGGAAGAACATAGAAAAGAAACAAAAAAATCACATAGTACATTATAAATACATTAAAAACAACAGCAAGAATAGTAAAACCACTTGTGTCCCTATCTTGGGGTTCATTTCACTAGGCATCACCGTATATGGTCATATGTACATAGCTTTTGACCTTTTCTGCTTGTCCTAGACATATACTAGTTATTGCAAATAAGGGAAACCATGGGACCTATGTTTCTTTGGGCCTGGCTTACTTCACTTAATATAATTTTCTCCAAGTCAAAGGAGGATATTCTTAGGAGAGGACCACAGTGGCTCAATAGCTATGTGTATATGACTATATAAAATGATGCTTATCAAAATGAACTCAAGAAATAGAAACAATAGGTTCTTATACTGTTTGCAGTTAGGTTTTTTTTCCTTTCTTTTCCCCCTTTGGTTTATTCCTTATTGTCACTGTTTTAAATTTCCATAAATGTCTGAATTTCCCTTTTAATCTCTTCAATGACTTACTGATCATTCAGCAATGTGTTGTTCAGTCTCCACAAGTTAGAGGGTTTTCTGTGGTAGCTTTTGGTGTTGAGCTCTAATTTTATTCCATCCTGGTCTGACAGGATGCAAATTTCAGTTTCTTTTAATTTGTACAGATTTGCTTGTGACCTAGAATGTTATCTATTTTGGAGGACGTTCCATAGGCTGCTGAGAAGAATTTATATTCTGATGCTGCCAGGTGAAATATTCTATAGATGTCTGTTAAATCTAGTTGGCCAATGTAGTTATTTAGGTCTGAGGTTTCTTTGCTGAGTTTTTGCCTGGATGATCTATCCAGAGGCAATAGTGATGTATTGAAGTCACCAACAATCGATATGTTTGGCCTATGTGTATTTTTAAGTCAAGTAGTATGTGTTTGATGAAGTTGGATGCTTAAGCATTTGGTGTGTAGATATTTAGAATTGTCATATCCACCTGTAGGAGAGTTCTCTAAGGGTCTTTTAAATATAGGATCATGCCATCTGCAAATAGAGATCGTTTTACTTCTTCCTTCCCTATTTCAATACCCTGTATGTTGTTCTCTTGACTTATTGCTCTGGCTAGAAATTCTAGTGGTATATTGAAACTTCTCTCTTTCCTTTGTCCTTCCTTCCTTCTTTCCTGCCTTCCTTCCCTGTCTCCCTCCCTCCCCCTTTCCTTCTTTCCTTTTTTCCTTTTTTTTCTTCCTTCCTCCTTGTACTTCATCATTGGGTTTAAGGTCCACCCTAAATCCAAGATGATCTCAGTTCAAAATTCTTTACATTTACCAAGGGCCTATTTCCAAATAAGATCATGCTTAAAAGCACTAAGACATTTAGACATATGCTTTTGGGACCACTATTAGTTTCATTACAGGAAAGATCAATGTAGAGCTGTCATCTAAACCTTGGTGCATGCATGTAATTGTCTTGAGAGTCCATATTGAGCTGGATGTTGGGGGTGTATCCTATAATTGCAGTTACTCAGGAAGTGGAAATAAGAAAATCCTAGCTCAAGGTCAGATTGGCTATAAGCTTAAGATTGTATTTGGAAAACAAACTAAAAGTAAAAGAACCAGGAGTATTGCTCAAGAGGTAGAGTGAGGCCCTGAGTTCAATCCCCAGTACCAGAAAGAGAGTACATGTGGAGGGAGAAGAAACAAGGCTGCTCAAACAAGAATGCAGAAGATCTCCACCACATAATGGTTGGAAAGTAGAATGAGAAGAAGCCAAAGTGGTAGAAGGAAGTAGAGCCAGGAAATCTAACCAGGAAGTAGAATGCGAGATAAGATAATCAGGTTGGCCTGAGGGACTGGGAAGGTGGCTCAGTGGTAGAGCGCTTGCCTTGCATGCCTCAGGCCCTGGGTTCGATTCCTCAGCACCACATAAGCAAAAAGAAAAAAGCCGGAAGTGGCGCTGTGGCTCAAGTGGTAGAGTGCTAGCCTTGAGCTGAAGAGCTGAGGGACAGCGCCCAGGCCCAGAGTTCAGGCCCCACAACCAGAACCAAAAAAAAACAAACAAAAAACAAACAATCAGGTTGGCCTGAGCATGGGGGTGTAAGGGGAGGGGATCAATATTTTAATTGTCAAAGAAATGCCCTTAAATTGCTAAAAGTTCTAGCGATTATTGATTGGTCTTAAATGCCTAATCTAGGACTAATGTTATAAATTTAGATTTTCCCAGTGGAACTTTCACCAAAACTCCCAGTGGAATGTTAATTTTGTAGAAAGTTTCATCACACACACACACACACACACACAATAGAGAATTTTTTTTCCCAAAGTCACACACACACACACACACACACACACACACACACACACACACACACACACACACACACACACACACACACACACACACACACACACACACACGATAGAGAATTTTTTTTTCCCAAAGTCTGTATTTTCCTTTTTGGTGAAAAGAATCCAAACAGCTTATCACCTAAGTATTTATAACTTTGATTTACTTTTTATGTAGAGACTCATTTTATCCTTCAGCCCTGGAGTGAATGAAAACAGATCTGAGTATTGACTTTACAGCATTTTTGAAATAACCTCCATCTCTTGGTACTTTTATGGCAGGAAAAGATAAATACATGTACTCTAGACTCAGAAAAAAAGATTTTCCAGAATTTTCTTTTTGATAGAGATCAAGGGACAAAAATGCTTTGATTAAAAACTACCTTGCCTGGAATCTGCATTTTTCCACATAAAATTTTCAGCTCTCTGGTGGATTGAAAATGAATTTTCACTTTGTGAAGGCAATCTTCCTTTCTACAGATACAGTGATGCTCTTTGCTCTTCCCCAAAGTGGTTTTCTGGAGTGAGAGGGGCCGGATGAAGGTCAAGTTCTTTCTGGCTGGAACAATAAATAATAGGAGCTGAGATCTTGTGGCATGAATGGAGACAAAATCCCTCTGACAGTGGTTTGCTCATGGAGCATAACAGAGAAAGCTGAGTGAAATTCTGGAAGACTTTTCATTCCAAGTTTAGGGTCTCCCAATGGAAGCAGTGGGTTTGGTCCCCAAACCAAAACTTTCTGTGCTTCTGGGGCTGTGATTCATCCTTGGTTTTCAATGTAAATACAATTCAGACTGTAGTTATTTGTGTTCCCTCTGGGCTAATTTGGGAGTTTCTCTGGATTGAAGTCAGATTTTCATAAATCAACCTGGAATTCCTTGGCTAGTAATGGGAAGAAGGGCTCAGACACAAAGTATCTAGATCTGGGGTGTCTTGCTGTTTCAGGCACTGTCTACTTCCAAACACCTGTGAATTTTGTATCCCAATGTGGCCTAGGTAAAAAGGACACCAATGACAGAGTGCCCTGGAATCTGACCTCAAGGGACCAGAGGGCTCCTGTCCATGTTCGGTGTGTTTCTTTTCCCCCTTTGTCAAACTCCTAGGAGCTCTAGAGAGACATGTTCCTTTTGTTTTTATTAAGTTCTCCTGGTTTGGGAGTAAGAGGGAAGAGAAACAGGGAGGAAGCTGCAGATGAGATGGACTTCAAGGCTGGGATTTATAGGAACACCTTCCCAGTGGATAATGTTGGCATGAGGTAGAGGTATGGTTTCAATTCTGCTCTGGCAAGGCAGGCCAGCCCATGTTGTGAGCACATAGCTCTCCCTCAAGTCTCACACTGATTCAAGGGTTTGTCGACAACTTAGGGTTTTGGGTGTCAGCCAGCGGTCCTGAAAAAACAATTCCCTTTGGCTTCAAGTTTTCTATCTCAACCTCCCCATTCCCAACCAAATCTACAGAATAATTATATAAGGTGTGTGTATATATATATACAGATACACAAATATATATCTATATACAATTTATATGTATATTATATGTATATATAATTGTATATATGTATATAAGTGCACACATGTCTAATTGTATACAGATATATATGTATATTATATACATATATGTGTAAATACTGCTCCTTATTAAACCTAAGAAAAACCTGTGAAACTGCATTTTGGAGTCAGTATCATCTTTTTCACATCTTTGTGAGTTTCTTTCCTTTGATCACCTAAGAGCAGCATCTTCAAGTTTGTACCACACCTGGATCTTTTTGGTGAGAGGACCACCACATCCATACAGAGTGCAAGCTCAGAGAAATAAGTTGCTTTTGTGTTTGTTCTTCACCTGGTACGACCTTTTTGGAAACACCAATGACAAGAAAAAGAATGTGCCCTCTATTTCATTTCTCTCATTTTACAAGATGCCCTCGTGTATTAAATATATAGCTATCCTCTGTAGGATCTTACTTATTTGTCTTGGATGATCATGACCGTTAGCCTCCCCTGCATCTCCCCCCCCCCCTTTCATCACACAAGGAGAAGTCATTGCATTCTCACCTCAGCTGGGACAAGTAGTGATGGAGCTGTCCCTATGCCAAGCCTTTCATGTTCAACGTACCATCTAGATCCCAGTTTAACTTCTTCTTCAAGAAATCTCCTTCCATCTCTGGAAAGGTTAGGTCTCTTGATAGCAAATGTCATGAATTAAATTTTTTTAGCTGGAATCAGGAACTCAAGCCTGTAATCCTAGCTATTTGGGGGGATGAGATCGGGGGATTGTAGTTTGAGGCTAGCCCAGGCAAAAAAGAAGTTCACAAGACTCCAATAGCTGGCCATGGTAGTACATGCCTGTTATTCCAGCTATGGGAAAATCACAATGGCTACTCACAAAGGGATCACTCCCCTGCCCTTCCACTCCTCCTGTCACATCCCTCCTGCATCTCCCTTCTGGAGGACCCAGCAGTGGTGCTCCATCTTGACAGAACACAGCCCTCATGAACACTGACCCCAATAGCACTTTGATCTTGGCCTTCCCAGCGATTAAAGCAATAAGAGACCAAGTTCTGCTATTTATAAATAACCCAATCTGTGGTAATTTGTTATAGCAGCACACACTGACCAAGACAACCACACTTGCTCTTCGATGTTCATCAGAGGTAAGTCAGTAGGCTTGGTCCACACTCAAGGGGAGGATTATGTGAGGGTATGGATCTCAAGAGGCTGGGAACCATGGCATGAGGTGCCTTCCACGCATTTAAAAACCAAGACACCAATGGTCAGCAGCCTAAGCTGGAGGTTTACAGGAAATAAATGATCCTTAGGATCCTGGGAACTGAAGATGCCAATGTAAGTCCCAAAACATTGAGCTATTTAAGGCAGCTGTGCCTTGTCAGTCATGGTTATCACTATATTAGAACTTGTTGCTTTTAACAGAAGCTCTGGGTGATTCTAGCTGAGACTGTGAGTCACAGGCTAGCACTTCTCAACCCTCAAGGTACATGCAAATCTGCGATAACATGTTGACCGTTCTGGTGAGTGTGGGGTGGGGCCTGAGGGTCTGCATTCTTTTCCAGGTTATCGGCGCTATTGCTGCTGCTGTTTTGTTGGGCCATACTTTAAGCTGGAAGAGCCCAAAAGAACAACTCAGGGCTGAGGGGTAGACAGTTATTTTCTACTTGTGGTTCTTCCCTTGAATTGATGATACAATGAACCAATCATTTAATCATCTGTTTTAAAGAGTCTTATATTCATTTTAACCTATGCATTCATTCACAATCAAATTTCAATAACTGGCCACATCCAATCAGAGCCAATACAAAATTTTAAACCCTTTACAAATGTAACTTTTTTTTTTTGGTTGGGAATGGGGCTTGAACTCAGAGCCTATGCACTGTCTCTGAGTTCTTTTGCTCAAGGCTAACACTCTATCACTTGGAGCCACAGCACCACTTCCAGTTTTCTGGTGGTAAATTGGAGATAAGAGTCTCACAGACTTTCTTGCCTGGGCTGGCTTTAAACCATGATCCTCAGATCTCAGCCTCTTGAGTAGCTAGGATTACTGGTGTGAGCCACAGGTGTCTGGCTACAAATGTAATATTGATTGTTACCTTTAGCTTAAATATCACTTACAAAGAAGAGCAATCCCTTGCTCCCAAAGACTATCTTCAATTATGCTCCTGTGACATATTTTATTTCCTGATTTTGATTGCTCGGTTAAAAATTGCATTGTAATTGCTCAAGATCCCTGCCACCCCATTTGACAGTCTTAAAAATATATATTTTTTTGTTCTCTTTGAGTGGTTGTACCAAGGAATTTCAATTCAGTGTGTCAGTTTATGAGTACAATGCATCTTGATCAATGTCTCCCCTCTCATCGTTCTCCAGCTCTTCCAACCTCACCTAACCCTTCATTTTTCCTAGTTCCATTTTCACATGTCTACACTGAATATCATGACTGCGTCTGCCCACTCTTCCTCTCTCCCTTTGTCTGTGCCCTCTTCTTGATCTCATATCCCTCTTGACACCAAAAGTTCCAGTTTCCTGGTAATTCATTTTGTTCAACTATACATTAGTTGTTCAAAGGAATTATGGTCTTGTGTGAATTTTTAAAAAGCATCAATTTTTTCCAAGACACTTTCTAAGACACTTCACCTACAGGGAAAGTATCCTATGAAATATCTGCATCTATAGATGTAGACGATGCTGTTGATGGTTTTGAAGGTGCACAGCCCACTGTGAGTTTGTAGTTTCCTGTCTTCCACTTGAATTTCAACTCTGGGCTAGGACTATATTTTACTTTTATGTCCCCTGAATAAAACCCAGCACAATACGTGCAAAACAAAGGATTTCTTGAATGAATGAAAGTTCATAGTAGAAAACACTGCAAAGCAGAAATGCAAGATAAAATCTCCTTTATTAATATTTTGACATGATTCCTTTAGTCTTTTGTTTCCATTCATAAATATCTGCATTAGCCATATCTACATGTCACCCATCTGTGTAGCTTTTCCCCATCTACACCCCCTTTTTTGGTACTGGGGTTTGAACTTAGGACTTGGGTGCTGTCCTTAAGCTTCTGTGCTCAAGGCTAGTGCTCTACCACTTGAGCCACAGCTCCACTTTTGGCTTTTGGTGCTTGCTTGAAGATAAGTGTCTCACAGGTTTTCCTGCCTGGGCTAGCTTTGAATCATGATCCTCAGATCTCAGCCTCTTGAGTAGCTAGAATTACAAGCATGAGCCACCAGTGTCTGGCACCCTCTTCCTTATTATCCATCCTTTCCCATCATTTGTCCCCACATTATTCTACCTGGAGACACCTACCTGGGAAGAACAATATGAAGATATTTTCCAAGAATGTTACCCCTGTCATTTGTCAAATAATTAGTGGTCCACAGGAAACTGATCTGGCTTCCACCCTCACCTCTGCACGCGCCAATTCATATTTGAAAGTCCCTGTCTGGATATTCTGTTCAGCCAGGAATCATGAACTTCTTTGCAGGCTTCATTTGTGCCCTCTGGAGAAAGCCTTGTCTCTGGGAACCAGTGTGACAGTATCATTTTCAAAAAGGCTAAAAAATAAAACAACAATAAAACCCCCAACAACTCCTGACACTAAAAGCAAAGCAAAACAAAAAACTCATGCACATATAAAAGGCGTACCTGTCAGAGACATTGTTCAATTCAACCTCTTCCCCTACAGAGTTGTAAACCAGCCTAGGGGCTAGGAAGTCACCTCTATAGTAAAGGGGAAGAATGCTTACTAATGTTTTTGCCTAATTGCAGAATCAAGATAATATTTTTTGACAGTAGATGCCTTTGAGACCGTTCTCAAGGTGATTGGATGGCAGCTTCACACCATCCCTTGCCACCCAAAGTTGACCAGGTCACCTGCTGTGGATCCTGCTCCTTCCTGGGAATATTTTCAATAATCCCCTATCATGGGCCATTTATTAAGTTCCTAATCTACACCAAACACACTTCTAAGTGCTTTACACAGAGAAACTAATTGAATCCTTTCCACAAATCAATTCCTCTGATCTCTATCTTTCAGAGAAGAAAAGGAAGGCTGAGACTGATTTAATAATTTGTGCAAGGTTACAAGCTACTGGAAAAGTTAGTTCCGTGCAAGAAATTGTGCTATGTACACATGTTCTGCCTTGGAGATGATGTCTGCCCTGTTTTGGTCCAAAATCTTCTTGGAGGATTTGGAAAGCTCAGTTTTCTCCCAAAGCGAAGCCTCCTTTTTGACCCGCAAAGCTGAAATGCTACTGAGGCCTTCACACAGTGAGGATCAGTGAGCTTAGGCAACGCCAAGCCAGCTACTATGAAGCTGGAAGGTCTTCTGGGCATGGTCATCCTTTAGACGTATGGCTGTGGAGAGATGAGGATTGGGCTTTTATTGTGTCAGGTGCAACAATGATGAGCTGCTGCCAGTTCCCAGTTAGGCCTGGGACTAAGATACAAAATTTAACAGGCCACCAGAGACCTCTGTAATAGATATGTAATATTTTCATGGTAATCTTTTTTTGAAAAAAAAATCAAAATTATAGCCAAAAAGAAATCCAGGAGAAACACAATGTCAGAGAATTTTTGAAAAGAATTTTGGATTCTTTCTTCTTGAAGTTGACTCAGCCTGGCCTGGGTTCCTCAGCAAAGGACCACACTGTAGGGTGAACTTGAAGCCTTCTTCTGGACTCTTTGTTGCTCTTAGGTATGGATCTGGGTCTGGATTGTGTAAGTACAAGTAGGGCAATGAAAAACATTTAATGCCCCTTTCCTTCTTTTAGAGAAATGAATGCATGCAGACAAATTATTATCTTTATCTCCCAGGATTTTTACAAAACGAACACCTTTACGTAGCTCACACCCTAATGACACTGCAGGACTTCCCACTTCCACATCCTTGTGTTCTCTTCTGGGCATAGGTTCTGAACAGTTTTCTATGTAGGGATTCCCCACAAGGAATAGTGATGTGTGTGTGTGTGTGTGTGTGTGTGTGTGTGTGTGTGTGTGTGTGTGTGTGTGCGTGCATGTGAGAGCAGACTACATCACTACTTGGCCTAAACAGGTTCTGTACAACAGAGCAAGCTTGTGATCAGACAGGTGGAGGGTTCTAGTCCATAATTTCTCACTGGCTGTTTCCTCATCTGTGAGGTTGAGACTGGCTATCCTATAAGCTTCACAATGATGTCCCAAGGATAAAAAAAAAAAAAAAGGAGAGCCTTCAGCTGCTGGCACACACTAACCACGAAGTAAATATTAGGCTATTATTATTAATATATTGCCATTATTATTATGAATGCAAGAGGGACTCTCCATGTCATACATGGCAAACTCTCCGTGACTTGGTTTCTGCTCATTCCCAAGGCCTTATCTCCTCTTCTCTTGGCCCCATTTGTGCTCCATGACTTAGTGAGGAATACTTGTCCTGCCTCCTGCCCTCCTACGGCTTCAGGACTTGTTCCTTCTTCTACATGACCCATCTGACCTGAGTCGATGCAGTGGATTTCCTTAGCTTGCCCTCCGCCAGCTGCTTTGAGGTGCTGGTTGCAATTGGCCCATCGATAGACTCTATTGCCAAGCCTGGCCCCTGGGTGGGGTGCCTCTGAATGGGAATTGCCTGCAAAGTTGCACTCTCCAGCCATGCCCAGGGGTGGCTAGCAGCCCTTAGCTGAAGGCTGTGGGGTGGCCAGGACTTTCTTAGCCTCTCTGCTCGGAGGAGGTAGACCTGATGGTGATGTTAGTCACAGTACTAGGCTGATGTGACAAGGCTGACATTACATTGTAGGGGAGACAGGCTTTGACAGAATCTGATCAAGGATCAGCCCAGCCAATATAGAACCATGTCCCTCTCTCTGAGTTCTTGAATCTTCTCAAACACACGGTATTGAAATGACGTATTGAGAGATCTTTTTCCTAGTACCAGGTTTTGAGAGACTTCAGAGCCTTGTGTCCTACCCCACAGTTATTCTCTCTGTACCTGTGGGCCCTAAACAGGTGATTGTCACCTGGTGGAAAGACACTTCAAAGGAAGTTCAAAAGAGAGGCTCGCTTTGGATGTCAGGATGACTCAAAGCTGATTTTTTTTCTTCCTGAGAGAAGTAGTATTTAAAGGCTGATTTTGGCCAAGAAAACAAGCACCCTCTGGCTCGGTCTCCACATTTCCTTATCCCTCCTGTCAGGGGCTGGCTCCTGCTAGGTATTTGTTGCAGTGATCCATTGGTAAAGATATTTGGCAAATGGGGAGATGGGCTTTGGGGCTGTCTGTTCTCTTGTGGCTGGGCACAAACAACCTCGGTATTTGTAAAGATTAGAGACAGCTGCATAGGAAAGAAAAGACAGTGGTTAAATCATATGTTGTTTTTCCTTTGGGATTTTTTTTTCCTGCAAAAGAAATCTAGAGGAAAGTAGTGTATGTAGGACAAGTAAGGTGATTTCACATTCAGTTAAAGATCCAGCACAATTTTTCTTTCTAGCTCTACCTGTGAGTAGAGGATGATTTTCCTGTTCCAAGTCATTTTGTGGTTCAGGATGGATGTTAGAACTCTGCTTACCCTTGCATGCATGAGGCCCTGCGTTCGGTTCCTCAGCACCACATAAGCAGAAAAAGTCAGAAGTGGAGCTGTGGCTAAGTGGTAGAGCGCTAGCCTTGAGCTAAAGAGCTGAGGGACAGCGCCCAGGCCCAGAGATTCAGGCCCCATGACCGACAAACAAACAAACAAACAAAAAAGAACTCTGCTTACCATGTGAACATTTCCACCTGGGAGAAGGAGGAAATTCAAAGGGCAGAAGGTTCCTTCCCAGTCTTTAATGGAGCCCTTCTGGAAATCATGTGCTGCACAGCAACCAACATCCCTCTGGGTTGAGCTTGTCATGTGGGAGGTTGAACAGAGTAACAACTGGAATTACTTCCTGCCTGCAAGGGAAGAATGGATATTGGAAAGCAATGGAAAAATCTCTCCATACTTTCCATCTCAGGTGTCCTAGGAGAACCTCACTTCAATATTCTACCTCATGATCTTCATGAGCCATCTAAGTATTCCAGGATGTTCTCTGGCTCAGTTCTCATTGCACCTCTTAGACTGGTTCTCACCATAGAAAGCCTTTGCCGAAATATGTGTCTAAACTTTTATCTTCCTAACAGAACAGACTTTTAAACTTGGACCTTCATCAACCAGTTCATAGAGACAAGAAGATGTTTTATATATTTAAAAAAGGACCAAGGAGAGTGGGTGCTGGTGGCTCATGCCTGTAATCCTAGTCAGTCAGGAGGCCTGTTCAAAGCCAGGCTAGGCAGACAAATCTTTGAGACTCTTTTTTCCAGTTAACCAGCAAAAAGCTGAAAGTAGAGGAGTGGCTCAAGTGGTAGAGTGCCAACCTTAAGTGTCGGGGGCAGGGAGGAAGCCAAGGGAAAGTGTGAGGCCCTGAGTTCAAGCCCTAATACTGGCATGACCAGGGGCCATGCAGATTCTCCTCTGGGCATTTTGTTCATGGATAGCTGAGCCAATAGTACTCCTGGGAATAAACAGCTGCTGCTTTTTTTCTTGGAAGAAGAAAAGTCAACAAAGGACTCAACGCTTTTTGTGCTGGTGGAAGCAGCATATAGGTAGGGCACACTGTGGAGCTGACAACAATTTGCTTTAGATGTTACAGGTGAAAACTTGTCAAGAATCTTTAGCTGTGTGTGTGTGTGTGTGTGTGTGTGTGTGTGTGTGTGTGTGTGTGTGTGTGTGTGTGTGTGAATGAGTCATGGGGCTTGAAATCAAGTTGTGGGCAGTGTCCCTGAGCTCTTTTGCTCAAGGTTAACACGCTAGGACTTTGAGTTACAGCGCCACTTCTAGTTTTCTGGTGGTTAATTGGAGATAAGAGTCTCACAGACTTTCTTTCACTGGCTGGTTTTGAACTGTTATTCTCAGATCTCAACCTGAGTAGCTTTAGCTTTTATACCCTCCTTGATCTAGTACCCAGAGAATTTCCAGTTCTAGATCCTTCTCCTACTTTCATGGACTCCACACCCCCCTGTCCTCACAACTTGCTATTTTTCAGCTTACACTTTCCTTTCTTGCTTCTGTGCCTTCTACTCCTGTGGTTTCCTTCAGAAGTCACCCATTTCCACGAGTCCAGATCCCAGAGCTATTAAAGGTCAGTCTGCATGGCGGCTGTTTAAAAGCAGACAGGCCTCCTATCATTGGCTGGACTCTGTCTGAGATCTCAGACCACCAAACCTGCCTTAAGAACCTCAGGAATCATTTCCCTATTCAAAGGCACCCAGTTTGTTTAAAAGGAAGAAATGCCAAATATTGGTAGAATTAAACATTCACCTAGGTTTATGTTGGATGGTGGTGGCGTTCTGTGATTCTGCATAGAAACTCAGTTGGAAGTAATGTCAAAAAGCTAAATTTGAGGACTGTTAGGACAATAAGAATTGGACCAAAGGACTCTGCTGGTTATCCTATGATCATGAGAGAGTCTCTTTTTCCTTTGATTTGGCTTCTGTGGGAGGGTCAGGTAGTGTGGTGCTTTTGGCAACAGATCAAACTTTCTCAGCCTATGCCTCTGAACAGAAGCTTCCTCACTGGTGAATTAAGACTTTTTGTCTGGTCATCCTTTATATTCTCTTCAAATCCTTATCTCCTAAAAACTAATTATGGAGTAACACTTCTTGAGTATTTCCACATAGCAGACATTATGCCAAGATGAATTAAATTACTTCATTCTAATTCATTAGATGAATTACTGCATTTCAGCCTTTCAACTAACTGTCTTTATGAGATAGATAGTACTGGTTCCAATTTACAGATGAGCAAAACTGAGACTCAGAAACATAAGTCATCTTGCTGAAGAGTTTCACATGGTTGTCCATTTGTAGAGTCTGTGTTGAAACTCTGGCCCTACAGCTCATGGTGTTCACTACCTCATCTTCAGAGAGAAACCTGCTGCCTCAAGGCCCTTCCTCCATCCCTCACTCCATTGCTATTACCTCTGTGGCACATTTCCTGTACAGTCTCAGCTGGCACTGCCTTGATTTGTTCATAATCTTGAGCACTTTGTGTAAACCCTTCTTTTACCTCCTCCCATGTCCTCCCATTTCCTGTAGTTATTTGTGTATATTCCTTCCAATAGACCCCTTGTCTAATAGCACTTCTGTTCCCCTTAGAAAAACACAATGGCTTGATTATATTAAAGACGCAATGCATTTTTGTTGAATGGAGGGAATTTGCTGTCTCCCTTGGGATCCAAACCTTCAACTCCCTTGTCTAGTTCTGCTTCTGTGGTACAGAGGGAAAGTCATGGTCAACAAACCCTGCTGTTGGCTGACTAGAAAGCCCAGATGTCTCCCGAGGACTGGTTCCTGGGTTTCACTGTCTTTGACATGTACAAACCTTGGTGGGTTGGTTTTTTTTTTTGGAGGGAGGAGGATTATTACATTTCTAAACACAAGCTATGAATTTTTCCTTTCATAAGGTAGGAAATACCTTATGAAAAGGAAAACAGCATCCAGCCAAATCTTAAGAAAATTCTCAACAAAGATCTCATCAGAACTCCCATGAATCTGTCCAAGCTATAATGCCTGGGGCTGAAACTTTAGCTCCCCAAATAGATCTTTGTGTAGGACCTCACTCAGCCCAAATCCTGAGGGCACATATATAAATATGGAGTGTGTGTGTGTGTATGTGTGTGTGGTGTTTAAATATGGAAAGGTATTGTATCCCCCATGAAGAAACAAAAAGTTAAAAATCTTCCTAACAGAGTCTGCAATGTGTGATGTAATACCAATAGGCTTCATGGGCTGAGCTGGGGACAAGCTTAGAGAAGGATCTAGAAAGGTTGATCCTTGACAGAATGTAGACATGGGTCCTACTAGACTAGAATGCCTACACTTGATTTCTCAGGAAAAGGATGGCCAGTGTGGCTCTTCCTTCATTTGGCCAACCATCCATTGTGGCCTTGCATCCTCTTACTTTCAGGAGACTCTATACAGAGAGGTACCTGACTACAGAGGTGCCTGACTTTCCTCCCTTCCTCCTACCCAGGACCTTTCTGACTCTCTTCCCTTCCTGCTGAGATGTGGACTTCCTGTTTCTGCTTCCTCAGGACTTGCTCCTGGAGCCCAGATAATCTGCTAATGTGATAATGGGGAGGCACGTGTTTCTTGCTACCATCCAGACAATGCATTGGTTGTTTTCTTGTTATTCAGACATAGACAAGCAGGGAGGTGGTAGAAGCAGGGCCAAGCTATCAGATAGCATCAGAGTTACTGGGGTTCAGCTTTCTTGTTATTGTTTTGGTTTTTATAAAACAAGCAAAAAGCAAGCCAACCAGCAAACAAAACAGAAGCAAGTTCAGGTCCAACTTAAAGTGGTTTCACTCTGGTCTGAAGTTTTCTGTTTTTTTTTTTTTTTAATTTTGTTACCCTTCTCTGGCGAGGCTATTACATAATGGGGCCTTTTCCAGCTTGTGGGTTGTATATTTTGGGGATGATCTGTAAGACACAGGAAAAAAATACGTTAAAAATACTGCCTCATCTCCACCTTCCTGCCAACCGCACCCATTTCTTTCCATCTCCTCTGCAGTGCGATTCTTCATCACAGACAACAGTTTTGGAGGTGCAGAGATCCTGAAGATCACAGTTCCTTGCCTCCTCCCCCAGCCCTTCACCCCCATCCTGCTTAGAATTCAAGGTCTGTCTGTGCTAGAGATGAATGTGCAAAACAAGTTGTTTCCAGCCAGAGTTTTAGCCTTTATTCTGTAGCTTCCCTTCTTACTGGATGGCGAGGAGGTAAGTCTGGAAGTTTTCTTTTGCTCATTTTCCCAGAGTTGCCCATGGCTCTGCCTCGTTCTCCTCCTCCTCTTTCTCTTCTGAGATGCAGGATGCCCCTGAATATGAGGTCATCTCATTCCCTTAGTTAATAGTGTGAGAACCCATCTCCCAGAAGAGAATATCTCTGCTTTAACCTATGCCTGTAGCCTCAAGGTTGATTATTGTGATCCGGATGACGATTCCTTCTCCCCCTTCATGGAGAGACTTCATCTTCCCCTAAAGGCTGACAAAAGCCAGGTAAACACTGTACTAGTCTCCTTCCCAGGCTCATGGCAGACATCATTGATTAACTGTGATTTGGCAGGCACGATCAACCGATTGGAGTTTGCCTTGGAGAGCATCACTTCCATCATCCATGAGGGAGGGTGGAGGTAGAGGAGTCCCGTTAAGTCCGTTAGTTGCCCACTGCTAATGAAGCATGAGCATTGGAGATGAAGGGGACAGACATGGCTGTGTTGGTGGTTATTGTGTGGACTTAGCTTTATGGACAAAACCCTTGCTTGGTTTGTTTGATCTGGGTGTGAAGGTGACGTCTCTCTACTCATTTTCTCTGCAGAATGGAAGAAACCAGCTACACTTCAGGGAGTAGGAGGCAAGCCCTTTGTGGAGAAGCGAGTCATACATCAAGGCAGCCCAGGCTGCCAGAGGGGCCTGGTGGAGTGTCTGGCAGTCCCGAGCTGGGGACAGGCAGAGTGGGTTGCAGGTATCCAGTTCTTGGCACCCCTGGCGGCCCATGGTGATCCTCAAAAAGACATAGTCTCCTTGTCTGCTGCTGATATTTAGACACCGCTGGAATGTCCTGGCAGGACTGTCTGTCCAAATCCATTCAAAATTGATTTTCGTGTCTTTGATGGAGAATTTTTGGCCAGGATCCCCGTGGTCCTTCAAATCAGTTAGGCATTCTCCTCTGCTTCCCTTAGCTTATTAGCTGTGGCTCGGTGGGAGCCTGGACCTTCATGTTCCTTGTTGAGCCAGTTCAAATGACCCAGAGCTGTAGGAAGGATTGAGGTGGGTCTAAGCTGTGAGTCTGAAATGCCCAGATGCATTTATTTAAAGCAGCAGCCGCCCAGCAGGCTTGACACAGCTCGACATTGAAAATGCTGGATTCTCAGCCAGGATCTTTTGCTAGAATGCCAGGAAAAGGGGTAAGAATATCCGGACTAGAGCAGAGACAAAGGAGAAGTAAATCTGAAAAGAAAAGCAGAATCTACATGGGACACACCTCTTCGGCTTTCCTGCAACCCCTGTTCCTTTTTTTCCAAGTGTCACAGTCAAGACCCCTCCAAAGGTAGCAATGAATGAGATACCTACACAAATCAGTTCCTCTTAGGTGCTGAGAATGGGCAGGGAGGAGGGAGAAGGGGAGACTGAATCTTGGCTGCCAGGAATTTCCAAGCAGGCTGAAGAGATAAGTTCTAATCTAAGGAAAATGAAAATGGAAATGTGGACAGGAAAGTAGGCAGCTATATACTATGCCAGATTAGAGAAATGGAGATGTAATCTTCTCTGTGGGTGCTAAGAGCTAGGTTTTGAGTAGTATGGATGAGTGTGTGTGTGTGTGTGTGTGTGTGTGTGTGTGTGTGTGCATGCATGTACGCATACATGCACATGTATGTGCATGCATGGGTATATGCATATGTGTGCCTCTGCATACTTTTTATATGTGTGAATAAAGAATGCTCTGAGCTCTGGACAAGTGGATCTCCTTCTCAATCCTAGTGATTCTGGTGATTCTAGATCTAGGGGAATCTGGTAGTATTGAGTCCAGATCTAGGGAGGGAAACACCATGGTGTAGGCAAGCTCAGGTAGTATGGTCTGGTGGTCGGCTGGGCTCAGGTATTCCTCTGTTGGGATGGATAAGCTTGAAAATGGCCGTCAGGAAGTGGGAGATTTCTAGTCTAAATGGGGGGAAATTGTCTTGGTGTTTCCTTCTCTGGGAGTGGGGGAGAAGGGAGGTGACCTCCATTGTGCCTCCATGGAAAATGGATTAGTCAACTAGAAATGGCTCTGTCTACAAGACCTGTGTGGCTCCCGAGAAGGTGTTCCTCAGTTCCTCCAGCTCGCACAGTTTTTGCCTGACACAGAGACACAACCTTGTCGCCAGGAAGTGTGGTGAGACTACCATACAGGATGGGGAGGAAAACAGAAGTTGATTGAAGAAGTAGGCTCAGATCCTGCCTCACTCAGTAGACTGCACACTGGGTAAATAAATGACCACTCCAGCTTCCTGCAGGTTCACTGTTGACTGATCTAAATCACAGTATCTTTTCCTGGGGATTACTGTAGGATTTCTTAATATTTGGACATATATTGTTTTGTCTTCTTTCTCACTCTAGTCCTATGAGGTAGACGTTACCAATGTATAGCTCAATGAGGCTAAAAACCATGGTCTAAGTGACAGGGTTGTTGGTAGCAGGACTTAGAACCCTATTGGTGGCCTGAGCTATCACCAGGAACTTGGAATATTGAGGATGAGATGGTTAAGGATGAGTATGGCAGTGCATGTCTGTAATCCCAGATACTTGGCAGGTAGCGATAGGAGGAATGCTATCCCAGGCAGGACAAAGTGTGAGAACCTATTTGAAAAACAAAGTAATACAAAAAGGGCTTAGAGATACTCATGGCTCAAGTAATAGAGTGCTTGCTTGTCTTATACTCATTAGGCCCTAGGTGCAAACACCAATATTGCTCAAAAATAGAGATCTTGGCACCACATTTCTCTTTAACCCTACAGTGGCTGAGAATCCCACAGCAAGGTTGGTCTGTCTTCATTGTGGCTTTGAACTGCTCAGGGGCATGGTAGCTCAGCCTGGGTAAGCAGGCATACCGTGTGTTTTCTGGGATAGTGAGCGGGCAGGCCGCCTCTGTGAATGGGAGCCTGAGTCTGGAGCCTGGCTATGTCCTGGGGTCTCAATCAGAAGGTGCTAGGGCTTCTTGCTCAGGGTTCAGGAACGACAGGTGTTTTCCTGATCTCCCTGCGATGGAGAAGTGGTCTGATCCCACGCAGCAGGGAGTTCTGCTCTAGAAACAGCTTGGAGATACAATTTACATACCATGGAATTCATCTGTTTAAAATGTATGATTCCATGATGTTTTTCATATGTTTTGAAGAGTTGTGCATCTGTCATCACTACCTAATTTTAGAACGTATTTATTCCCCGCCCACAAACCTCTATATTCATCACTGTATCACACTCCGTCTCCCTCTAATTCCTTTTCTTTCTATCGTATCTCTTGAGCCATTTTTAAAGATTATTTTTTATACAGACTTTGCATTTTGTTGCCTGGTGTTGGCCTTGGACTGTGATTCCCCTGTTTAAGCCTTTCGTGTAGATAGGATTACAGAGATGAAGCAACATACCTGCCTTGTTTGTTGAGATGAAGTCTTCCTTTTTGCCTAGCCTATCCTGGAACTTCGATCCTCCTGATCTCTGTCTCCCAAGTAGCTGGGACTACAGGCACGAGCTACCTCACTTGATCCTCTGTCTCTATAGTTTCACCTGTTGTGAACTATTTCATTAGAATGCAGATAGCATAGTGTGTGGTATTTACTATCTTCTTTCATTTAGCATAATGCTGTCAAGATTTACCCATGTTGTCATGTGCATTAGGATTTGATTTTCCTTTTTATAGTGGAATATATTCCATTGTATGGATAATCACATGCTATCACCCACTCACTGAGGGATACTTAGGTTGTTTCTACTTTTGGATTATAATTAATAATAGTAATAGTGCTGTGACCATTTGCGAGCAAATGGTGTGTGTGTGTGTGTGTGTGTGTGTGTGTGTGTGTGTGTGTGTGTGTGTGTGTACACTGTGCTGGACTAGGGATTGAACTCAGGGCCTCATGCACTTGGCTTACCTTCTATAACTCATGACTGCCACTCTACCAGTTGAACCACATCTCTAGTCCAGTATTTTATTTTATTTTATTTTTTGCTGGTGGATTGGAGATAGCGTCTTGTGAAATTTTCTGCTTGGGCTGGCAAACTGAAGTTAGAAAATGCGAAAGGCACCTAAGCCACCCTTCCCACACTGAATTAGAATAGAAAAAGAGATTTCAATACACTTCCTCTGGTTCTAAAATCCTGGCTTCCAATTCTTGGAGCTGGTAGCTCCCTTTCTACCACAATGGGCAGACACCAGATCCCTCAGATTTATGAAAATAAAATACTGATACCAGCGAAACAATGAAGGGCTTGGCTGTTCACCTAATGTCACCTCATTGCAATGAGCAGGAATTGTGTGGATTTGGGATTCTGGCCTGGGAATGAGAAGTTCCCAGTGGAGACACGTGAGCATTGTTGAAGCCATTGTGCTTGCTCTTCCTATGTTGGCCAGTGCTGCGACCCCTCCACCCCTCCCACCCCCACCTACCCCATGGCAACTATTCATTACTCCACTTGGCCTGACAGCTTGGGAGCTGGCAGAGAGGACCCTGTGGCATGCTGGGATATTCATTATCACAGCTGATAAGGAAACTCAAAATCACTAGCTGGCCTGGTTTCCTAATGTGATTAGAGGCCAGCTATTATTGCTAGTGAGGTAGGTGATAGCTATATGGAAAGAATGCCAAAACCAACTCTCCTTCCTAGCTATACCCGTACAGGCATCCATAAGTTCTATTTCCTTCCTAGAACCTCCCTTAGGGGTAATTAGTGGTCAGTATGCAGGTAGGGCTTCTCCTTAGGGGCAGAAAAATTCTAGAACAGGTTTAACCATACGGATGTACCTGTGCAGATGAATCCCTTGCATCCTTAGCCTGACCTGTGTACAGTAAATTCTTCCTTAAGGCTCCAGGGGTCTGTGTGGCCACTACAGATAGACTTCCAAAACTCTGCCAAGTCACGGTCCCTCAACTCTCTGAGATCAGCCCGCCACTGGTTCCATGAATTCATCCTACACTCTCCAAATTCCAGAAAACTGACATTTTATTTTGGTTGGTCCTGGGGCTTGAACTCAGGACCTGGGTACTGTTCCTGAGCCTCTTTGTGCTTGAGGCTAGTGCTCTACCACTTGAGCCACAATACCACCTTTGGCTTTTTCTGAGTAGTTTATTGGTGATAGTCTCATGGACTTCTTTGGACTGGCTGGCTTTGAACTGCGATCCTCAGCTCTCAGCCCCTTGACTACTTAGGATTACAGGTATGAACCACCAGCGCCCTGCTAGAAAACTGAAATTCTTCACCACATGTTTGCTCTTTAGCCATCTAGCTCAAGCCCATCATGTTTCTCAGTGGTGTACTATATTTATCTGTCTGTCTGTCTTGAACTCCTTGCTCTGCTGTTTTCCATTTTTGTGTGTGAGTCTTTATTTGGAGTCTTCCTTCACAACCATCCACCAATAACACGGGGAGGGAAAGGGGCTATAGTGATGTGCTGAGACAGTAGGCTATTGAGCATGGCAGCAGGGCTGGCTTTCAACCATCGTCTTTCTCTGGATCATGATGTAGGAGAGTTTGATCAAACAAGATCGCTCTGAAATGAGGTAGACACTGACTAGTAATGAGGCTCTTTATTCAGCCTACTCTCTCTCTCTCTCTTTCTTGTTTTCCTCTCTCCTTTTTTCTTTGCAAGGAAAAATGACCAGGTGATCTCTTTTAGTTAGGCAAAGAGAAGCAGATACCTTAAGTAGGCTTTCCTGAAACTCCTGGGTTGCTTGGAAATGGCCATTCCTGGAGAGAAGATTTTATTTGGTATCTGGTTTCTCTTCCTGCCCAAGAGGTCAGCCTCTGGTCTCAGGCATCTTTTGAATCAGCAGAGGTGAGCAGAGAGGCTGGTATGGACTGATGAGGGGCTGTCAGTGAGTGGGGGTAGCTGCTCCAGATACAGTGTGGGCCATTATTTGCTAAAAGCTAATGACATGAGAGCATAGGCTTACCAAGGCTCAGGAACCTCTGTTTAGGGGCTGGGAAGGTGGCTCAGTGGTAGAGTGCTTGCCTTGCATGTATGAGGCCCTAGGTTCAATTCCTCAGCACCACGTAAGCAGAGTTCAAGGCCCAGAGTTCAAACCCCACAACTGACAAAAAAAAAATCTATGTTCAAATGAAAGGCTGTAAAATCAAACCCTTTACCAGACAATGATTGGCCCAGGTACTGTGTGAGGTGCTCTCTGGATGGCAGATTTGAAGATATGACCTTTGCGTTCCCAGAGCTAACTATGCAGCTGGTGAGGCTGTGAAGTGGTAAATTCTCCTTTCAATGGCCAAAATCTAGGGAGGAAGTAAGGCATTCTCTTCTCCATGTAGGCCGATCAAATCAGAAGGATCCCAGGGTGATATCTAGAAGAAAGTGAATTTTACATGTAAAGGGCTGATGTTAATGCATTTGCTAAACTCCGTGTTGTCTGTTCCTCTGGAGGGAAAAACATCTAGGAATCATGGCACTTCTCACATCTGTTGGGTGTGCCTTGGAGCTCTCCATGGCAAATATGAGCTGTGTTTGACGTGAGCAGTCTTGAGGGCCGCTGGAATACAGGGCTCATTGTAGGACCAAGAGCAGGCTGGATTCCTCTTTGCTATGAAAAAGAAAGTGATGGGTTCTCCAAGCTCAGGGTTCCCAGGTGTAATGCAGGCTTTCTGTGAAGCTCTATCCTGGGCTTGGGTCTTACTGTGAGCGAGGGGACCTACATGGCTGACACAGTATGTTGTCACTCTTGTGGCTCGCTGTGGGCAGTGACATCCTTGGTCTTTGATTTAAGAGTGTCATGTCTTCTTCCAACAACCACTAGATAGTAACAGACAAACTAATTACCTTGTAGACCTTCTACCCACCAGGACCCTTCTGCCCATGAGAGGAAACGTGCTTGTCTCAAAAAACACCCTGTGGCAAAGTTGTTTGGACCTCAAAACCTTACAGTCACCTAATAGTATAGCTCTACCCAGCCTGGCACCATCAAAACGCTGAGAGAGACAATCTGAATTCAGTAAGATAGATTCATATAGAGCAGAAAGTAAAATATGGTCTACCACCCACTTTAGTCTCTCTCATGAGCTAAGAATGGTTTATGTTGTTTTGAATGGTTGAAAAAAAAGAGAACAAGGAAATACTTTTGTGATATGCAAAAATGATAAGAAAATCACATTTCTATATCCATAGGTAGAGCATTCTGTTGGCACATAGTCATTTCATTATAGCCATTATCATTTGTCTAGGGCTGTTTCCTGCTCCAGCGGCACAGAACACAGACTGTAAAGCTTGGTAAACCTAGGAGGTTTTACTTTCTGGAGTCCAGAGCTGGTATCTTATACTTCTAACCCTACCTACTCTGGAGGCAGAGATAAGAGGATTGTGTTTTGAGGCTAGCCCTGGGAAAAAAGTATGACTATCTCAGAGAGCAAATTGGACATGGTGGGGCATTCCTGTAATCCCAGATTCTGGGAAGATAGACACAGGAAGATGACAGCTGAAGGATGACCCAGTTGAAGAATGGGGTGGGGGGAAGTTTGAGACTCTATCCAGAAAACAAACTAAAGTATGAAAGGCTAATGGTATTACTGAAATGGTAGCACACTTGCCTGGTGAGGCCCTGAGTTCAAACCCCGAGTATGCAAAAGAAGAGAAAAAAAGGAGTTTATTCTCTGAAACTTTCTAGAGAAAAGTCTTCAGTAATGATTCTTAGATGTAATTTGCAGACTTGTAGGGACTAAAGATTCTGATGCGCTGTGTCTTGGGAAAAGCTCTGAAGTTCGGAGTTTCTAAACTCTCCACTGGGTGGCACGTGAGTGGCCTGCCAACATCTTGCTCTTCTGGTGTATGTTCCTTTTTTTGTCAGTTGTGGGGCATGAACTAAGGGCCTGGGTGCTGTCCTTGAGTTTTTTTGCTCAAGGCTAGCGCTGTACCATCTTGAGCTACAGCTCCACTTTGGGTTTTCTGGTGGTTCATTGGAGATAAGAGTCTCATGGACTTTCCTGCCTGGGCTGGCTTTGAACTGTGATCCTCAGATCTCAGTCTCCTGAGTTGCTAGGATTACAAATCTGAGCCACTGCGGCACTGGGCTTCTAGTGCATGTTCTGATCTGGTTATCTTCTACTTCTTATATTGTCTTTTTTCAGACTGACCCAGGACATACAAATCGATGTCCACATGTTTCACTCTGTTTCCTAAGTTGATATCCAGCCTCCTTGGATGACAGTGTGTTCCTGGCTTCTTCCCATGTGTAGTTCAGTATACTGTGTGTGTGCCTGAATTTCATTGATTGAACTCTCAGAGGAGTCTCCTCACTGACCCTGGCTGCCACAATCTACATTCCTAGATCACCTGGGCAAAATGGGATGCTTCATTGAGAAAAAAGATTCTTTGGAAGTTCGTATGGAGAAGGAAGCTTCCTTCGCTCCCGAGTAATCTCTCAGCAATGCCTTTTAAACTTTTCAGGGCCTGACACTCAGCCCTGGCACCTACTAGGTGCTCAGAGACACCAGATAGATGACGCAATGCCTAGTGACGTCCAGTGTCCAGTTTGCTCGACCTTTTTGCAGCTTCCTCCAGAAGAACCAACTGGCTTTTCCCCAAACTGGCCTTGAGCTTTCCTGTGTTAGTCTCAGAAGGCCTTTTTCTACCTTCTCTGCGTTGCCACTCATTTCACCAAAAGGACATTCAAATGGCACTGCAGGCTGGTAGCTTTCTCATGTGGGAAAGTGGGTGAGGCTAGCACCCCCTGTTGTGACCATCTGGTACCAAGGCTTGGGTGCTCTTGGCTTACCCATATGGCACCTGTGTTCGATGGACAGAAAGACATCCTTCTATTTGCTCAACAAGGTCATTGGGACACCTCATTCTCCTGGCATTGAGGGTACGGTGTCAACTTCAGGACACTGTGGAAAGGCCATGTCCCACCCATCTTTGTACAGTGCCAGTTTCCTTAGCTGGAGGCTGCGTTGTGTGGAAGAGGGGGTCCACCCTATTCTGCTTTGACTCTCAGGGTCAAGGTCAGGGCTGAGCCTTCTTCCTCAGCCCCAAACAAAGAAAAGGTCATGTGTTTCCTGGACTGCCAAGAAAAGAAAAAGAAGAGAGAGGAAAGTAAGCGATGAAAAGAGAGGAGGAAAATGTTAACACAGTAGCCTGAAAGTGTAGAGCTTTTCTGATTTAGAAAATGCTTTTTACATGTGTGAGCTCTGTAACAGTCTATGACCTAAACCAAACAAGTTTTATTTCTTTGTTTATTAAATTGTACAGTTGGGAAAATGAGACTTAGAGAGGTTCTTTCACTGGCTCAAGGTCACTGAGATCATAGGTCCTCGGGCTGGGTTAGAAATCTGGCTCTTTCCTATGTTGTGACACATGCGGTGTTATACTGTGTCTTTCAGAGAGCCTGCCATTCACTGTTAAGTGATGAATGATTGACACAGCTCTCCAGGAGGGAGGAGGACCTTGCATGTAGCTGCTCTATTAGCTAGCTCTGGAATCTTCCCCTGTTTAATAAGCCATGTTAATTTTACTAGCTCCTGTTCTTGGCTCCAGTGCACAGCAGTGGTTTGGGCATTGGGTTGGAAGAATGTGCTAATTGTAGGCTCTGATTTTCTCCCATCTTAATTAACATACTGAGCATTTTAGGACTTAAAGAATGAAATCAGTGGGCTTACAGGATTTGGAGGAAGGAGGAGCTGGAGGGTAGGGGTAGAATGTGCAAAGATGGAAAAGAATGGAAGTTTCTGGAAGGTCTTGAGCTCTGAGGGCAATACAGGGGGAGGCTCTGTGTATAGGGTGTAAGGTGAGGGGATGCTGTACCAGGTGGGGCAGAGGAATCAATATTCCTCTTCTACTGTCCAATTATCTCGTTCATGCTGGGTATTTTGTGCACCTGTCTGTCACTTCTTGAATGATAGAATGCTTGTGTGATCTATGAAATTCACAACCTTTTCGACATCGCTCACTTAACAATCATCAGATATCAACAAGGTACCCAAACTTTCTAAGTCTCTCTTCTTATATAGCAGGGAAGGGACTTTGGTGATAACGTTCCAGAAGTTGTTACATCCTTTCCCTCTGCCTCTTCCTCTGTCTTCCCCCAATGTGCATCATGAGCATGCCCCTCATATTAAATAGATAGGACTCTAGCCCAATGAAACCCCATGAAAGTAGAGTCCCAGAATAGTAGTAGAATTGGATGAAACCTTAAAGACCATCTGTCCATTCCTTTATTTTATAGTCATGGAAATTGAGGCCCAGGGAGAGTAAAAAACTTGATACGTGTCACTTAGCTGCTTGGTGGCAGAGCTCAGAACAGGACTCAACTCTCTTGATTTTTGGATCCAGCCTTGTTTTTTTTTTTTTTAATTCAAATTTTCCTTCTGGCTGCTAAAGCATATGATCAATTCTCAATAAGCCTTCAAGGGAGTCAGTGCAGTGTCTGCAGTCTGAAGGCCTAGCTGGAAAATCTGGGCTTTACCACTGATGACCTAAGACCCCCTGGTGAAGTCCTCAGCTCTTTAGCTTTGGTTCCTTTGCCTATAACACTGGAATACAAATGCAACCTGTCTGGTTGGGCTATCATGCCCATTGAGACAATGCAGAGGAATACTAAGTATTGTACATCGCAAATCATAATCATAATCATGACAATAAAGACTGGAGGTGAAAAAAAAAAGATGCTGAGCTGAAATAGTATCTCCCAGTGAGAATGGCAAGCAATACCCTATTCAGCATCTGGCTCAACGCTGGACAGCTGTGCAGGGTCAAGGTGGAGCCTGGGTGGTTTTCTTGGCTTCAAGATGTAGAGATTTCTTAATTAGCCAGGTGTTCATTACAGACACCACACTGCACCCAGCAGGGCTTGGAACGTGGAGAGGATGTTTTGAATGCATTAGCACTGTTGGTTACATGCTGTCCTGGGGCCCTGTGTCTCTGGCAAGGTCAGGATCTCAGCCTGGTGGCCCTGGGTGCTGCAATCCTCTGAAACACACTCTTTGACAGTTTCCTTCTATTATGCTGCCTGGTGCACACCCTCACCACAATCGACTTTCCTCTCATAGAACTTCCAGGGCATCTCAGGCCTTTCAAATCAGCTGTGTTTATTAGATAGCCTCTGTTTTCCCCTTCGAAGACAGGAAGCTCATTAGCAACAAGCATGAATAAGCAACCTTTAACCCGAAGTTTAAAATGTCCCTTGAGAAGCAGGGATATTTTCTTTAAAGGGGACGTGTTCAGGACATAGCTCAATGCAGAGTAGCTGAGCTGCAAATTAAGTCCTAAGCAGTCCACATTCCAAGGGTTTTGAGGGTCCCCTGAGAAAAAGATCACTCTGTCCACGATTCCTATCTCACAGCTAGAAATATGAGAAAAGTCTGGGACAAGCTAGAATGTGTATCCGGTGACAGGGGTCCCTTTCTGCTTTAGCCACTTACTAGTCATAGGCAGCGTGGGCACTTTACCTAATCTTAGATTCCCCACTGCTGCATTTGTTCACCCTTTGGCCCTCCTTTTCAGAGTCAGATTCCTCATCTCTGAAACAAGTTTAAAATCCACTTCATAGGAGGATGGTGAGGCTTAAATAAAACCATGTCCACAATCACAAGCTGTTATTCCTTATGGCACTCCTCATTCACTCCTTTCAGCAACTCACATGGAGCTAGTCCTTTGGATGTGCCAGGTCCTGGGTGAGGAGACGGATAAAGGAGCAAGTCCTTGTCCCTGTTCTGTAGGAGGTCACTCACCACCCCACAGGAGACACAAAATGCATACCAGTGTATGTAAAATGCAGGGCCAGGCTTTGAGAGCCTAACTCTAGGCAATGGTGGGTGTGACTCCTGGGTGGTCTTGGTAGTGGCAGTACAAGTATACTAAGGATGAGGGCACCATGGTGGTGATGCTGCTGCTGGTCACCATGGTGACAGCTTTCTTATAAGGATGGCAGTAATGAGGGCAAGGCAGATGCTGGCCATGTGATGGTGGAGTTGGCAGTGCTCACGATGATGGTAGTAAGGGTGCAGCGATCATACATTAGCAATGGTGACAGTGATTGTGGCCATTGTGATGATGGTGGTGTTTGGTTTACCATGAAGAATGGGATAGTGATGGTGTTGATGATGGTGGATGTAACAACTGCAGTCAAGATGGCGGTGATTAGGCCTATGGTCAAGATGGTAGTAATGTTATGGTGGTGATGTGATGGTGGTGTTTTTGGTAAGAATGGGCATAGATAGAAGTGGTACTGGTGATGGTGATGGTGGTAGCATTGATGACAATAAGGATGGTAGCTTACAATACAGATCTTGTGGTGGTGGGTGGAAATGGGGATGGCTCACCCCGAGAATGGTGGTAATGATGCTGTGGCTGCTGGTGACCATGTGGTGGTGAAGTAGTGATGGTAGCGGTGGTGGTAGAGGGGAATCCTCAAGAAAGACTTCCTTCTGGCCAAGACAACCTAAAGGACACATGTGCTTACCTGTCTCATATTCTCAGCCTGGGGATAAAGTAGAGACTCAGATAGATGCAACCTCTGCCTTTTAGACCTCTGTGAAGTATAGAGAGCAGGGAGGGTGACAAGATGTCAGGGCACCACTGCATGGTGAGGTGAGGTAAGAAAGTAAAATGTTTTATGGGTGCAGAGAAGAGGGCCTTCCTGAGTCTGGGGTCTGGCTGGTGACTTTTAAAGGTTCCTGAATGAACTATGAGTAAGGCATAGGGAAGAGAGTATGGGTGAATGTTTCCAATCAACGACCAGAGGCAGATTTGACAGACAGACAGACAGACAGACAGACACACACACACACACACACACACACACACACACAGAAAGACAGAGAGAGGGGGACAGAAAAAAAGACAAGACAGAGAAGAGGGGAAAGATATGAAGGGAAGAGATCTGGGAGATATGGTTGGGAATTGGCAAGCCACATATTGAGGATGGATAGAGGTGAGGAAGAGGGAAAGGGCAACAATGGAATTAGGTTGAACTTGAGGGACCCGAGTTGTGAGTGTCTATATGGCACTTATCACAGAATTGACACCTGCCTTTACATTGTTTAGGTTATGCTCTAGGATTCCTAAAAGCAGAGATAATTAGATGTTTCTGCATATCTAAGGACTTGATGGAAATCTGCAGCAGGTATTCCAGAGAAGGTGCTTCTTGTTTTATGGCTTATGAGTGACTTTAGCGTGAGGTCCATGTATCACGAGAGTGTATGAGGTGCTAGTAGACTCCTCTAAATATCTGTTATTCACAAATAGCTCTTGATGTTGCTGGAAGCACAACAAAGCTTCTGCTCAGGGCAAAGGAGTTTTTTGTTCCTGGAATCCAGAGAAATCTTCCATCTTCTCCTCTCTCCTCTCTAAGTTCCAAATCTGTACCCTCCCCCCACCCACACACACAGTGAAGACACTCACCTCATTATTAGACATGATGGCTTTGTTCTCAGTCTATGGCACCTGCATTTCAGGTGATGAGTGAATATCATCAGCTTCCTCCCCTTTTCTTTTTTGCTTTTTTTTGGGGGGGGGCAGGGGTCCAGTCGTGGGGCCTGAACTCTGGGCCTGGGCACTGTCCCTCAGATCTTCAGCTCAAGGCTAGCACTCTACCACTTGAGCCACAGCGCCGCTTCCGGCTTTTTTCTTTTTGCTTATGTGGTGCTGAGGAATCGAACGCAGGGCCTTATGCATGCAAAGCAAGCACTCTACCACTGAGCCACCTTCCCAGCCCCTCCTCCCCTTTTTTCTACAAGAGAAAAATGGCCCCTTCAATGGGTCCTTTTAGTTATCCCAATCCAGGTGTTTGTTGTGCCTCTCCTGTGGAGACCTGAGGACCATGTCTGTGGTCTGGGAGCAGGAGATGTCAGAGGGCTAGGGGCTCCAGGAGGTCATGAAGACAGTGGCTTGGTGGAGTCTTGGGCAGGAGCTGGAGGAGGGGTGCCCATAAACTCTCCTGTCCCCAGGATGCAAAGCCCTTGACAGCAGATCATACTTGTCCCCCAGTCCTGGAATGACTCTCAGTGGAAAGTGGAACTGCAGGGAACCCTCAGAGAGGGGTCTGTTGTAATCCCTTCCTCTGGAATCTCACCAGCAGACTCTGGGTTATGCCCCAGCTCTCTGGGGAGGTGACTACTCTGCCTGGAAAAACACTGAAGACTTCCAAAGACATCATCTCTACCATCATCTCTATCTTCCCAGTGGACTCTGCTTCTGCTACATTCTCAGCTGAGTGATTGTCAATTTTCCCATGCCACCCAAATTTCACCCCCCCCTCTTTTTAAAATTGTTAGTCCTGGACTTGAACTCAGGACTTGGGCACTGTCCCTGAGCTTTTGTGCTCAAGGCTAGCCCTCTACCACTTTGTGCCACAGCTCTACTTCTGATTGTTTGGTGGTTAATTGGAGATAAGAGTCTCATGGACTTTCTTGTTCAGGCTGGCTTTGAAATGGGATCCTTAGGTCTCAGCTTCCTAGTTTCTAGGATTATAGATGTGAGCCATCCGTGCTTTCCCTCCCTTCTACCACTGCTGGTTTTTTTTATTTTTTTAATATGGCTGAAAAGTGCACTCGGCTTTGAAAAGGCTGTTGTGAAAATTATATGAACTCATAAAAAGCATTCTAGTTCCTGCCAGGGACTCAGTGGTAGACACACAATTGCTGTCATCATTACAATTCCAATTCCTTCCAGAAAAAAAGACATGGGACATCTGTTGGTCTGTGAACACTTTCAAGTAGAGCACTGAGAGACCTGTGAGAAGAAACATCTTCTCCCTGTTCTTCTGTTGGTCTTGTTCTAAAAGCCAAGGGGAATTCTGAACAGAGGCAAGAAAGGTGGATTTTCAAATGGACACGCTGAGGAGACATCAGTTCTCAACTCACTGTCTGCACCCCTGCACTAGTCTACTGCATTGGATGCCTAAGAACTTGTGAAGGAGGCCTAGCGCAGGGGCGGGGTGGGCAGACAAAGAGAAAGGCTGGGCATATAAGTCTAACAGATAGAGCCTCCACTGCCTTTTGGGGTAGGAGATTTATCTCCATGATTGCTAGCCAAGAGGAAGGGGCATATTCATCATGGCAGCTACTCAGAAGCACAATGAGGACTCACACCCAAGACCCCTCCAGCTACAGTTCCCTTCCCTTCCGTCTAATACCTAATGTCCCCTTTCCTACTTCTACAGGGCATATAAATACATTCTTATCTGAGGACAAAGCAGTTAATCAGCTAACACCTTAGCTATCAGCAAACACCAATGGGATTAAAGGAAGCATGCTCTGAGCACTGCCAAAGAAGGTGGGCACGCTTCCCAGTTAGCAGAGAAAAGCGAGACACAGATCAACTACCTTCATTAATAAGCTGCCTCCTGGCTGGGCTTGGGTCAGTTCCCCACTACAGATAACTTCTGCTCTGGGGCCCCCATTCTCTTTCAAGAACCTCAGACAGTTTTATTCTTTCCCATGTTCTCATTCATTCTCTGTCTCTCCTACTCAGATCAGAATCCAATGTGCACTATTGTTTTCCAGCTCTAAAACAACAGCAACAAAAACCAAACCAAACCAAAACAACATCCCTCTCCCTCCATACACACATA
Organism: Dipodomys merriami; assembly: GCF_024711535.1. NCBI lineage: Eukaryota > Metazoa > Chordata > Mammalia > Rodentia > Heteromyidae > Dipodomys > Dipodomys merriami. The sequence continues at coordinate 598,483 of NW_027206590.1, forward strand.
CATGCTCCTTATAGCCTACACTCTCCTACCCTACACCAGGGCATTCATTCCATGCCTTTGATAGAACTCTGTTTTTTGAAGAGGTTTTGATTTAGCTGGGCACTGGTGGCTCACACCGGTAATCCTAGCTACTCAAGAAGTTGAGATCTGAGGGTCATGGTTCAAAGCTAGCCTAGGCAGAAAAGTCCATGAAATACCTATCTCAAATTAACAAGCAAAAGCCAGACGTAGAGCTGTGGCTCAGAGTAGTGTAGAGTGCTAGCCTTGAGCAAATAAAGCTCAGGGGGCAGTGAGTGCCCAGGCCCCGAGTTCAAGCCCCACGACTGACAAAAGAAAAGAAAAGAGAAAAGAAAAAAAGTTTTGATTTGCTGCCGTTGTATCCTTGCCTCTCATTCCTTCTGGAAAATGTTCGAATGTGTATTATATTGCATGTAGGACATTTCTGTAGCTGAAATTTCAGTAGCTTGTTATGTGAGGAATACTGATGTCTGGTATCCAGAGCCAACATGATTGGTGGAAAGCAAGGAGTCTTATTCCAGAGGCCCAGCCCCCATCACCATAGGTTGCAGCTACTTTGCAGAAAGGGAAGGAAAACAAAACCCCCCAAAAAACTAAAACTCTGACTGGCCATCATCTTCAATGGTAGGGCAATGGCCTTTAGTTAGCTAAGGAGTGACAGAAGTGTTTGGTGAACCTTAGCAGTGTCTGTGCCACTGTAACTTTTGGTGGAGAAAAGGGACATAGTCCCTTGTGAACCCATTACTCAACCTTCGAACTCATCCCACTGTGTGCTTGGCACTATTCCAGTCTGTCTTCCCTACTGAAGGTACACGGAACCCAGCTGAGCAGGTGGCCCAGTGGAGGAGCACATATTTCATATATGTAAGGCCTTGGGTTCAATCCCTAGCACCATACAAACAAGCACCGCCCCCTCCCAGAATCCTGAAGTGATTTTTAAAAGTCACTATCTTGCTTATATTTATATGTTTATAACATATACATGTAACCCTAAATGGTCTATTGTTTAGTCTTACTTGCTTTTCAACTATGTACAGTGGTATCACATCTAAGTCTTCGTCTGTTTGACTTTCTTTTACTCAACACTGTTTTTAAGAGTCATGCAAGGTGATCATGTAAGAAGCTGCTGATTGCTCTGCCGCTAATTTGCACTGCTGCATAATATTTCAATGAGTGACGAGTCTACATTTCATCGATCGATTTCCCTGTTGATGTATATTCAGAGCAACTGAGTAGGCTGAAGATATCATTTGCTAAGACGAGGCAGGTTTTGTGGCAGTTGATTTCATGTGTCAGCTTTGGTAGGCCACAATGCTCAGATATGTGGTAAAATACTATTCTGAATGTTTCTCTGGCAGTGTTTTTGCACAACAGATGACTTTTAAATGGGTGGACCTTGAGTAAAGCCAGTTTACCCTTCATGCTGTGGATGATCCCATTTAATCAGTTGAACGCCCAACTAGAACAAAGAAGAATTCTACCTGCAAATGACCTTTGGACTTGAATTTCAGCATTGATTCTATTCTCTCAGCTTGCTGGCCTTATCCTGCATTGGACTTGCTAGTTTCCATAATCATGTAAGCCAGTCCTTACAATAAATCCTTTTCTATTTATGTACACATTCCATTGGTTCTGTGTGTCTGGAGAACCCTGACTAATACAGTTATATTTGGATGTTTTCCTAAAATAATTATATATATGTATATATATATATATACATATATATGTATATATATATATATATATATATATATATATATATATATATATATATATACACACACACACACACACATACATACACTTTTTTCCTGTAGCATATACTTTCTTGTCCATGGTTCAGATTCCTGTCTGTAAGATTTTTCTTTAGGAAAAGAGTTGTTGTTGTTGTTGTTTACAGGTGTGATGGGTGAGACCTAGTAACTCATGATTTATTTGCATTTCTCTGATTACAAATGTACTTAAATATCCCTTCTCATATTTATCCTTTGCTTCTCAGTGGAATGCTTGTTCAGAGATTTTCCCACATATTTTCTATTGTGATTCCCTTGATGCCTTTTCCTTATTGGCTTGAACATTATTCTTTAATGCTGAATACTTTTTTTAGTTGTAATGCTTTTCTGTTAAATTGTAGACTCATTTGACTTTCCAAAGGAAGTTTTGCTCACCAAAATTTTGACACTGAATATCTTCATTTAACAAAGTAGAATCTACCTTTCAGATTTCTACCTGGTTTGAGAAATGCTTCTCTGGTTTTGATCATAGGATAAATTTCTATTTCCTTGTAAAAATTTCAATCTTCTCATTCACGTTTAAGGTCCAATTCTATGAATTTACTTTCTGTTGTACAAAATTGAGTTTTCTATATGATGTGATATACCTTGGCACAATTTGTTGAGTAGTCTGTCTTTTCTCTACTAATGAATAGTTCTACTCTCTTCCATATAAATGATGATCCACTTCTATGCTTCCTGTAGCTTTCCCCTGGCCAATTTGTCCATTTCTGTGTTATATTTTAGTTACTGTAGCTATGTAACTATAGATATCACATGGCTAAACATGGGCTCAAAGTACATGTAGGAAAATAACACACTTATTCTTGTAGTTTGTTCATAACTTGGTTATTGTGAATAGTGCAGCAATGAACATAGATGTGCAAGCATCTTTACCATATCTTGCCTTGTAATGTTCTGGGTAGGTGTCCAAGAGTGGTATGGCTGGGTCATAAGGAAGTTCTATATTTAGGACACTCCCGAATGACATCCAACGTGGTTGTACTAGTTTATATTTCCACCAACAGTGCAGTGGGGTTCCTTTTTTTTCACATCCCCACCAGCATTTGTTATTGCTTGAATTCTTGATATTGGCCAATCTTACTGGGGTGAGATGGAATCTCAAAGTTGTTTTGATTTGAATTTCCTTGATGACCAAGGATTTTGAGCATTTCTTCATGTGTCTATTTACCATTCTTACTTCTTCTGAGAAGTCTCTCTTTAGCAACTTTGCCTACTTATTGATTGGTTTCTTAATTTGGGGAGGGATTAGTTTCTTGAGCTCCTTATATATTTTGAATATTAAGCCTTTGTCAGATGTATAGCTGGTAAAGACCTTCTCCCAGTCTGTTGGCTATCTTTTTGGTTTAGTATCTATGTCCTTAGCTGTGTAGAAACTTTTTAGTTTTGATGTAACCCCATTGGTCAAGTCACTCTTCTATTTGCTGTGTCCCTGAGACTCTTTTCAAAAAGTTCCTGCACATCCCTGTAAGTTCTAGTGTTTCTCCAATTCTCTCCTGGTAGTTTCAAAGTTTCTGGTCTGACGTGGGGGGGTCTTTGATCCATTTTGCATTGATATTGGTGCAAGGCAACAAACAGATATCCAGTTTTAGCTTTCTACATCTGGACATACTCTATTCCCAATACCAATGATTGAAGAGGCTATCTTTTTTCCAGTGTATATTTTTGGGTCCCTTGTCAAATATCAGATGACTATACGTATGTGGGTTTATTTCTGGGTCTTCTAGTCTGTTCCACTGGTCTTTGGGCCTGTTGGGGTGCCAGTACCAAGCTGTTTTTGCTCTTATAGCTCTGTAGTAAAGTTTGAGGTCTGGAATTGTGATACCATCAGCATTGCTTTTTTTTTTTTTTTTTTTGCTAAAAAGTTCTTTGTCTATTTGAGGTGTATTAGTTTATTTTTCAGGTAGTATCTTGCACTTTTGCATGGGGTGAAATTCAGATTGAGATCCCCCTACTTCTGCCTCTTGATAGGACGGGATTAAGTTTTTCTCTTGTTCTAGTACCTGCTATTACTGTAGTGACCAGTTTTGTGTGAGTGTTGACCAGCCTCAAAGGTGCCTTTATAGCCATTAGCTTTTTAGTCCCTCTGCATGGACCTCCCCATCCCTGTGATATCACAGGCAGTCTGGGGCATCACTTGGTACCCATCAGCTTTTATTCTCTGTGTGCACATGGACATCACCAGGATACGTCTCTGCATGTGGCAATTCAGGCTGTCCCATGGGATTGGCTCACCCAGGTGGTAGCCAGCTTGATGTCTCATCTTTAAGTGGGTTTCCCCATTTCTGACTCCTTCCTTTTTGTCTCTCCCTCCTTTCTTTGGATCTCTATTCAAAAAAGGTGTTCACACTTTAGCTTTTGTTTCCTGGGTAATCAGGTTTATAGTACATGCTGTCTTCCTTTAGTTTACCAATGTGTTCTAGTGCCATTATGATGCTAAATTTCCCTTGCATTTTTTTTTTTGCATAGATTAATCTGGCCACAAAGTATAAGTTAAGAAAAAGATTAAAATGTACTGGGAAAGTTACTTTGCTTCTATTCATTTTGGAATTTTCACATTGTGTTCATGAGTAAATATTGGTGTATCATTTTTATTTTAAAGGTTTTGTCTGCTTTTTGTGTAAGTGGCATCTTAGCCTCATAAAAGGACTTGTGAAATGTTTTCCTTTTTTTGTTAATTCCCTGAAGAGGATATTTGAATGCAACTATCTGAATGATCTGTTCTTAGAAGTTTATAAACTGTACCTATAAAATCACTTGGGTCTGGTGTTTCTTTTCAGAAGGATTTTTTTTGTCACCAAGTCAATTTCCTTGATAGTTATGATTATATAGAATTTCTATTTCTGATTGAGTCGGTTTGGTTATATGCCTTTACCTAAGAATTCATATATTTGAATTTAGTTTTTACAAATTTAGTCACATTAAATATTCATTTATTTTACATCCAGAATCTTGGGTAGGCTAATATGTCCTTTCATTTGTAATATTGCTTAGTTGTGTAGTTTGTATTGTTGCATCCTTTTAAAAAATTGCCTTATTACCATTTTATCTGAGGATTTAGTCTTTTTCAAAATCATATTTTCAGCTTTTTTGAACCCTTTTTGTGTGTTTTTATTAAATGCTGTTTGGCTATCATTCTGTTTTCTTTATGATGTATTCAATTGGTTGCTCATCTTAGCAATTTTAATCTTTTCTAATTATTTTTCTTTAGTTTTGATTGTTTTCTTTGAGACAGGAGAGAGGAAAATTACTGTGTAATCCAGATTATCCTCAAACACACAATTCTCATGCATGCTGGGATTACAAAGATCTGACACAATACCTGGATGTTTTCTTCTTTTCTAATACAGGTAGTTAAAGCTATAAATTTCCCTTGAACGACTGCATTCCATAAATTTTGACATGCATAGTATTATTATAAGTGAGTTGTGGTATATTTTAAGTTTCCACTTTTGGTTTCATGTCCCAAGGATAATTTATAAGTTTATCTTGAACATTCTTAGTGCTTTAAAAATATTCCCTTTATTATTGTTGTCTAGCTTAGTTGAATCATAATAAGAAGATATCTACTATGTGGTAGCCATTCTTCAAAATTGATCAAGACATATTTAATACCATGCATGGTGACTTGAAATGTTCTGTGGGTATCTGAGATATACGTTTTCTAGTCACTGGAAATAAGATTCAAAAGATGTGCTTCAATCAAGCTTATCAATGGGATTTTTTTACTTGATCAATGAATCATGGAGATGATAGTTTTGTCCTTTTATCTCTATAGTTACATCAATGTTTGACCTGTAAAATTTGAGATTATTTTATAAAATATATACAAACTTTTGTTGCAGTCTGTCCTTCATTTTCTTTATTTCTACACTGTGTATTGTGGTTGCCTGGTTATATGCCAATCTCCCCTCCAGAGTGAGGGGTTTGGGCAACAAATCTTTTTCATCTAGTCCAGTGCTCAGTCAATAATTGTCAAATGAGTGGATGCCTGAAAGAATTGACTTCACCCATCTGATATGGGAAATGTTTAACCCCAAGTTATGTGTAGCAGGATCATTGTTTTACTTATTGTCTTATGCTAAGTCCCAAGAGTATGTTGGAATGGTTTGTGATGCTTACAAGCTGGATCTCAAATCCCCTGTCTTGTTTAGTAGGGATTTTCAATGGACCACCACTGAGAAAACCTAATGATTATAGAATTTTGATGGGGACTGCTTCTACTTGGTTGGTCATCTTTCTTCCCACCCACTTTTCTTTTTGTGATTCTTTTTTTTAATTGTGAAAATACCATACAGAGGGGTTACAATTACATGGGCAAGGTAATGAGTACATTTCTTATCAAGCATTGTTGCCTCCTCCTTTGTTTCCCCTTCCTATCCCCTCCCATCTCCCCTTCCCTCCGCCCCCCCCCAGCCAAAGTTGTAAAGTTTGTTTTTCGACATAATGACTTGTACATCTCATTGTTGCAATGTGTCCACCTGTATCCCTATTTAAATCATTTGTTTTTTTCCTTCCCCTCCACAAATTATACTAACATCAAATACAATGAAAGCAGGGGTTATACCGTGGGGGAGGGACATACAAAGCAACAAAGAAATCATCTTATAAATATGTTAGAAATAATCTCAAGAAAGAGAAGACATTTGAATACCTATCTTGGGGTTCATTTCACCTAACATCAACTCTGTGATTCTCCTTTGAAACCAGCATGATGTCCGTAGGGCTTCTCCTTCCCTAGCGTACGTGTCAGAGTGCTGGCAAAGAGAGGAAGAGAAAAAAACTATGAAGGGCAAAAAGAGGAGAAATCCCTTTTCCCATTTTGTACCTGGAATAACTGAGATAAGGTTGAGGTTGTTTACTTATTTACTTATTTATTTTTAATTTTAAAATTCCAGTCCTAAGGCTTGGACTCTGAGTCTGGGCACTGTCACTGAACTTTTTTGTTCAAGGCTAGTGTTCTACCACTTGAGCCCAAACTCCATTTCTAGCTTTTTGCTGGTTAATTGGAGATGAGTCTCACAAACTTTCCTGTCCAGGCTATCTTTGAACCTTGAGCCTCAGATCTCAGCCTCCTGAGTAGCTAGGATTATAGATGTGAGACACTGGAACCTGGCTGTGTGTGTGTGTGTGTGTGTGTGTGTGTGTGTGTGTGTGTGTGTGTGTGTGTGTGTGTGTGTGTGTGTGTGTGTGTGTGTGTTTCAGTTCTCGAGCTTGAACTCAAGGCCTAGACAATGTCATTGAGCTCTTTTGCTCAAGGCTAGCACTCTACTGCTTTGAGCCACTGTACTATTTCTGGTTTTCTGGTGGTTAATTGGAGATAAGAGTCTCAAGCCTTTCCTTCCCAGGTTGGCTTTAAAACATGATCCTCAGATCTCAGCTTCCTGAGTAGCTAGGATTACAGCTACCAGTGCCCCACTGGTTGGGGTTTTTAGAGCCTTGTTTTCAAAGGATCCTTAGGACTTTATTTAGCTCTACAAGAATGAAGCCTTAAAGCCATTTTTGTCACTAAGAAGACTGAGTTAGTGAAAGCTTCCTTCTACCTTAGGCTAATCATACATTTGGGAAGTGTACCGCTATTTGAACCCCATTAACAATTGAACACCTTCTCTGCACCAACTTGTGTTGCTTAGGTTTCTTCCAGGAAGAGATTTGTACAGTTACTAGCAGGTTCAATAAACTGCATAGAGCTGTCTTGGGAATCCTATTTAAGGGTCCCTTAGGCTGCAAGAACCTGGGTAGGCTCAAGGAGGTTTTTGTGTCATAGCTCATTATAACCAACTTGACATTCATCGTATCTTTTGTTCTTGACTACAGGAGTTCACTTTTAAAAATCATCATTGAGATGTCAGGAAAATGAACCCTTAGATATGTATCTTAAGGTTTTTTTCTTTCATGCATGTGTTTCTAACGCATTTATAAGATTATCTCTTTGTTGCTTTGTATGTCCTTCCCCCACAGTATAACCCCTGCTTTCACTATATTTGATGTCAGTATAACTTGAGGAGGAGATGGGGAAAAACCAGTTGTTTAAGGATACAGGTGGACCTGTTGCAACAATGAGAAGTACAAGTTGTCATGTCCAAAACGAGCTTTACAACGTCGGTGTGGGGGGGGGAAGGGGGGAAGGAGAAGGATTGGGATTGGGGGGGGTGGGGTGGGGAGGCTGGGAAGGGATGTGAAGGGTAAACAAAAGGAGGAGGCTGCAATGCTTGGTAAGAAATGTACACATTATCCTGCCCATGTAATTGTAACCCCTCTGTACAGTATGTTCACAAATAAAAAAAAAATCATCATTGAGTTGGCAGCTATATATTTAAGAGGCCCTAGGTGATGTTTTTGATGTATGTTTACATTGTTGAATGGTTAAATCAAAGAACAAGTTTATCACATTATATGCCTATGATTGTGTGTGTGTGTGTGTGTGTGTGTGTGTGTGTGTGTGCCAGTATTTGGGCTTTAACTTGGGGTTAAAGCCTCTAGCTTGCCTTTTTTTTCCCCAAGGTTGATCTTTTATGACTTGAGCCACACTGACACTTTGCTTATGATTTTTTTCTTTTGTAATGAAAACTTTAACATCTAGTTTATCAGAAGTTTTGAAATATTGATGCATTTTTTTATCCTGACCCTTCTGGGCAGTAGGTCACTACATGGCATTCTGTCCCTTTCTGCCATCCTGGTTTTAGTCCTCATTCTTTCCCTTCTCCCGTTCTGTCAACCCCAGTCCTGTGCTCTACCTTTATGAATTCCACTTTTCTTAGATCCTGTAGGCATGAGATCATGTAGCATTTGTCCTTAAGTGCTGCTTTATTTCACTTTCTGCAATAGTCTCTAGATTCCTCCATATTGTTGGAAATGACAGGATTTCCTCCTTTTGAAAGCTGAATAGTGTTCCCATAGTGCTTCATTGCGTATGTGGATTTTTAAAAATTCTTTCATCCTTTGATATATACTCAGGTTGATTCTATAACTTGGCTAGTCTGATGCAGCAGTAAACATAGGAATGCATATATCTTTTTGGACTATTGATTTCAATTTCTTTGGAATACATACCCCAAAGCTGAATCACTGGATCATAAAATTTTATTTTTACTTTCCTGGGGAACTTCAAAGTTAACTTTATTGGTGCTCTCTCTCTCTCTCTCTCTCTCTCTCTCTCTCTCTCTCTCTCTCTCTCTCTCTCTCTCTCTCTCTCTCTTTGAGGCTCTGTGAGGGACTCTTTGTTATTAGGACCTGACTACAACCTGGTCAATAAGTGATTAAAAAATAGGTAACATTTCTTAAGCTCCTTCTATGTGACAAGTACTATTCCAGTGGTATTACTGTGTTATTGCTTTAGTTCTCAAAACAATCCTGTGAGTAATGTTAGTCTTTGCTCCTATTTTGCCAATGAGAAAAGGATGGAAACATGATGGGATTAAGACAGTTGTTCAAAGCTTTCAGAACTTGAGAGCCTAGCTTTATAAAATTTACAACTTCTTGGGTGCCAGTGGCTCACATTTGTAATCCTAACTGCTCAGGAGGCTGAGATCTGAGAATTGCCATTCAAAGCCAGCCAGTATAGGAAAATCCATGACATTCTTATCAATTAACTACCAAAAACCTAGAAATGAAACTGTAGCTCAAATGGCACAATGCTAGCTTTGAGTGTGAGTGAAAAACCCAGGCCCTGAGTTCAAGCCTCAGTACTGGCACCAGAAATAAATAAATAACTTACAGTTTAGCCCTTCCACAAGCAGTCTGATTTAAGACACTAACTTTGAACTTGAAATCCCATGAGACCATCATGAGTTCTAAATCCAGACCATTTCATATCTAGTCTCCTTGCAGCTTAAAGTGTGGCTCATCAGTCCAGCCTTATTAGCTTTACCTGGGAGAATTTGAACTCCACCCCATAATCTTCCTGTCCCCTAGAACCTTAGGTGGTTTGCCAGCTTGGTGACTATGGAAAGCATCATCTAAACAGCTTTTGCCTAAAACACAGGCTGGCTTTCAGCCTCAATTTCTCTGTTACATGAGGCCAGACATGTCCCCCCACTACCCTCCATGCTGCAGAGATCAAAAGACAAGAGGTATGTGCAAAGACATTGTAAATTGCAGTGTGTTCTACAAAAGGCCAAAAACAAACATTGAACCAGAGCCTTAAGGCTTTAGAGACAATTCGACAAACAGATAATACCTTTTATCCCCAGCTTGGCTGAGCAAGAACTCACAGTGCTTGTGTGTCATGCAAAAGAACCAGACAGAAGAAATGCCTTTTTACAAGCAATTCCTGGAAATTTTGAGCTTTATCAAGGAATTTGGTTTCTCCACTTCACTCCCCAGTGAAAAATAGCTTTTTGCTTTAATAAAGCCCAGATGTTGATAGAGCCACTCACCTTCCCCATTGCATGGATGCATTTCATACTGAATTTCACCTAAGGAATTTTAGACTTTAAAGATAATAATCAAAAACACTGCTAGCTTCCCTTTGGGATTCTTACTGAATTGGGAGATCAAAGATGTCTCAACCACAGTGAATGTAGACAGAAAGTGAGCTTTCTTGCCTACCAAGAGGTGAAGGGGACTAACAATGACTACTTTAGCACATTTGTTCTCAGGTAGGTCTAGTCGAAGCGAGCTCTAGTCTCTCATATATATATTTTTTTATAATTTCTTCCACCCACCCTTCCCTACCTCCTGCCATGGGTATCAATGTGGCCAACATACTAGCAACATTAGCTTCTGTTTCACTGACAATTAAGTGGAATGCCCTTGCTGGTTAATTCTTGGCATACCTAAAAAATACTTTCTCTGCGTCGTGGAGGACAGTATGAGATGTTTAAATTCCAAACAATGAAACGATTCCCAGGGGCATCTCACATGGAATTTGGTAAGGATGCGAATCTGGCCCAAAGGAAGGGCACCCTCCATGGTGGCCCCCCCTGCTTCCCCACCTCCCACTTTTTTCCAGAGGCGGCCTGATTTGACTTTCTCCAAGAAGCTGAGGAATAACATGACTCTTGACTTTTGAGAGAGCCCTGTACTCTCCTAGACCCACATGGAGAGACCAGGCTGTTTTCATTACTCACTCGCTGGAATGCCTGCGATCTGCTACAAGCCACCAGGGATTCCACGATCCCCAAAGCAAGAATGGCAGAAATTTGACTTTTAGAGGCCCCGCCACTCTTCAAGTTTGCTCTATGCTTTTGCTTTAAAGAAACGATTGAGGGAAATAGTCTGAAATTGTTTTAAAGGGCCAGATAGTGAAAAATCCTTTTCTCAACCATGGTTTCTTTCCCCAGGCCCAGGGATATTTTATAGGGATGACCAAGGTAGAGGCAGGTAAATGGGAGGCCTATAGTATAGGTTGAACTTGGCATCCTGGCTTTTCCACTTCCTAGCAGAGAGTCTCAGAATATCATTCAACTCCTCAGAAATTCCATTTTCTGGCTATAAAAAATGGCAAGCAACATCTCAGAGAAATCTTATGGAAGTACCATGGACTCCTGGTGACACTACAGACAATCTCAATTTCTTTTGAAAGATGTTTCTTCTGAGGAGGAAGCCATTACTGTCAAGTTTTCATTTGGGCATCATTATAGTTGAACTCTTTAAGAAAGAGGATAATGATTCTTATATTTAAGGTATAGACTAGATAGTGTTGAAAAGACAGACCTATGTGAGAAGATACTCTGAGTGGATAAACCTTCATGAACCTGTAAGGGTTCTGGGTCCAATGCAGACCATGTGCACGCCAAGGTCTTTCATGATAACAATGGACCAAGTAGACCCAATCTCTATGCTCAAGAGGCTGAAGGTTAATGGTAAAGTGGCAATTATAAAGTAATGAGATAGAGGCCACAATAAAACCTCTGGGGTTCAGGCCACCCATGGAGACCTGCATGGTCGAGGAATAACTGTCTAAACAACAAAGGACAGAGCCCAAGGGATGCTGAACAAAAGCTTGCAAATGAAACCCAGTAGGACTTGGAGGGTAGGACAGCAGGGCCTGGAGGAAGGGGTTCTGGAACCCCTGAGCCCCAGGATGGTCAGGTCCTATTACAGAAGGCTGACCAATCCAGTGTAGGGAGTTCCAGTAAACATAAGGGTGACTGGGAACCAGTGAGCAATAAAAGAAGGAAGGGTGACCGGGTCAGGTTTGCATTTCAAGTTGATAATGCTTTTCCTTTCAGGGACCTAGCTTGTAAGTGGGTTCTTCCCAAGATTCCCAGGAGTTCTGGACTCAGCTTTGCTCTTACCCCATTGGATGACGCTCTCTTTTCTGGTTTGACTTCCTCCTGAGAGCAGTAATGGAGTCTGGTCATTCGCAAGACTAGACTTTCTACATGTAGTAGAACTCAATAAACTTTTTTCTTTATTGGTTGTTGTTTATTGAGACAGCATCTTGCTATGTATCCTAGATTGGACTCAAACTTCTGATCCACTATTATTTTCTTAAGTGCTAAGATTACAGGTGTGTGTCACCATGCCCAGAAATAAACATGTTTTGAGTGATTTAAAAGGAGAAGTGGTAAGCTGGTGGCTTAAGCTCATAATCCTAGGTACTCAGGAAGCTGAGATCTGAGGATCATGGTTCAAGCCAGCCTGGGTAGAAAAGTCAGTGAGACTATTATCTTCAATGAATCATCAAAAAGCCAGAAGTGAAACTGTGGCTCAAATGGTAAAATACTGGCTTTGAGCAAAAAACCTCAGAGACGGTGCCCAGAGCCCTGGGACTGGTGCACATGCACACACACACACACACACACACACACACACACACACACACACACACACACACACACACACACACACACACATGTGTTCATGCACAGACACACAGACACAGAGAATCCAACAAAATGAAATAAAAAAAGCAAAGAGAGGTAGAGGAAGAAAGGTTGTTGGACAAAGGAAGGGAAGGAGAGAGAAAGAGCAAGAAAAAGAGTAAAAGTTAGCAAGTAAATGACAGAATGAGGGGAGTTGGTAGAGAGATCAACTAAATAATTAAGACACAATTATTGAACATGAGTCTGAGTTCTTTTTTTTTTTTTTGGTCGGTCGTGGGGCCTGAACTCTGGGCCTGGGTGCTGTCCCTCAGCTCTTCAGCTCAAGGCTAGCACTCTATCATTGGCCCTAACACCACTTCCGGCTTTTTTTTTTTTTTTTGCTTATGTGGTGCTGAGGAATCGAATCCAGGGCCTCATGCATGCAAGGCAAGCGCTCTACCACTGAGCCACCTTCCCAGCCCTGAGTCTGAGTTCTTAACTAATATAAATTATTTATTAAATCTTTACAACAATCTAATGGAATATAAGTACCTTTATGGCCTCTGCTTCCAGATGAAGAAACTAGGACACAGAAGTAAAAACACTTGTCCAAAGTTAAATACTTAGCAAAGAGCGGAGCTTTCTCATTGGCTTAGGAATCTGAGTGAGATTACTCTGCTCACTCAAGCTCATCTGTGACAAAACTTTTCCTACAATGAAAATGTCTTGCATTTCGCACGATGTAAAGCTGGGAGCTGCAGCAGATGGAGGGCTGCTCACCACGATGGCTGAGCATCTTTCTCATCACTGCTGCTTCAGAAACAGATACAATCAGGGACTCTGGTAATGAGACAGAGTCCCAGGCACTAGAGGCCCATCTTGGCAGTGTGAAAAAAGTCTGCTTTTCTGGAAAATGCTTTACTTACAAGATCAAAAGAACTCTTTCCCCCTAGAGAGACCCCAAAATGTCGCTCCAGTTCCACAACTCTACAGATCTGGCAGCGTTTATTATTAAATTCCCTCACTGTTAGCCAGCCAAACACACTCAGAGGATCCAGAATAATGCACAAAAGAGTTCTTTATTTTAAGTTCAAGTGCTATCTTCCAGCACTCACACAGTCTGGGTGGCACTGCTAAGTGTGGGGCAGGGGAGAGTGGAAGCCGCTCTGCCTCTCTTTTCCAGTGGTCCTCCAGCTTCCCATAGGCAGCGATCCCTTCCTGTTACCTGGCAAGGTACATGTCAGCCTTGTGGTGACTGACAACAAAAAACCATTTTTCCCTTCCCCTGTGGCACTCGATCTCTAGCCGTTCTCTCTCTCTTCTTTTTCCCGATTTTAGATTTTTTTCCAGATAAAGCATTTGCAATTGTTTGTATGACTTATACTGATGTTAATTCAAAGAGTTCCTGGCTCTTCCTTTGCTCCAAGTCCTTTATCTATTTTATGTGTATTTAAAGGCATATTTATGCGTATTTAAAGGGCTTTAATATCATGAGCACAACTTGGGGGGTTGGGCTAGCCAGTATTGGTGACAATGGTGAGAATGATAGGGGTGATAATGATAGTGGTGATGGTCTTGATCACAGAGGAGGCAATAGTGAAGCTAGTGATGGTGGTGGTGCTGTGGTGGTAAGGGTGGTGGTGGTAATGATGGTGGATGTGATGGTCTAATAGTGATGATGGTATGGAGGGTGGAGGTGGTGATGGATATAACCTACAGCTGTGTAGGTGGTGATGGTGGTGGTGGTGATGATGGCATGACACTAGTGGTGGTTATGATGGTAGAAATGGTGGTGATGGTAGAGGTGGTAATGGTGATGGTGAATGTGGTGGTGATGGTAGTGGTGATGGTAATGGTGATGAGGTGTGGTTGTAATGGTGGTAGTAGTGGTGGTAATGACGGTGGTGGTGATGATGGTGGTAGCAATGATGGTGGTGATGGCAGTAGTAGTGGTCATAGGTGGTAGGAATGGTGGTCCTAGAGAGTGATGGTGCTCATGATGATTTTGGTAGTGACTGTGGTTCTGTGGTTGTCAGGTGGTGCATTTGTATCATTTTTTAATCAAGTAACACACCTTGACCATCTACTTTGGTAAACTTCATGGTGTTTTGTATACTATAACAGTTAAAAAGAATACTGTTGACATTTACTATTTGTTGTTACTAGTTGTTCTTTTAACTGCAATGAGGCCTATCAATTGAAAAATTATTGGCAAGTGCCACATGGGTTCAAAATGGGATCAGTTTCCCTGTTTAACATCTTTGTGTTTAGTCTGGTGATTTCACAGAGTACACCAGATCATGAAGGCCTACAGGAATGCCAACAATGGCTACTATTTGTTTAGCATCTATTCTGTGAGAATGTTATACAGTTCACATGCATTATCGACAGAATAATTCTAAGAACAAAACTGCAGGCACCATTTTGTATTAGTCAGTAATTTTCCTTAATTCAGAAAGAACTTACAAGTTTTTGAGTCTTTCTGTATAACATGATATGGCATTAGGTGAAGAAGAAGAAACAAAGCAAAACAGGAGTATAGTCTAAAATGGAGTTGGCAAATGGATGGAAAGGTCAGCATAGTGACCTCATCAAAATGCCAGGGCCACAAATCTAGGACTTGATCTTCTAGCAGCCATTTTAAATAGAGATAGCTGGGCACCTACACAACTCTACTTCCTTAAGAGAAAGGTGTGCTTGTCAGCTAGATTGGAACTCCTGTAGGTTATCTAAAGGCCACCTTCCTATGTTGAGCCATCAGGAGGCATCCAGAGCACTCTGCTTCAACACTTGTGCTTGTCTGTCTCATTGCCTTGTGTTCCTTGTTCCTTGTCTGCTCTGGAAAGACAACAGATTTTTGTAGACAGAAACAAAACTATTTAATCTAACCATCTCTTGCAAAACAGAGCCTCCCAGCTGACTCACATAGATATACGAAGAATTCTACAATTTGTGAGAGGGGACTGGTGATTAGCATTTGTCTCAACATCTCATAGGGGACACAGTCATCTATCCCTGAAATTGTGGGATAGTTAACTACCTTGACCAGCCTCCCTTTTCCTACAAGCCCCTCTCCAAAGAACTGGCTTCTAGAAAAGGCTCAGGGCAGGGTGGAAGATATGAAGGTGAGTCCTTATGAGAGGGAAGAAAAAGAGGCCTGGGTTCAGAGTAAGAAGGGCTTTCTCATCTCTCCACCCCTAAATTCTAGGGATTTGGGTACTTAATTAATTTACACACTAATGATTGGAGATCCTGACACTTACGGGATGAGGAATGTCTCACCTACAAGAGAAGACAGGAGCCTGATTCTTACTTTCTTGGGTGACTGATGAAGGCTCTGGTTGAATGATGGTCGGTAGATAAAAAGGGGAGCTGAGGAGGTGGGAGACTCCAGTGCTCTGTACATAGTATCTTCTTGTTTAGAATTCTTTCTCTGAGGTATGATATGACCTCCATGTCCTATTCATCTCTGTCAGCTTGTGTTTTGTCTGCTGATTGCTTTGTATTGCTGTTCATCATGGCCATTTCCCTGGTCAAGTATGCGCTGATCAAGAGGAGAGTGATTTTGCTTGGATCATAATAACAGCAGTGGAAGGATCACAGAGTATGTCTGCCAGGTCCTATCCTGATCATTTCTTTGTATTGTCTCTGTAGTACCAGTTACTATGATCATACCCATGCACATGAAGAAAGGAGGCTAAAGAGTTATGTAAGGTCACATGGCACAAAGGGAAGATGACTGGGATTGAATAGAACACTGATTTTACAACACCTAGGCTGATCCACTAGTGGGTAACTACAGTATGAGCGTTAGAACCTTGTATCTCTGCGTTAGAGAGTTGTAGGATCATTGTTAGTAAGGGTGTAACCTCTCCAGGACTCAGATTGTTGGCCTGCAAGGTGACACTGTTAATCTAGATGTTCTCTAAGATACCTTTTAGACACAAGAGTAGTCAAAGATGTGGATGATCAAGATCTGGAAGTTAGTTTTATTTCCCTTATGGACCTTACTCTTTAGAAAGTGTCATTGGCTTTGAAATTAGGCTCCTATTCTCTTCTTGGAGGATAATATTTAGCATGGGGTTTTGGAGCCTTTGGACCAGAGTTCAAATCCTAGCTCCACCACAAGTTTCTACAAGGTACTCTGTCTATGAACTCCCACTTCCTGGCCTATAGGATAGGAGTAGAGATAATAAGACTGCTATGCAGAGGATCCACAAGTTCTTGAACGTTACCAGTAAGCCAGTGGCATCGGATCCTTCTGCAGGATGGGACCATGTCTTACTTATTTCTGCCAGGCACAGGGTTGGGTTTCATTGGTTTTAAAAGCCAGAGCTCAGATTCCCCTGCTAAGAGAAATAAGAGTGGCTCAAACTATAGCAGACAGCTGGCTCAGGGTCAGTCATTGCAGCATCCCAGAGAGCTGGATAGAACAACTCAAGAGGACTTGAACCTAGAATTAAAAGAGGAGAACAATGGAGCCTGTGATATATTTGTCTCTGAGGGAGAATGTGTGCATGTATGTGTGTGTGCATGTGTGTGTGTGTGAGAGAGAGAAAGGGGGGTATTTGTGTGAGAGAGAGTAGGAGAAAAGGGAGTAGAGGCTGGTCCTGATGGCTCATGACTGTAATCCTAGCTATTTGGGATGCTAAGATCCAGAGGATTGCAGTTTGAGGTCAGCCTGGACCAAAAATTCACAAGATCCCAGCTTAGTCAATGAAAATCTGGGCATAGTGGCTCCAGTTATGCATAAAGAAGAAGATAGTGGTCCAGGCCAGCCTGGGGAAAAATAACACTCAATTTGAAAAGGAGAGGAAATCATGAGTGAGAAACACCCGAAGGGGATAGGGAAAGAGGGGAAATCATGGGAGGGAATAATAGAAGGGGTGACAGTGAGCAAGAAGCATAGCACCTCTTTGTACAACTACTTAATAATACACTTCTTTTTTTAAAAAAAGAAAAATACTAAAAGCTGAAGAGGCTAGAGGTGTGATTCAAGTGGTAGGTGTGGCCTATCTACTACAAGGCCCTGAGTTCATATACTAGTATGGGGCGGGGGAAGAAGGAGAAGGAGAAAGAGACAGAGACAGACAGAAAAAGAGAGAAGAGCGCACTATAATATCATCACCTAATAAAAGAATGGGGTTCCTTTCAGCTGAAAATGACAGAAACCAACAGAAACCAACTCAGACTGGCTTAAGCAGAAAACAAAACAAAACAAATCGGACTACAACCAAAATCACCACTTCTTAACCATTGAACTGGCACATATTTTCATCAGCACCGAATGTTTAAGAGGATGTGGAGATCATCCAATCTCCAAATGTCCATCAACATGAGAGCAGATCTATAAAGCATGCAGCATGCATATGATGTAATGTGTCCAGCCTAGTGACAGGGATGAACTTTGCAGCCAACCTCCACAGAAAGAAGCTCAAAATCATTTTAAGTAAATGATGATTGGAATTAGAGACTAGATGGTATGGTTTTATTTTTATTAAGTTCCAAACAAACTAAAGTAAAAAAAATAGATATATTATTTAGGCATGGAGATATGATATTAATAAGAGAAATTATTAATGTCAACATAAAATAGTAATTACCCCTAGAAGAAGACTGCAATTACAATAAAGGGAAGGAATATGTGTATGTATATGTGTGTATACATTTTTTCTTTTTGATTCTCTAGTGGCAATTTTCTTGACATGTTAAAATAACTTTTATCCATATGAAAAGTTCTTTAGTTGGAAATCATAAAATGGAAAACTACATATAGTAAATAGTAACCATGCTGCATTATACCTCATAATGTATTTCCCCAGGATTAACCATCATTCAGATCTAGAAAGAGAAAAAGGCTTGGATGTGGATGCTCCTCCCCTACTCCTGTTTGAGGGCCCACTCTGTGCAATCCTCACCCCAACCTACCTTCACCCCATTGCCATCCTGGACCCTCTTGAAAGGAACACTGGAGAATTGTCTCCTTAATGCCATTGGCCATGCTTTGGCCCAGGATCCAAGGAGCTTCTGTTAGCCATGTGTTTTCAGCACGTGGCTGCCCAAGAATACACCTGTCAGCCTTAGCACCAGGGAAAAAAGAGCTTGAGTTTGACATAAAGAGGACAACTAAAGAACAAGCAGCCCCATCCCACCTACCACGTGACATTCCTGAGTGAAAAGAGATTCAGCCTGGTGGAAGATTTGCTCAATACTTGAAAGAAGTCTTTTATCTAGGCAAGAGGGAATAGTGACATCTGTAGGGCATTGTCTAACCCTCCCCCTTTCTTTCTGGGATTTGGAGCAGGGCTAGTGGGTTATGAACAATGAAAACATTTGAAATATCTGACATGGAGTTGGGCTTATAGATATGCACTTTTTTGGCATGGGGATGGGGGAATGAAATGTCAAATTTAGTCTAACTTTTCTTTCTGGCACCATTTTTTTCTCTTCTATATGACCTGTATTTTCCATCTCTTCTATATGACCAGTATTTTGTGGGGGTGGATCACATTAACATTTTATTCTTCATATGTACATAGCTTGAAAGGGAAACCATACTAACAATGGAAACTTCCTGAGCTCCCCAGTGGGAAACAAGTTTAGTATTCTGGCTCCCAAGATGCTTATTTCGGTTACCATTTATCATTCTGAATATCAGCCAGGATCCTTTAATTCACATATAAAATAACTAGAATGGGAAGGTGTAACATTGCTGTTGAAAATGCAAATATTGTAGCTATATAAAACAAACAACTACATTTAAGAAGAAATAAGAACTTACACAGGGGCAGAACCAAGCATATTCATATGTCAGGAGGAAAGGGTTTCAGGCATTATGTTCTGGAATGGGTTGAGCATTCTGTATATGTTCTATATCGAGGGCTACCATGAAGGTTACTGGAGCAGTTGGGGCCATGAGGTGGTTGACCAGATGTCTTGCCAATAGATGTCTTGTGATAGATCATTTCCTAGGTAGACCAAGGTCAGATAAGAGAAATAATGAAGTTCATCATTACCTTTTGTCAAGATGTTTTTACTTTACCTTTTCATATTGTCTTAGGCATCTCCAAGGATAGGAGGAGGATGGTTGGTATTTCATTCTGAGTTTGAAGCCTGAGAAGTGAAAGCAGTAGAGATGATGTACCAATGTAAGTCCTAGGTCCTAAAGGCCCAAGAGCTCTGAGGGAAAATAACTGAGAAAAAGATTGATTTCCCATCAAAGAGGAGAGAAGTGATAAGAAAGACTAGAGGAAAGAAAAATGAGAGGGGAGAGAGAATATTAAAGGATCAACACTGGAAAGACAGAGGTAAATAATCAGAGAAAGATTGAATCATGGCTACCCTCACTGGTGAAGGCATATCTTCCTTACCATTCAAATACAACTCTCTTCCAGAGACTCACCCAGAAATAATATTTAACTTGATATCTGGGCACCCAATGACCCAGTCAAGTTTTAGATTTAAAAGAATCATTGTATAGTTTTAAGTTTTTTTTCCTCAAACAAGACACAACAAAACAAACACTTAATGGATTATCCTATGTCAAAGGTGAGATCAGGTTTTGATCAGATTTTCAACACATTTGGTGTCCCCTATGTACAATACTACCTTAACTCTCACTTTCGCCCATTACTAGCCACTATATAGTTGGCTTCAGCTAGAACAAATTCTCAATTCTTCCTGGTGTTTCTGTGTCAATTCAACTTCCACACATTCATTTATGCTGTGATATCACTGTATTCTGTCTTGGTGCTTTGCTAGGCAGGAGCTCTACCATTTGAGCCATGCCTCTAGCCCTTTTTTAGATTAGTCATTTTTGAAGTATGATCATGCTTTCTGCCTCAGCCATTCTGCCTCAGTGATGCTCCCACTTGTATTTCCCCATGTTTCTGGAGATGACAGATGCACCACTACTCCAGACATTGCGCTTCTATTTGCCACCATGCCTGGCCATTGAATGAGATATTTTATGCTTGGGCTGGCCTTGAACCATGATCTCCTGATCTCTGCCACCCAAATAGCTAGAATTTGAGCTTAAGCCAGTATGCCTGGCTTGCAGTCACAGTGGCTTGTGGATTTTTTTTTATATACTGTTAATTCTTGCCCACTAAAATGCCAGGAGTTCTCCTATTTGTGCCACTCCAAGTTAAATACTCTCAGGCATTTACAAATATCCTTAGGAGAGTGGTTCCAAGCTCTCTTTCATGTAGATATATAGATCAGATTGTTTTTTTAAATGATCTGCGAGGTTCGTTTGACTTTAGTATTTAATTTCTGTGTAGAAGTGAATGCATTCTAAACTAATGAATGAGTGTACAACTGATGATCCAGACAAATCCCAGGTATAGGCTGCTTTTGTATGAATATGTTCAGATGTAATAGTCCTATGGCCTTGGGATACTTAGATTAGATCACTGGGGTGCTCTGGATGATACCCAAATGGAAATATGATGGATGACTCGGACATGAGGTGAAAGGGCCCAGAAGGCAAACTTCATCTATTCTGTAGCTTACCTCTAACCAGACCCCTTCCTCATGCTTTCAAGACTGTTAAATGAGGACCCTGCTCACTCAATGGCAGCCCAGAATGGGAGCTGAGGAAGGGAGGGAGGTATATCAGCCTCCCTGTAGTAAAGTGGAATACCATCGCCCTCAACGCTAATGCAAACCAGCTGCAGACTGGCCCCAGATTGCGATAGAGCAGGCGGAATTCTTGGACACTGAGTTATTCTTAGAAGCATGTGCTCAGTCCCCTGGCAGGGCTCACTTTGAGCTAGCTGTTGCCAGCCCCCTGTCAGGATGCTGTGCCAGCAGACCCGGGAGTGATTGTTCTTGCTTATGAAAAATAACTTTGGGATTTTAATTTCAAATTACCCACAGAGATGGGGACCCCTGGATAGAGAGGAGGGTGGTAAGGGTAGAGGGAATAGGACATAGGACACAGAAGAGGACTACCTAGGCCTCGCACCCATGTGTCCATACTGAGTATTTCTGAAAATTCTGGCCTCTCATCACAGCTGGACCCTCATGGGAACTGGATGGGCAGGGGTGGCCCCTTGTCTAGCCATGGCAGGTGGGCACTGAGCATGCTTCTTGGTTCTCTTTGTGGAATGCCTTTGTGTGTCAGGGTCTTTATTTTCCAGGGATCTCACCTAGTACTTACAGGAACACAGAGCTGTGGGGGGGATCACTGCACCTCTTTTATAGGAAGTTGAGTGTCAGAGAAAGAATTTGCTCAGGGCTCTATGACTATCCAGTGGCACAGCTAGGATTTGAACTCAGGTTAGCTAACTTCTGCCTTTCTGTGTGTGTTGAGTTAAGGCTGAGCTAGATTTGTGGTGCCAAACAAAGGGACTAAGTCCCAGGCCTTCAAGTCCCTATGTTATGCTGTTGATGAGCCATGACAAGAAATGCTGACAACTGTGCTTGTCAAGCAACTCAGGCTATTGTAGACAGTGCCAGATTATGGCAGGCATAGCTTTGATGAGGGAGGAATGCTTGTGTCTTCATAGACATCTATATAGAAGGCCGTTCATGCTGAGGGCCAGCATGTATAATGATACAAATATGCTGAGCAATCAGGGGGGCTCAGGATGGACTGAGGACATGGACAATGAGATGACTTAAGCGATGAGCAGACTGGAGCATGATGGGTCCTGTTGGGCAAACCAAAGTGTTTAGACTTGTCTTGGTGGAACTAAAAACTCATGCATCCATTCATTTAGCCTTTTGCTCATTTGGCATATATTTATGGAGCACCTACCATGTACCAGTGTGCATTCTACATTTAAAGAACTTTTGTTGGTACTGAAAATCATACAAATCCAGTCACAAGAAAATACAGAAGGCACATTTTGAGAGGTCAAATCTCGGAGTCTGTATTAAAAGGCTGGCGACTGCATGGTGTACTCCTGTCTCAAAGACCAGCAGCCAGCAAAGACACTTAACACTGTTAAGAAACTGAGCCAGGAAGGCTGGAGAGGAAAGAAAAAACAAAAACAACACCGACAAACCAATTCAGCTCCAATGGAGGGCTGAAGTAGGATGCCATGGTGACCAGAGGAGAGGCAGGAGACAGGAAACAGGAAACCAACATGGAGACAAGTGGCATGGTGTAATGGCACCTGAGCTGGTCTGAGCCTAAATAGGGTCAGGTCAGGGTCACAGGAAACTCTAGTCCCAGGCACTGGACTGACAGGTTTAGTAGCCTATCATCTAAGTCCCCACTTATGCCTCCAGGGATTCAGGCATGCCCATCACCTGAGGGGGGGGTCACCTTCCCCCGTCATGAAGACAAGATGCCATACCCTACCATCCACCATATAACCAAGATGGCCAGACCTGATCTCTCCATTTCACTTTCAACAAGAAACAGGTATGTGGTTTGTACTATAGCAACTAAAAGGTACCTGTGTGGGAAATCCCTAAGGATAACAGCAATGAATTTAAATAGTGAGGGTGACCTCTCTACTTGACAAACATGGGAGACCGATGGATGCTCATTTCTTTTGCAAAACACATTGATGATGAATGTATAGTCATATCCAAAGAAGTGCCTGAAAATATAGTAATACCTACATATATTTGGTCCCATCAGTAGGCTCCAAGTTTCTCCAGGACCATTTGTATTTGGTTTCAAACCTATTTATGTCAGTCTCAGTTATCCGTTATTTAATAAATTATCAACCACTAATAAAGCAAGGGGAGAGAGAGAGATTGAGATAACATTGTTTCTATCCATGTTAAGTTGAAAACTTTGAGACAAAAACTTAATGGAGAGAGCACCTTGAAAATTTCTATGGAATTAGGTGTGGATGAGACAATGAAAGGATTGGGAAAATCATAAAATTCTAGCATGATTCTGAACTCATATTGCTTTACAAGGCTCTTAAAGGTCTCTCTCCACTTCAAAGACACTCCTGCTGGAAACTGTAGATGATGCATGATGGGTGTGGTTTCTGTAAGAAAGATGACAGGGAGCTACAGTCAGCAGACCCATTCTCAAAGAAAAGCACTGGCTCCACATCAAAAGAGTGGGGAATGAATGTGCATTTATATGTTTTAGGTTAAAATTAAACAGGTTTGAAGTGTGTGTGTGTCTTTTTCTTTTTAGCCTTCAGAAAAGTTTTTTCTTGAAGTATAACACACGTAGAGAAAAGTGATCACAAGTAGAGTACATTTACTAAGAGTAGAGTGCATTTACTAAATGAACAACATGGAATCAGCACCCTCAACAAGGAATTGAACTTGGCTGGCACCCCCAAAAACTTTCCTCATGCCTCATTCCAGTCAGTACACCCGTCCACTCTAATCTAACTACTACTATGATTTAAAAAAAAATCAGTATTGATTACTTTTGCCCATTTTATAAATTTAAGCCAAGCAGACTGATGTTGGTTTGAATTTGACTCTTTTTGCTTGTCGTGATGTTTGTAAAATCTGTCTATGGTCCTTCGTGGAGCAGTGGTCTGTTTAATCTCATTGTAGTTTTCTAAGGGCTGTCAATGGAATCCTACACTCAATAGATGGTAGGCAAAGGGGCAATGAATGATCTTTAACAAAATAAGACAACACCTGGACATCTGCCTCCACCTGAGTGCAAATGGCTTTTTAAAGTATTTAGTCCCCCTACTTTATCTGTTCATTGTACTTTTGAAGGATTTCCTTCTTTTTCCTTCTTTTCTCTTTTTCCTTCCTTTCCTTCCTCCTTCCTTCCCTCATTCTTTCTTTCCTTCCTTTCTCTCATTCTCTTTTTCTTTCTCTTTCTTTCTCTTTTGATGAATGACTACCATAGAGATGAAGTACTTTCTTCATTTTACTATAATTAAGGTATTCATGACACCCCCATGGAATCATAGATGAGAGTGACTTTCATAGTTTAGTTATGGTGATGTTTACCAATTTTTTCCACTGTAAAAGCACTAGTTCTCTTTTTTCCTATTCAACAGTATGGATGTAAATACTTCAGGAATGTATAGTTCTATTAAGAAAAACAGAACAATTAATTTAACCAAATAAGAAATACAAATATTCCAGAATTCTTTGATATGCCTGGTGATTACTCCATTACTCAAGTGGTCCTAAAATTTTCAAGATTATGTACTGGTTTCTCCTGGGTTTTAACCAAGAGTTCAATTGCTTCAAGGCTGCAACACAGTTTTAGGCAAATGCACGTTTGCCAAATTAAAAACAACAGCAACACTGCAAAAATTAAGGCAATGTGGGGGAATTCTTGCCTCTATTTTTCATCAAGGCTTTGCCAGAGTTCTGGAATTTATGAAGAGTCTCTAAAATGTGTGGAAATTGACTGTCACAACACACAAGGCCCGTCCTTCACAGTGGAAATGGTCCCTGAGTAGGTCATACTGGACAGTCTGGAATGTATGGCTGTGGGGAGAAGTATCTGTTTCTTTCAGATGGGAGCACTGAAGGAGTATGGATTCAACTGGTTGGTGCTGAACATAACTTAGCCTCAAGGATGCAGTCCTTGCTAGAGTATCAGGGAGGGCCTAGACCGGAGTCCAGAGGGAGACTGGCAGCTGCTGCAAGCTCAGGAAGGAGGTGAACGGAAGCTGAGTGTGTGTTGGAGCCCGGAGGGAGGTGCAAATCCAGAAAGCAAGATTCAGGAACTCAGCCACCAACATCAACTCCCAGTGCCTTTTTTGGACAAGTTTCACCAGTCTAATTGTCAAAAGTGACACCCGAGTGTAGGAACATGAACTGGAATCAAGAAGAAGGGTATAAAAGGTGGTAGTCTGGGGATCACCGAAGACTCACTGATTTCAGGTTGTGTGTACGTGTGTGTGTGTGTGCATGTGTGTGTGTGCTTGAGTGAGCAAGTGTGAATGTGTTTTCATGTGTGTGCACATGCATGTATGTGCAAACATGCATGGGTAAGAATATGCACCCAGGTATGTGCACACATATATTGCTGGCTTGTGGGTGTATGTGCACGCGTGTATTGGTGCAACTATTCAGAGACTGTGGTGGCAAGACATTTGGTGACCTGTATCCTCAGGTGAGCAACGAAACTTGGAGCCTCTTCCCTTCATACCCTCGCCCCCTTCCCTCCTGTGCTGCCTTGCCAAAAACCCGTGTTAGAGCCCTGTAGAATAGCATGTGCTAAGGCTGACCTCCCGGCCTCACACTCATGAGCTTGTCATCCCCGCTGGAGCAACCACACATTCTTAGACACTTTATGTCATGGAAAGAAAGGTGAAACGCTCCATCTGTTCCGCTCTGCCCTCCCAGGTCCTTACCACTCCAGCAACAAAAGGAAAGCTTCGTGGCCATAGACTCTTCTCACAGAAGTCAGGAGATTCTTTCAGATCCTGGAGTCCAGGACCCTCCTGGTATTGAGGACATTTTCAAATCATCATCATGCGGAAGCATCTGCTCAATGCCCTCTTGCGTGCATGGCTCATAGGTCCTTGGTCTCTGGAGAGGGATTGAGCCAGCCAGGAGTTTTATGGAGCCACCAAACAACGGAGCTGAGTACATGATTTCTTCCCCATAGATGTTGGCTTTCATTGATGACCTCACGCTCAATTTTAGGGATAGAGCAGTGATGGAGCTCAGCAAGGTCTGAGCCTTCAGAGCCTGGCAGGAATGGGCATCTAAAACTAGGGTAGTTGGCAGCTGTGAAAGAATTCAGCTTTGCCCAGCAGAACCTGTCCTTCCCACACCTGACCGTAGGCACAGGATTATTCTTAACCATAGCACAGCACGGCTCAGCTTACCTGTATGCAGGAGCACTCACACTAGAGTTTCTCCCTGAGCCAAACTCCCTGCAGTCAGTCTACAACTCTGACTTTCTGGAGGCTCCAGAGCCAAGCCCATAAAAGCCCTTGTAACAGCCTCTTGCCTCTATCTCCTTCCCAGCTTTTAACCATCTCCTGTTGGAGACAGAAAGAACCATTGTGGTGATGTTTATAACATTTCATAAACCATTTTACAGGGAGGAGAACAACACAGCGAAAGCGGTGCCCACGAGTATTTGTTTTCCTAACACCACATGCCAGAGATTGAGTGTGGAAAGAACTAGTCTGCTAGACTCCTCTGCAGCTGGGGAAAGGGTGGACTTCCAGGAAGAAGTGGAAGGAGGAGAGTCAGGACACCTCTCACTTTTGGCAGAGGAGCTAACATGACAGAGGTCTTGTGCAGATGGAGACTTGATGGAGTGATTCGGAATTAGTCTGAGCATTCATTTATTCATACTTCCATTCCTCTAATCAACAAGGCTTACTTAAGCATAAGAAGCTGCTTTGTGAAAGTTGTTTATGGAACCTACAACAATGTCTTGATAGAAGCGTGCAGAATGCAATGATTGCTGCAGCCAAGCAAATCAATATACCCTTGTTTGGGGGTGAGAACACCTGACGTTTACTCCTTTAACAGAGTTCCAGGGTACAATGGGGTATTGTTAATCATGTGCTCAGTCTGGACATGGGCACTGGAGATTTATTAGTTGTAACTATAACTCAGTACACTTTGATGGATATTTTCCCCCATCTCCCATTTTAGTCCCTAGTCCCCATCATTCTACCATCTAGCCCAATAAGTTCTATCTTTTTTCTTATTTCACATAAAAGTGACATCATGTGGTATCAATATTTCTGTGTCTGGCTTATTTCATTCAGCATTGTGTAAGCGGTGGCTCATCTGTGTTGTTACAAATGTCCTTTATAAGGCTGAATAATGATTTTATCCTAGGTATTATAATTTCTTTATCAATTCATCTATCAATTGACACCTGGGTTTGCTTAAATAAATATATGTGATTTAAATATTCTTATTATTTTAAGTAGTTGTACAAAGGAATTGCCATTTTACAACACAGTATAAGACCACAGTGCATCTTGATCAATGTCACCCTTTTTAACATTCTCACCCATCCTTCCCCACCTGCCCCTTCCCTCATTTTTCTTAATTTTTCAGAATATACATTGAAGTCTTGATTGCATTCCTCC
Organism: Dipodomys merriami; assembly: GCF_024711535.1. Classification (NCBI taxonomy): domain Eukaryota; kingdom Metazoa; phylum Chordata; class Mammalia; order Rodentia; family Heteromyidae; genus Dipodomys; species Dipodomys merriami. The sequence goes on from NW_027206590.1 coordinate 626,014, forward strand.
CTCCTCCAAAGTTTGAGATAAAAGTCTTACTATGTAGCTTAGGCTGGCCTGAAACTTGCCATGTAGCCCAGGCTGGTCTCAAACTCATGATCCTTCTTGCCTCTGAGTGCTGTTCTTATCTAGGCTAATGTGACTAGTGCTGCAATAAATATGAAAATGTGGGATTTCTCCTTATTCTCACCCACACTTATTATTTTCTATCTTTTTGCTAATAACCATTCTAACAAGATATCTTATTGTGGTATTGGGTTGTAGTTTTCTTATGATTAGTGATGCTGAGCACATTTGCATAAACTTGTTGGTCATTTGCAGTCTTCTTTGGAAAAGAGTCTATTTGGTTTCCTTGCCCATTAGTATGGTTTTTAATTTTGTTCTCTGTTGCACTGTCCATGTTTCTGGTATACTTGGGCTATTACCACTTGATCAGATGCATGATTTGCATATATTCTGTTTATAATATTTTGTCCCAACTCCTAGGTTACCTTTCATTTTATTGGTGTTTTCCTTTGCTATGCAGAAGCTTTTTAGTTGGATGTAGCAGGTTTCTTGTGGGCCCATGATGTGTAGGTTTCATGCTAAACACTGTCATTTCAACCAAGTGACCATGGTTTCTGTCCTTTGAAGACAGGTAGCTATCCTGATGAAAGGACGAGGATGCCAAGGATTTGTACAGACATTCAGAGGGTACTAGACCGGGCGAGAGCAGGGTACAGTAATGTGGGAATAGAGACCAGCCTGTAGATGCAGCCATCAGCCACTGCTCAGTGCCCTCCCCCCATTCTCTAGTACTAGCATCCAGCTTTCTTTTATGAGGAATAATTTCTCTCTTGACTTGTGCAGTCATGATAGACTAGATCAAGGTGCCTGCCCCTCTTTACCCAGTCAGGTCTTCTTTCCTGGGACCTAGAATTTTGAGCCCAGTGTTGGAAAAAAAATATAAACCAACAGTTGGGTATGCCTATTGAGGTGTTGGAGTCCTTCTGGGTATCTGTGTGTCACTTCTGCTATGGAACACCCTTCCCCTGAACTGTCCTTTTCTGAGAACAAATCACCAGTCTTCTTTGATTTTGTGAATGGTGTGGTAGACTCCAAGCAGTCTTATTTTTTGGATAAATAATCACCAGTGTCACTTGTCACCAGAGAAATCTAATGGCTTCAGCTGGTGTCATAGGTACTGTTCAGCTGCCTTGTGGACATCACAGATGCTATCTGTGATGTCAGTGGATGGATGTGCAATGCAGGCTTCGTGTAGGGCTCTAAACTGCTACAATTAGGATGTAGAGTAGCCCCTACCCTACCAAAGGCACACATGTTACAGGCTTGGCTACCCTCTGTGTGCTCTTGAAAAGTAGCAGAACTTTTAGGAGGTGGGGGTTAGTTGAAGGAAGTTAGGTTATTGGGGGGGTTGTTCACGGACCTTTGGAAGGACTTTCTTTACCCAAACTAGAGTAGAGACTTCACCAGGGAGGGAGACAAATCACTTTTGCAAGTCTATTGCTCAGAAGCAGGTCACAGTTCCACTTATTGTCATAACACAGGAGTAGAGGTGGAAACCTTGTTTCTGCCAAGGGCCATTTGGATATTTATAATACTCACAGGACCATACAAAATTATCAATATAAACAGACAACAATGGGAAGTGACATTCCCTTACCCTGCTCTTATTTTTAGGGTATGTCTGCTGTAGAAAGTCTGTTAGAACTATTCAACTCCACTTTTACACTACAGAGACAACCATAGACAATATGTAAAAACAAATGAACATGATTACATTCCAATGAGTCTTTACTTACAATAGTAGGTTGAGGGTCAAGCTTTGCTCATGGAGTATACTTTTTCAACCTTTTGCTTTTTAGAGTATGTAACACTGTTGGCCTAAAACTAGAAACTTTAATAGGGAGATTGTTTATGGCCTTATTTAACATCCTTTTATGAAACATCTTGGAATTTTTCCCCCTAGTAGCTGTGTTTTGCTTGAGTAACAGGCTGTTTTAAATTTCATAGATACCATAATTTATATTAAAAAGTAATAAAGTATAAATATATTGGCACAAACCATCCTGTATGATTGGGTTTTCTTCTTCATGTTAGCTGATAGGAAGCTTCAGGCCACAAAAAAATAGAGCCATCCATACCAAGTACAAATGATACCATGAGTTATATTTTGTGCATATGCTTGTTCAAATTAATGTTCACTTTTCATTCTGGATTTCTTTTATTTTCCTACATCTTAATTCATGGAATCATTATGTGTAGCTCTATTCTTAAATTTTCTCAGAATAAGGGGAAATGCTTACAAAATAATAAAGCATTGTTCCTTAGTGTGTATGGTGCACTGGAATGTGAAAACCCTCTGTGTTTAAATGGGAACAACTCATAATTCAATGGAAGGATCTTCAAATTTCGCTTCTTATTACTTTAAACCTGAATAGGGGGTCAAAAACTCCTCCTCTGGCATTGTTGCTCATTTCTTCTTGCTGATTCTAAGGCTTCGTTTGGAGCAGAGGATTCAGATTAGCTCATGGACATTGCAGGTGTCCCTGGGCTGCACCTGGGTGTAGCCAGGCTGGGGCAGAGATCATGGCTCAGTACTTCTGGACCCATGAGGTCACAAGCTACACCTCACAAGGGTGCCATTGTGCCGGGTGCCTCCATGGTGATTTCACTGCTGGGCTGACTCCTTCTGAGGTTTCTTGCAGCCTGAGGAAGGCAGCTGGAGAATGGTTCTCCAATGAAATCATAGTACCCAACCACAGCTGTCAACCTCACCGTGCACACCCAGTCCCATCTTAGTCTCCCAGGTTAGCTGCTGTAAGGCCAGCTAACTGTCTCTAGGAGAAGTGATGCTGGGACTGAGGTTCCAGGAGCCTTGAGGTAGCTTAACTCAGGTGTCCTCTCAGAGAACTCTGGTCCTTTCCATGAAACTGGGAACTTATTAGAGGTCATGAGGCTTTTGCTGCCCTTCTTTCAAGTCATGGCTTGCCTAGATGGTGGGAATTTTCCTTGGGGACCATATGGACTATATACATATGTGTGTGTGTGTGTGCATGCACACATGCATGTGTGTACGTGTGTATGTCTGTGACCAAAATGGCTCCTTGCATGTCCAGCTCAGTGTTCACCATGAAATAGAAATGAGCCAAAAATGAGTTAATCGGAGAAAACCCATTTTAGCAGCTACTAGAAAACAATAGTTTCTTCTATCCAGCAAATATATACTGATTTGCCTAGAGTGGTGGAGTGGCATGGTACTTATATGATTAGTTAATGCTCTAGAGCTAGACTGTCTCTGTGTGACCCAATGCCCTTACTCCTCTATTTCCCTATGTAGAAGATGTGGGATGAATCTCTTTTAGGTCCCTGTTTGCTGTCTTGCTTTGTCTTTAGAAAAGCCTGCTGTCATGTCAACGATGTTCATACTATGGCCCATTGAAGCCCCTTGCCCCTAGTAAATCCCATTGACTCCAGCCAATTTGTGTGTGTGTGTGTGTGTGTGTGCAGGTATGTTTGTACTATGGCTTGAGCTCAGGATCCAGTTGCTGTCTCTTAAGTTTGACCTTTAAGGCTGATACTCTACATGCTAGTTAAACCTTCAGATGGCTAAAGATGGTTCACCTCCATCTGGACCACAGCTACTGAGAGACCTGAGCTAGAGTCACACAGTGGAGATGTCTCAGTCTCCTGGCTAGCAGAAACTGCTTGGGATTATAGATGTTTGCTGATATGCAGCAATGGATAACTGGTTTTGCATGTTCATATACATGACAAACATAGCTTTGGCCATCACAGAGCTTAAATTCTAGTGGATCATGGAAATGAGTCAGTCAGCCACCCCAATCTGCTGTATGTAAAAGTATGTGGGGGAGAGCATGGGACTCTATGGGGAGATATGTGGAACTGCGAGGTGTGACAGTGGTCAGGGGTAGCTTCTTATAGCCAGTGATTTCTCAATTAATATCTTGAAGGATGCCCATAGCTGTAAAATAGGTAAGTGAGATGGAGAAGGGATTTCAGGAGAGCTTACAGCTTGTGCAAAGAGCCCTAGTGGGACTGGGAAAGGAACTGTGGATGCTCTGATAAAGGAGTTTGGAATTTGAGGAGTTCTAGATTGAATTTTAGAAATATCAAACTGATTATGACACGGAGAATAGATTTTGAGTCCATAAGTAATACAATATAATGATACAAAATTTATGTTGTATTAGGCATTATAAGTAATCTGGAGGTGATTTAAAGCACACAGGAGAATGTGTGTGTGCATAAGTTGTGTGCTAAAGCTTCATCATTTCTTTAGCTTCATAGGGTGTAAACATCCTGAGATTTTGGTACCCATGGAGTCCTATAACCAATCCCCTCTGGGTATTGAAGGGTGAGTGGATTTGAATGAATCCCAAAGGATTTAACCAGTCTTCTTTATTGGCTACTTAGATAGACTATTTAAAAAAAAATTAAAGTAATAGTTAAGTTGATCTGAGAAGGCTCTAGCATTTTTCTTGGAGAGTTTTTATTTTCTGGTATATTTCTGAAGGGAGCTAAGGTGCACATAAGGGCAGAGGGATGTGGAAGAGATGGCAGATCGAGTCCTAACTCTCCCAAATACTGGTGATATCATCTTCTCTGGTATTATCTGAGGCATTCCTGATTTGGAACACTGTCTCCCTGGGGCTGTCTGTCTTGAGTTTTTATTTAGGAAATAGTCTCACTCCTCCATGCTAGGTTTCCACAGCCCTGTCTGGCTTCATACCTCATACCTGATGTGCTGTGCTTCTTCCTACAGGGCTGCAAATGCCCACTCTCTGCCTGGACATACCCATTTCTCCTAGTGTCTCTCTCGCTGTCAATATTTCCTTTAGACTCACCCAAGGCATCTCATCCTTTACCCCATGGGATTATCTCCTTGCTTCCTCAGTTTTCTTATATCCCTGAACTTAGTGCCGTATGTCAGAATGGTCATTTGGTTGCCTCCACTCAGCCATGAATTCTCAGGAGGAGTTGATTGTGATTTAAACATACACATACATGCTATTTGTTATTATTTAGAACTCAGGGCCTTGTGCTTGCTAGGCAGATGCTCTACTACTTGAACCATACCCTCGCCCTTTTGTTATTTGTTATTTTTCAGTTCGTGGGGTCTCACTCTTTTGCCTGGGGCTGGTCACAGACTGTGATCCTCCTACCTAAGTCTCCAGCATGTAATCTTTGGTAAACAATTCTGGTGAGATTTCAAGGGTAGGTCATTCCTGAAGTCAAGGTCTGGTTGTGGCTGTGGCCCCGCTGTGCATGAAGGACGGTGAAAGTTAATAATGGGATGAGCTATCGATGTGTACTTGATAACTCAACCATGATGGTGGGTGCACTTAGTGGAGGAAGGGCTCTATTCCACATGCAAAAGGCTTCCAGAAGGAAGGGAGTGGCCAGAGGGGCATTAGTTGATCTCTATGCCAGGGTGGAGGACTTTACAAACCAGTAAGAGCAGTTCTTGGTTGTGTGTGCCAAGCTATACCAGGAGAGGAACTTGTTTGTGGCTGAGAGATGAGAAAGGGATCTGCTAAGAACTTCTCTTTCCGGAGTCCTTGGGCTCCAAGCCTAGCTCAGCAGGAACAAAGGATGTAATTATGAACAAAGATGATAAATATTCCCTTTGAAGACCACTCAGAGTGGAGATTCCAGGAGTGCCTGGAAGTGTCTGTGGGTCCCTACCAGCAGAGGGGGTCACAGGAGATCATCCTTGATAAACAAGCATCTGGAATGTGGCATTGTTGGAGATTCACAGTGCTAATTAATCACCCCTCTTCCCAGTTGAGAAACACCATGAGATATAATTAAGGATTTAGATACTCATTACCCAGAGGTAGATTGGAGAATGTGGCTGAGAACTGTAACTGAGATTAGACTTTCTGCTTCTGCTTCCTCAGCTTTCCTTCTTCTGTCCTGCCATAGAACAAACTCATTCATCTTGGGGTAGTGAGCTGAGGGCTTGCCTTCCCATAAACAGGCCACCAGTACTATCACAGACTAATGATTGAAAGGTCCTGCTCATCACCAAGAAGATGAACCACCTTTCCTGCTGCAGAGGCATATGAGAAGGGTGAAGTGAATAGTTTTTATGTCACCCAGAGCGTTTAGGAAATTGTCTCATGGATCGAGTTGCATAGGAAGTAAAGAATGAAAGCACCTTTTCCAACTCTTAAAGCATGGGTGAGATGCTCTTGCTACCAGGGAGATTGAGCCAGTGCCTCATGGGAGCAGGTTCCTCTGTGATGGGAGTTGGGTGAGACCTTACCACTCCCTAACGTTGAAATCGACTGCTGGATTACTTATTTTTTTAAACCATTTAAAAAGAAAAGGCCCCCAGAGCTTTGATGCAGAATGTGGCATTCTGAGATGGCTTTCAGTGATCAGGGACCACCAGAAGCATCACTGGTGGAGGGCTTTGATAGCTACCACAGTGTTTGCCGTGGCAATAACATCTCCCAGCTAGCGCTCAATGGCGGCAGGAATGAAAGAACATGGGACTTCTGTGATAGTTGGCTTTGATGCAAAGCGTCTCTGACGGCCTTACCCTGTTCTTTACGACCTCAGGACACTGCAGAATTTCTCCTGATCTCCTCCCTCTACTTCACTTGGGGGTCAGACCTGCACTGTGGTTACATGGTTCTCTCAGCTGTATCTGCTTCTCTTCCCATCTTCTCTCTGCTTCCTGGAGAGCGAAGACAACACAAATGAAGCAGAAGGGGGTGTCTGGAGACTGAAAGCACTCACCTTTCTTCTGAAATCTACTTCAGGGACAGTCAGCCCTGAGGACACGAAGGAAAATGAACAAACTCACTGGTTATTAGGAGTGAAGATGTTAGATAGTGAAAGAGTTTACTCAGCCATGACCATGCACCAGATAGGGCATGTTCCTTATCTCTAAAGTTCCTGCTTCATGGGACCTGAGGCTCAGTGAGATTAGGCACCTGGACCATGATAGATTGGGCAGCTGCCAGGTGAGAGCTTCCCAGGTGAAAATCCAGGTCTTTCTCCATTCCCCTCCCCCTGCTCTTTCTATGATGTCTCGCTGCTTGAAGGTAGGACAGATTTCTTAGGGTAAAGACAAAACCAGGGGACTTGACATACATCTGTCTTTAGTGGAATCAGGACATTTGGGGTACACTGGGGGCCTATAAATATCTCCAGACGCCCTTTTCATGTTTGATCACTCGCACATTTAAAAGCTGATTTTTTCCCCCTAAGCCTTTTCACTCCAATGGAGATCAGAGTTAACAGAGCCTAGAATGGATCAGATCAAAGTCTTGACCAAATAGCAGCATGATCTCAACACGAGGATTGGTTACCAGTGAAAGATTCCCTTTCTCTCTTTAATCTCAGCTAACCAGGCAGATCAGCTCAACCTGAAACTCCAACCCCAAATCTGTCTGCTTTTCTGCATTCCCACTGCTCCTGACTCATCTACACCTCCGACTCCTTTCACCTCCACCAGCTTCGTAACTGGTCTACTGCTTGCACTGGGTCCTTTCCAGGCAATTCTCTTCATGCAGCCCAACTATCATTCTAAATGCAACATTAGAACACATGCTCTTTCCCTGCTTGCAACCCTCAATGGCCTCTCATTCTGCTTGGAAAGAGATCTACGTGTCTTCCCACGGCTCCCACGGTCTTCTTGTGGTGTAACCAAACTCCCACCTCTCACTCCTTGGCCCTTGCCACAGTAGCTCTTCCACCACTGCCCTTTGCAGCCCTGGCTGTGCCAGACATCTGTGTTTCTCTGGGAGAAACAAACTTCTTCACCATTTGGTCTCTGCAATGGCTATTCAGTTTGCCTGTGATGCTCTTCCTGTCTTGGTCTGTCATGATTCTTCCCATTAACCCAGGGTCTCCACTGCCAATCAAAAGCTGACTACCTTCTGACTCCCATTTGCTTCCCCACTGTCCTGTATTATTTGCTTCAGAGTTCTAACCACAGTGGTTTGTTGCATGGTTTGCCCATGTGCACGTTTGTTGCCTGTCTCTCTCCACCAGAACAGCAGCTACACAGGAGTAGTCTACTGTCTGCCTTGTTTGGTTCAGTATTCTCAACACTGAGAGCAGTGCCCAGCAAGACAGTACATGTTCAACAAAGACTTGCTGACTGAATAACCATCAATCATCAGTGAAAGTAGAATATGTCTGAATGTAAAGGTAAGTCAATAGAGAAAGGAGATTTAAATATGGATGGCACATGCCAGAACATACTCTTAGAGGACCTACTTTCTCCTGATATTAAGTTGACCTTAAGGGAAGAATTATAAAGATTTGAAGGCCTGATTCAAGATAAGAAGGGCTTGTTACACAAGTCTCCAATCAGACATATCAGGGGAAGTAGATGTCAATCTTTGCAAAGGTCATACACGGTCTATACTGTTGCGAACCATCTTGTACAGAATAGGACTTGAGGTCCCACAACATGAACTTAAGGAACAGGCTTGATCTTGATTGTCAACTTGGTTGAATTGAGAAACACCTCTAGGTGTGTTTGTGAGGGCGTTTCCAGAGAAATTATGTCATGAGGGCTCTTATGTTAATCCTTTGCTGAACTCAAAAAGTTTGAATGGATTATTGGGAGGTGGTGGTGGGATTTTCTTTCCTTTGGGAGGAAGTAGGGCACTGGGGAGGTGGAGCTTGCCATTGGGGTCTCTAGCTTGCTTTTGTCTCTTTCTGTAATTCTCTTTCTCTATTTTTGGTCTACCATGATGTTAACTGCTCTGCCCCATTATGAATCAATGAGACAAAATAAGTCTTCTTCTTCTCAGTTGCTTATGTCAGGCTTCCTACCACAGTGATGAGAAAGGTAACTAACACTCCAGTGACTGTAGGAGCTGGGATTTGAACCTTGGTCACATTGCTTTCCAATGTCTTCTTTACCCCATCTTATATATAACTGACACAGCTGCCATTCACTGCATCAACCCAGACCAGAGTAGGTCAAGGTATTGTAGGTTCATCAAAGAGGCTCAGGACCCAAGTCCAGACTTGTCACCCAGGTCACCTCTATCTCTTAAGTGGCTGTGATAATTCTTTGCCTTCAGGTCCTGGCTTTTTCTCTGGAGATTAGATCCCAATACAACTGTGTTGATAGTTGTCACAAACCAAAGGCCTGGGGAAGTTTTTATTGACTTCTGTGGAAGTGCTGTTTCTTGGTCAGTATTAGAATCACATCTGCCATCTGTAAGAATATCAGAAATGTTTACTGTAAAACCCCAACTCTAATGTTTGCAGTAGGGTTTAGGGGTTTTGTTGTGGGCCGAGAGTGAGACAGTCCTGGGTTCAAATTCTGGTTCTGTCTCTTAGCAGCAGTGTGACAATGCCCCTTGAAGCCTCCCTTTTCTTATCTGTATATGCAGAAAACCCTCTTCTACCTCAGAGCCCAGGATCTGTGGCGGGTATGCATTCCAACGGTACTGCTTCCACGTGGTACCTGTAGCCAGCATGAGCATGGTTTTTTGTGTGTTTTTAAAAAATTGTTATACAGTTACATAAGTCAGGTAATGAATACATTTCTTTTTGAACAGTGTTACCTCTTCCCTTATTTTCTCCTAATTTTTCCCTCCCAACCTCTGTACCCCACAAGTCATATAGTTCATTTTCAACACAATGTCTAGTGAGGTATCATTGCTGCATTTGTTCACCCTCTGTCTCACCATTTCTCTGTTTCCTCTAACCCTCCCCCAAACAGATAAACTTACATAAAAGACACACACACACACACACACAAACCCAGTGGTAAAGGAAGAAAAAAAACAAAATAACATAAAACCTCGTTTCCATTTCTTGAAGTGCATTTTGATAAACATCATTTTATATGATCATATGCATGTAGCTATTTTTTTAAAACCATCGTGGTGTATTGATCTTGAAGACTGTCCTGAGCCAGAGTGTCAGAGGAAACAAGAGAGAGCATAATGAAGAGATATTAGTCCTCTGACTACATAGGACAGGTTTAGATTGAGAGGAGCAAGCTCATGGCCATTAACATTTCTACATGCATAAAAGAGCAATAATGATCCACTCTTGTGGCTGTAAAACTGGAATGAGAATGCCTTATATGTGTGAGAAGAGCATACTATTTGTGGAACACTTGATTTGCCCTAGTCATTGTTCTAAGAATTTAGCATGCATTGACTTACTGAAGTCCACATAGCTGCATTCAGAAGCAGGTGTCAGGATGCACATTTTAAAGACAAGAGACAGGTGGCTCAGGCCTGTTGACAGCACAGGGATTCATTCAATAAGTATTAGCTGCTATTTCAGGAAAGAAATTTTATTATCACCCAATAGGTATGTGACACATTTTTATTGTTGAATAAGTGACATAGATCAGAGATTGGAAAACTATTGGGGGGGGTGGAGAAAGATAACAAATATGGTGGGATTTGGGCTCCCTGGGGTCTCTGTTGCAAAGTCTCAATTCAGCCATTGTCGTGCAAAAGAAGTCCATAGATAATATGCAAATGAGCAGGTGTGGCTGGGATCTGACAGCACCTGTGTCTAGAACAAGTGTCAGGAGAGATCTGGCTGTGGGCTGTCCTTGCCTCTCCCTGATGTTGATGATACCAGTGCTGATGCTGATAAAGGGGACTCTTCATTAGATGTTGTTCTCTGTGCCAGGTACTATTGTAAGCACTTACCCTGGATTGTCTCAGGAGATACCAAGGAGGGATCCAGATAAGATTTCAGTAACATATCCACGCCTCACCAATGTGATGAAGCACCCAGGCAATGGGAAGGAGATTGGACACAATCCAAGTGAAAGGAGAAGTTAGTTCTAGGTTCTTAGGGTTCTGAGTCTGGTGCATGGTAGAGTCCCATTGGGTTATCACTTGGGAGCCTGCTGGAAATAAAGCTTGTTGGAATGTTTACTCCTCAGGAATCTTGAGTTGGAATCTACATTTCCATGAATCTTGAGTCAGAATCTATATTTCCATAGGATTCCAGAGCCACCCATACTTGTGAACAGCTGAGATGCTCCAGGTCATTCCATTTCAAACCAAGGTTCTTCAATGTCCAGAGATGTTGAGCAATGGCTAATAGCATGGCTGAACTTCCCATCCATTTTGGGGTGTCAGCCTGCATATATATTGTTGAAAGAATAAGACAAGTAGGGACATCTTTGAGAAGGCAACATTTAGATGCCCGATGGAAGACAGAAGCTTTATTGTCTAACAACTTCTGGAGCCTACTGGGAAACTGTGGCCAGGGATTTAGTGATCTTTAACTTAAAGCCACTGTAAATATGCAGAAGGTGCCAATTAGTTTCACCAAATGGGGCCAGAATTTGGTCGTGGATCCAGATGAATACCCAAGTGGAAATGTCTCCAAATTGGACCCCAGTGTATTTATGACCCATTTAGCTTCTTTCTTGTGACTGACACAGACCAGGGAGCCTCATCCAGCTGCCCTGGCTGTAGCTTTATCTAATTGACAATCAGCTCGACACACAAAGGAGAGAGAGGAATCACTTTGCTAACAAGCTCCCTGCCCTCCTGTCTGGGGAAGAATGCGGGCTGACAGGGACACAATTAAAAGGGGATTGATTTATTGAACTGGAATGCCCTGGCTCCTAATCTCAGCATCTCTCTGCTTCATGCAATCACCATTTCCAAACAAGAGTCTGCCTACACAAACGAAACCTGCTCCTGATCACCAGGGAGCCAGAGATACTTTTAGTTTACCAAAGGTAGCTGGGCCCTAGAAGCTCATAAAGAAAAAAAAAAACCCACATAAAAGAAGTCCTGTCCTGCACACGGGCCTGGATAAAGATCTGGAATTCAGCAAGGAGGGATGATCTAAACAAAAAGCAAGCAGCCGGTAATGAACACTGCTAACCTTGGCTCCAGGGGGGAAAATGGGTTAAGAAGAATAAGTGGGCAGGGAGCCCTGTTTTCATCTTTTCTATAATGAAACTGTAAATTTCTGCTAGAAATCACAGGATCATCAAGTGTCTGGAATGTTGATGGGGATGCCGGTGGGATTCCAGGGAAGGGGAAAAAAAGTGCATGAGTTTGGATTTGAAATCAGTTCTCCCTTTGAACTGTGCCACTGAACCAATGAAACAAATCTCAGCGACACACATGCATAGGATTATTTATAATTCTGGATTCAAGATGGCACTAGTAAATAGCACTTGCCTTTTCTTTTTCCTATCAAAATTTTGAACTGATTGAAAAGTAAAACAACAATTGTGGCAGATGGAGGCCGAAATACAGCATCATTTTTCCACAGACAGAGTGGCTTCTGGGAAGGGCAACTTGTATCTGGGGCTTGTTGGGTTTTATGCTGTGGGAGTACCATCTTCCACCTTCAGTTGGTTTTGAAATGAATGATAATAATAGTAGATGTTTACATCAAGGACAGTTTCTATCTCAATTCCACCTTTAGGACTCACTGGAGATAATTTTATTATCTCTGTCATAGATGAGAAAACAGAGACAAAGAGTATGTGTAATTTGTCCAAGGAGACACAGCTGGGATGTGGTAGAGCTACCGTGTAAACACATTTTTGCCAACTCTGGAGGTTGAATGATGCGGCTGACTCTGCTTTAATTGATGAATGCATGTGTGAATGAAGCAATGAATGAGGTGAGACAGAGGACCACAGGTCTGGAAGTCTGGGTGGTATGAGAAAATCTGTGTGCCCTGTTGCCAAGTGTTCTGACTAGACTGACAAATATTGACTGTTTGATGGGACCAGGCACAGCTGTAGACACTAGAGGTTTGTTTACAAATAGCTGGTTGTGGGTTATTGCCAACAACCAACACAATAGACATGCAATGGCCATGGACACACAGATGAGCAATAGACATGGACACACAATAGATACGGACACACAGTAGACATGCAATAGACATAGATGTACAATTGACATGCAAACAGTCAACTAGGAATTAGGACAAATCCAGTTGGAGGCAGAGGGCTGTGATAAAAACGAAAAGTGAGCACCATGGACTCACTATGCTGGTGTTTTTGTTTGTTTTGCTCGAGTCCCATCTGCCATGAGGGCAGAGACCTTGGATGATACCTCTTTGCTTCCTCCAAGGAGCCTGGTCCAGTGCCTCCTCTACCATAAGATGTCAACATATTTGTTATTTCTGGACAGTGATTAAACTTGAGCTTCTCAACGTGGGACCAATGATGGATTTCAATCCCTTTGCCCTGGAACTTCACCCATTGCTTGGTTTGTGTGTAGTGGAACAGAGGTGCCTCATGGCTTGCTAGAGTGTGAGACCTTCATCGTCTCAATTCCCTTCTGTGCAAGACTGGTATGCCCAGTCACAGAGTGTGAGGAAGACAGAGCAGAGCCCTCTGTTTTCCACATCAGGAGTGGGATTGAATGCTGTGCAAAGCTGGGACCAACCTCAGAAGATGGAAAGGACCACAAGGCCCAAGGTGGAGCAAGTCTTGGCCAGTGGTTTTGGACTTGATCCATGTCCCAAGTATAGATCTTTGACAGCCAGCAGAAGCAGATGGCAGGAGAAGGGTTTTCTCCAGCCTTAAGATCACAGACCCAGATTCATCATTTCTCTCTGGAAACTGAAAACTTTCTGAGGTCCCCATTCTTCTCCTTGCCAGGAGTTGAAATCCAGCTTTGCTTTCATTTTTCCTTCTGGTCTCAATCCTCTACTCAGAGGCCGTGTCTCCCATATCCTCTGGCTCATTTTCTCCAACTCTTATCACTTCCTGTCTGTTGCCTATGCCCTGTTGCTGGTGCCAGTCTTTTCTCTGCATTTCTGGTGGTTAGTGTCACTTTCTCATTGGCACGAGTGGCTCAGGCTCCTCTTCCTTACCCAGCTCCTTAAGAGAATAGTAGTTGGTTCCTCATGATACATTTGGAGCCCCCTGCTACACAGCCCATTCCATTTCACACCTTCCTTCCTCAGCTCCACAGCCAGATGTCCTTCTTTTTTTGCCCCTGGACACATCCTGTCTCTCCCTGCCTTGGTTCCATTCATGCTGTTCCTGTTGTCTGGTGGCCTCATTCTTCCAGATGGTTCAGATATAGACTCTGAGACAACAACCAGCCAGGAGCTCACGCTCACCTCCATCCTTCATACTCTAGTCTTAGGTTGTCTGTGTGACCCAGTTGTTCTGCTGTGCTGGAGATTCCTGTTCTTCTGTAAAGTCTATGGTATGAGGATTTTCATGGAGTGAAACCCACATGGTTGAGTACATGCCATCTTAAGTTCCTTTCACAGGCAGATGCTGAACCAATAGCATGTGGTCTGGTGGAACAAAGCATGACCCAAGAGGATGACTGGGTCATCACAGACCCAGACGATAGGGGGTGATGGTGGAGGGGAGGCAGTATGGAGTGGTAGTCAGGGAGAAGCTGTCCTGAACAATGTAGCCTCAAAGATTTAAAATTCTAGCCAGGCACTGGTGGCTCATGCCTGTAATCCTAGCTACTCAGGAGGCTGAGGTCTGAGGAAGGCAGTTCAAAGCCAGCCCGGGCAGGAAAGTCCATGAGACTCTTCATCTCTAATGAACCACCAGAAAACCAGAAGTGGTGCTGTGACTCAAGTGGTAGAGCACTAGTATTGAGCCTGAAGAGCTGAGGGGACAGTGCCCAGGCCCAGAGTTCAAGCCCCGTGACTGACAAAAAAAAAAGATTTAAAATCCTCTGAGATTTCAGCAAAGATGACAGTCTTGAGGTAAGGGGCACTGTGTGCCATCGGGGAGGTGCTGGCTCATGGGCCTGCAGCATCCCAGGTGATCCAGAAGAAGGTGGGCCACAGCAGCATGAAAGGCTATGGCCAGCTACCTTCAGGGACTGAAAAGAGTTGGTGGTTCCCACGAAGGATGGGGAGTATGGTTTCTGTCTAGTTCAATACCACTGTTTTGCATTGTGGCTTGGGAAGTCTCCAGTGGCACCTGGGATAAGTCTCTCATCCTGTCTAACAAGTTCTCAGGGACCAGTGCCAGTTTATTGCTTGGCATAAATAATTGCTGATTAAAATTGGGATGCCCGAGGCAGCTGTTGATGGGTTGACAAATGACTGTTTGCTACTGGTCAGTTTGGTTCTGTTACTTGCCATTACCTAATGTGCTTTTCTTTCTTTTACATTTGATCTTCTCATGGATCATGGAAGATATATTTTGATAAGCTTGTAGACAGATAAAGCAAATGGAGCTCACAGAGGGTGATCTTCTTCCTGAAGATGACACAAAAGTGATCACGAATGTGGCAGGGCTGTGATTCCGAGTTCCTGGCTACAAGTCCAGGCACGGTTAGTCTTCCATGTCAGGCACCTGTGAATTCAATTTATTTTTTCTTTTGGAGGTTCTGGGAAATGAGCTCACATCCCAAGCCTTTTTGCTTTTAAGTTATTTTTCCGACAGGGTCTCAGGCTTTTGCTCAGGCTGACCTTAGACTGCAATCCTCCTACAAATACCTCCTGATGACTTGGTATCATGGGCATATACCACCACACCCAGCAATGGCAAGTTCTTATCACTCCAATCAGACTGAACTGGGAGAGTGTGGGAAGCTGGGTCAATGAGCTCTCGGCATTGGTTCCTCAGGGAAATATTTTATAGTTTGAGATTCTCAGCGGATGCCAGGACCCTCTCCTCTTTCTGACACCATCAAGAAACATCTGGTCACAATCACTCACAGAGAGCTGAGCATCACCGAAATGGTTTCCAAAGCAAGTCTATGATCTCCAAGCCTAGAACCACCCAATACTACACACGGCCTCTATCACTGAAGCAGAGCACTGCAGTCCCCCTGGAAACATGAAGACAGTTGTTGGTGGCAGGGTGTGAGCTACAGCGTGTGGGTCCATTTGCCAAGCCTCCTATGAGGTTTACGTCATTTCCTCCTCTTGAAAATGAGGAGATGAGGCTCCGATTCAATTACTCACCCATGTTGATATAGCCAGTCCTGGAGAGCCATGGAATTCAAACCCATATCATTTCTTAATCCAAGTGCATTCTCAGCCACTAAGCTATCATGCCTCCAAGCAGACATTTTGCTGATTGAGTGGGGTTGGATAATAAGACAGGAGCAAGGGTGGCTGGGTGCCAAGTGGCTAGTTCAGATAGAAAAGGCTGCTGGCGGTCTGAGAAAGTATGGCGCTACCGTAGTGTCAGCTGGCCTGAGAAGGATGACACCTCACAGGAAAACTGACTTCTGACGAACTCTGCCAGGGATGGCCATTCCCTCACCAGCCCCTGTTTCAGGTCATATTTCAAAGACTGGCTCAGGGCCACTGGCTGAGGTACCGGGCTATGAGATCATGACTTTAAAATATATAAGGACCAACTTGGGAGTTTTATCGCATTTCTGCTGCCCTAGCATGAAGTCAGCTGGCTTGTTCATGACAGGGAGTGTTTCACTTGTAATTAGCTCTTTTTTTTTTTTTTAAATGTTTTAATGTTCTGGCTAAACTGTGGTGTGTTGTGAGCTTGGCTGCTCCCTCAGAGTTACCCCACTGCAGTAGCTGAGGTGAGTCATAGTTACAAAATCTGGAGAGCTTGTGGGAGAGATGTGGGGTGATGGAGAAGTATAAATTATTGTGATTGTCTCCCAAACACCCTCAACTTAATGATGGGGCCTTTGCTGCTGGTGGTGTCTGTTCATCAGCAGCAGCCACAGTGTTTTAAAGGGAAAAAGAGTCATCCTCAGGCGGGCCCCAGGCCCTGGAAGCCCCCTGGCTTTTGGAGGGAGATTGGGCTGACATTCCTAGTACCAGCTAGAACCTGTGTGGATTTGCTCTGAGACCTCTTGGTTGTGAACGACATCACATTTTCTTTATTTTTCTAAAGCCAATAAATCTGGCTTTGTTCTCCACCTGCCAGAGCTGGCAGGAAACGAGTTCTTAGTTTTGTCTTTTGGGGAGGGAACATAAAGAATCTCTTGGATTAGGTCATTCAGCAAGATCTAAGGCAAGTTTTTGGCACTTGAGGTCACAATGGGGAAATCCTTTCGTGTGGTCAGTGAGCACCATTTCGAAGGGAAACTCTCATCTCCCATCCCCCAACCCAGAGAGGGGCCTGGGACTCCCACAGTCTGTGGCCTCCAGGTCTTCTTAGGTACAACCCTCTGGCTCTCCCTGTCCTGTAGTGTGCACATGCAGGAACGTTCTAACATGCTTCCCAATCTCAGAGAAGCTGCAGAATGGCTCCCCAGTCTTCCTAGCCATAGTACAGTTCCCTTCCCAGGCAGGGCAGTGAACTCATTTCTTTATACTTGGAAGAAAGGAAGAATGGATGGAGAAAAGGAAGGGAAAAAGAAAGGGAAAGAAAGAAAGGGAGGAAGGGCAGATGGAGGAAAAGGAAGGAAGGAAGGAAGAAAGGAAGGAAGGAAGGAAAAAGGAAAAGGAAGGAAAGAAGGGAAAGAAATGAAGGAAACAAAGAAGATAAAGAAGAAAGAGAAGGAATGGAGGAAGGGAAGGAAAGAAAGAAGAGAAGGAGGAAGGGAAGGAAGTAAAGAAAGAAGAAAGGAAATAAGCAGGGTTAATTTCCAGAGTTTTCTCTCCCATTTTAACCTTGGTTATCAGGGAAATTTACAAGTGTCCCGGGTCATTGGAAAGATGACCCAAGTACAGTTTGAGGGGCTTGGATAAGTATCGAGTCATAAGCAGGCAACTATCTTCTGTGGTCTTAATAGACAGGCAGGCACTGCATAGACAGAACTCAGGTAGCTTTTTGCCAGCGTCTCCCAATGCTTTCTCCAGTGCTACCCTGTAATCTTCAGGTCCTGCCTAGAGTGCTCCAGAAACTGGCCAGCAGCTCCATCCTCCCTCCCTCCTGTTCTTCCCTCCCTTTCGTTCTCCCCTCCCTTTCGTTCTCCCCTCCCTCTTTCTCTCCCTCCCACAAGTGACCTCGCTGTGGTCTTGTCATTTCTGAGATTCCCCACCCAATTCCCATCTCCTCCACTGTCTCATCTGTGATCTGGTCATTTTCATGTTGAGTCAGGTGGCCCCGAAGCAGGACTTGCCTCCTCCCCCATTTTCTTTCCGTTTTTTCTTCACCAGATGAACTCTACCCTCCTTTTCTCTCAAAGCCCTTCCTACTTGAGTCTCAAGTTTTGGCTGTCAGTGTTGGGGGTTGAACTCGGGATCTCATACACTTGCTAGGCAAGCAAGCTACCAGGTGAGCCACTTTGAAAATAAAACAGTCAGGTAGAGTGTATTCTTTTTTCTTACAATCCTACTTCTTCTGAAGGTCACATGACCTTCAGACTCATGGAAGACAAAGAACACATATCTAGTGAGAAGTCCAGAACACATGGTCGTTTCTGCTTCTATAATAGAACACCAGACTGGATAATTTGGACAGAAAACAAGCAAACAAGAACCCCCACATTTATTTCTCAGAGTTCTGGCGAATCTGATGAGGACCTTCTTACTGCACCATAAAATGGTAGAGGACAACCAACCCATGGTGAGGGAAGAACCAGAAGAAAATCAAGGAAGTCGAACTCACCTCTACCAACCATCTCCCATATAACAACCCAGGCCTGCTATTGCAACCTTAAACCACTGTAAGTGCATACCTCTTAGGAGTAGCATTGGTTCCTAGCTTAAAGGATGCTGGCATCATCTTACCCTTAATCTGGCAGTGATAGGAGCAAGAGAGAGGGTCTGGGGTGAGGCAGCTCCCAACACCATGCCAATGGCAATTGAACTGCAGTGTAAGTCAGACAGTAATGCTAGCTGAATGAATTTTTTCCCAGCTGCGATTTTTATGGAGATGTCTTGAAGGATTTAGCAAGAAAGACTGAGCCACCTTCCATTAAAAGAGAAGAATTTATGGTTCTGATGCATCTTGAACACATGGTGAATGATGGAGAGAGGGGTTAGCAATGGACATACTTAGACTAATGACAACAAGCAGGTTGTTATTTCATCATGGAGGTTGCTTTGGATCGATAGTGAGGATATACATTGTCTGTGCATGTTGAGGAGGTGATTGGGAGAAGTTCAGAGAAGGTCTGGCTGTGGAGGCAAGAGTAAAGCAAGGACTCCAAGAAGTTGAAGGAGGCACAGTACACAAAAGAGCAGAATGTGCAAAGGCCCAGGGGTTGGGTGTGGGAGGGCAAGCTAATGAAGCCATCAGCTGACATAGCTGCAGTGGTGTGAGTAAGCAGGGAGTGCCAGGAAGTAAGGAGGAGACAGGTAAGTAGAATCCCGTTGAGTCTTCTAGACTGAGGACATTTGACACACATTTCTAGGACTAGTGAGAAGCAGTTAGTGGCTTTAAAACTGGGATGGGACAAAGAGGCGACAAAGAGTGGCCTGATTGAGCATTTTAAGTTAAGGAGTAAGGTGAGTCACGGAGATCAGAGGCCTAAGATCTTTCGGTCCTGAGACCCCATGAAACCTGGAAGCAGAAAGATTTCCTAGCTCCAAGGAGGCTGGGCATCGTTTTATGTTGCCACCTTACAATGGCGAGAGCAGGCGAGAAGGGCAGAGGGAAGGCAGTTGGCATTTACTGGCAGCATCTCACTTGCTCACGGCAAGTGGAGAAAGGCGGCTGATGAAACCATTCTTTCAAAGTCTCTGCATCTTCATAAAGTCTCTGGGAAGAGAATGATGTTTGCCTCCTGAGAGAAATTGCTAATGGCAGAATTTCAGGCAGTGTAGTATTTAGTAAGAGAAAACATCTTTTAAGCTCTGGGACCTTTCTGTATCTCTGAAATAAAAAAAAAATAGAGGCAGCTAAGTGACTTCTTTATAGATTTGATTTCAAATAGAAGAATGTATTCTTTCTGTGCATCAGCTTCATGCTTGGCCCTGTGCTGTGTTAGTGATACATCACTCCCCCTCACAATCAACTCATGGCTTATGTGAACTTAATTCATAGTCAGAAATGTGTGCTGAGATTAGAAAAGAACAGCACTTTACAGATGGAGACTCTGGGTGCCATTCTGCAGGGGCCATGGTGCCTATGAAGCAGAGCCTGAACTCATCTGTGCCCTTTCAACTCCTCTGGTCCTGCCCCCTCTCCTCTTCTATGGCTGTTTCTGATATTCTTGGTGGAGAAGGAAGTTCCTGGGGCATCAAGGAAGGGAGCGACTAGGTGGGAAGAATAAGGTAGGAGAAAGCCTTGGAAATCCCCACAGGAAGGGAACTGCAAGGTTCAGCACACAGGGCATCACAGTAGCTGATACCAAGGGACATCTGCCTCTTACCTCGCTACTGGACATTTCCTCATACAGGCCACCTCCAGACTTCTGTGAGTTCAAGGCCCTTTTGCCCATGTGGGCTTTTTCCTCCATGGAAACATATAAAAAGAACTTCAAGCACTTTCAGAGCCCTCAAGGACTTTTTTCTTCATGATGAAGGAGTGAAACACTTCCTTCTTTTCAGAGGTGAGAAAAATACGTCTTCCCTAACCTTGTAAGTGAATTTGCTTTTCCTTTGAATTTTGGGAAATGAGAGCATTTTTGCAGGCCCTCAACAGGAGAGTAGACCCTTGGGGTTTTGCTCACTGGCCGGATGGAGAAGTGTGTCCAGGGCTCACAAAATAAGAAGAGACATTAAGAGTCCAGCCAGAACCTGCTCAGATCTTCAACCTGTTGGTGCCTGATGGTTAGAGGCAACGTCTTTCTGTTGAAACTGGGGGGAAGGCAGTGTAGCCTCAGGAGCCAGAGTGAGGCAGGCTAGAGTTGAGGGGGAAGCCTCAGTACTGCCCTTGGCACGGCTCTCCCACGTCTGCTGGCAGCCCTGCAGTTCTGCCATCTGTATTTCCCTCCCCTTGCCCATTGTTTGGGTCTTGGCTGGTCATTTCTCCAGTCTCGAGATGCATAAGCACACCCCAGGGAGATGTCAGTGCATACCTGAAGGCCTTGAACTTCAATTTTGCTGAGCCATATGAAGTTGCTTTATGTGTGTGGACCTGGGTGCTGTTCCTAAGGTTTTTTGCTCAAGGCTAGGGCTCTACCACTTGAGCCACAGCTGTATTTCTGGCTTTTTTGGGGGGAGGGGTAGTTAATTGGTGATGAGAATCTCATGGACTTATCTGCCTGTCTGGCTTCAAACCACATCTGCAGATCTCAGCCTCCTGAGTAGCTAGGCTCCTTCTCCACCAACACTATCACCTCCTCCTCCCCCTCCTTCTCCTCCTCCTCCTCCTCCTCTTCTTCCTTCTCCTCCTTCTTTACCTTCTCTTTCATCCTCCTCCTCCTCTTCCTCCTCCTCCTCCTCTTCTTTTTCTTCTTCTTCCTTCTTCTTCTTCTTCTTCTTCTTCTTCTTCTTCTTCTTCTTCTTCTTCTTCTTCTTCTTCTTCTTCTTCTTCTTCTTCTTCTTCTTCTTCTTCTCTTCTTCTTCTTCTTTTCTCCTCCCCTCCTCCTCCTCCTCCTCCTCCTCCTCCTCCTCCTCCTCCTCCTCCTCCTCCTCCTCCTCCTCCTCCTCCTCCTCCTCCTCCTCCTCCTCCTCCTCCTCCTCCTCCTCCTCCTCCTCCTCCTCTTCTTCTTCTTCTTCTTCTTCTTCTTCTTCTTCTTCTTCTTCTTCTTCTTCTTCTTCTTTTCTTCTTCTTCTCCTCCTCCTCCTCCTCCTCCTCCTCCTCTTCCTCCTCCTCCTCCTCCTCCTCCTCCTCCTCCTCCTCCTCCTCTTCTTCTTCTTCTTCTTCTTCTTCTTCTTCTTCTTCTTCTTCTTCTTCTTCTTCTTCTTCTTCTTCTTCTTCTTCTTCTTCTCCTCCTCCTCCTCCTCCTCCTCCTCCTCCTCCTCCTCCTCCTCCTCCTCCTCCTCCTCCTCCTCCTCCTCCTCCTCCTCCTCTTCTTACTCTTCTTCTTCTTCTTCTTCTTCTTCTTCTTCTTCTTCTTCTTCTTCTTCTTCTTCTTCTTCTTCTTCTTCTTCTTCTTCTTTTCTTCTTCTTCTTCTTTTCTTCTTCTTCTTTTCTTCTTCTTCTTCTCCTCCTCCTCCTCCTCCTCCTCTTCTTCTTCTTCTTCTTTCTTCTTCTTCTTTCTTCTTTCTTCTTCTTCTGTCTCATTCAGATTATATAGCCCAGGCCAGACTTGAATTTGTGATCCTCCCACCTTGGTCTCCTAAGTCCTAGGATTCCAAGGATAAGTCGGCATACCTGTCTCTATAAGTGGTTCTTTACTAACCTATTACACCACAGAAGTTAACAGTTAGCCTAACAACTATTGTATTTTCCAAGTGGAGAGGAGCCTTCCGAGGAGCTGTAACATTATAAAGTGATTAAAAAAATAATTATGATTTCTAGCCACTCAGTGCTCTTGGGGTTTGTGTTCCACACTCATATCATCATTGAATGCACTTCAGTTAGGCTTATTGGAAATAAAAATTACATTCACTCCCAAGTTCATAGTCCCGCTCTACCCTGCCTACAAATCCTTTGAAAGTCTGAGAACCTCAAGTAAGAAATATGTGGACTCTAGCTCCAACTTTTCCCTTCTAGGTGTCACAGTGTTTCTGTTGCCTGCAAAGCTCATACTCCTCTCAGGTCATGGTAAACTTCCCTTAGAGGCTGTAGGGCCTAGTGAACTAAGCCTGGCCTTTCAACCTGAAGATCTCTGGACTCAAATACTCCCCTTCCAATGTATTTATTTTATTTTTTATTTTTGAGACCACATCTCACTTTGTAGCCGAGTCCTCAGACTCACGATCCTCCTGTCTCTGTCTCCTAAGTGCTGAGATTACAGGCATGGACCACCCCCACTTAACTCCTCTCAGTTTACTAATCGCACCAACTTTGATGTGAACCTCACTGATTGCATTTATAATACAAACGTTGTAGGGCTACCATGGGGATTACATGTGGTGTATAGCGCCTGGCACATAGTAGGTGCTTAATAAAGATGCAGGGATATTTTATTAAGTTGTCCATTACTGCTTAATTTTCCTGAACTTTTTTTTATTAGCTTTTATTAGCTGTCCAAAGAAGTTACCATTCAGCAAAGCAGTTTATGAATACAGTGCGTCTTGATCAATGTCATCCCTTTCAATGTTCTCACCCACTCCTCCCAACCCACCCCTCTCCTTACTTATCTTAATTTTAAGTTATGTGTTGCTTTTTTTTTTTTTACCATTTAACAAAGCAGTTTATTTTTTAAAAGTTTTTTATTGTAAAAATACTGTACAGAGGGTTACAGTTACATGAGCAAGGTCATGAGTACATTTCCTATCAAGCATTGTTGCCTCTTCCTTTGTTTTTCCCCTACCATCCCTTCCCTCCCCCCTCCTCAACTATACTCCTGCCCCTCCCCACTATGTTTTTCAACACAGTGTCTTGTACATCTCATTGTTACAATGGGTCAACCTGTATCCCTATTTAAACATTTTGTTTTTTTTTTCCTTCCCCTCCCCAAATTAGAGAAGTGTATATACAAGATGCAGGGCACCAACATCAAATGCAGTGAAAACAGGGGTTATACTGTTGGGGAAGAACATACAAAGCAATGAAAAAAATCACATGGTACCTTATAAATACTTTAGAAACAATGGCAAGAAAGAAAAAACCACTTGTGTTCCAATCTTGGGGTTTATTTCACTTAACATCATCTTATCTGGTCATATGTACATAGCTTTTGACCTTTTCTGCTTATCCCAGACATATACTAGTTATTGCAAATAAGGGAAACCATGGGACCTATGTTTCTCTGGGCCTGGCTTACTTCACTTAATATAATTTTTTCCAAGTCTTTCCATTTCCTAACAAATGGGGCAATGCCATTCTTTCTGATGTAGGCATAGAATTCCATTGTGCGTGCGTGTGTGTGTGTGTGTGTGTGTGTGTGTGTGTGTATGGATCAAGAAAATGTGATATGTATATATATATATATATGGATCAAGAAAATGTGATATGTATATATATATGTATATATACATATATATATATATATATATATATATATATATATATATACACACACATACATATCACATTTTCTTGATCCATTCATCCACTGAGGGGCATCTGGGTTGGTTCCATATCTTAGCTATGGTAAATAATGCTGCAATAAACATAGTTGTGCTGGTAGCTTTAGTATGGTCTTGTTTGTGATCATTTGGGTAAATGCCCAAAAGTGGGATTGCCAGGTCATAGGGGAGCTCTATGTGGAGTCTTTTGAGGAACCTCCATACTTCTTTCCAAAGTGGTTGAACAAGTTTACACTCCCACCAACAATGCAGTAAGGTTCCCTTCTGTCCACATCCCCTCCAGCATCTGTTGTTATTAAAGTTCTTGATTATAGCCATTCTAACTGGGGTGAGATGGAATATCAATGTTGTTTTGATTTGCATTTCTTTTATGGCTAGGGAGGTTGAGCCATTTCTTCATGTGTCTATTGGCCATTCTTATTTCCTCTTCAGAGAAGTCTCTCTGTAAGTCTTTAGCCCACTTATTTATTGGGCAGTTGTTTCTTTGAGGATTTATTGTTGGGGGATTTAATTTTTTGAGTTCCAGGTATATTTTAGATATGAGACCCTTGTCCGTTGTATGGCTAGTGAAGATCTTCTCCCAGTCCGTGGGTTTTCTATTGATCTTGCTAGCTATGTCCTTTGTCATGCAGAAGCTCTGCAGCTTTATTCAATCGCATTTGTCCAGCCTTTCTTTGATTTGTTATGTTTCTAAGTCTCTGTTAAGAAATTTTCAGCCTGTGCCAAGGAGACTTGGGGTTTCTCCTATTCCATCCTGTAACGTTCTCAGAATGTCTTTGACTCCAAGGTCTTTGATCCATTTGGAGTTGATTCTGGTGCAAGGAGATATATGGGGATCTAGCTTTAGTTTTCTAAAAGTGTTTAACCAATTTTGCCAGCTCCATTTACTGAAGAGGCTGTCTTTCTTCCATTCTATTTTTTTTAGCTTCCTTATCAAAGATTAGGTGACTATAGGTTTGTAGGTTCATGTCTGGATTTTTAATTCTATTCCATTGGTCCTCAGGTCTGTTCTTGTGCCAGTACCAAGCTGTTTTGATTACTATTGCTTTGTAGTAGAGTTTGAAATTTGGTATTGATATTCCTCCAGTATTAACAAAGCAGTTTAGGTGAAAAAAATGCGTTTTGATCTGTGCCACCACTTCAATATCTTCACCCCCTTTCCACCCACTTCTTCCCTATATTTCTCAATTCTGTGGTATATGTAATGTATTCTTCCCAGGTCCCCCTTCATTCTTTTACCTGTCTCCCCTTAGCCACACCCTACCCTCTTGCAAATATCCATTTCTTAGTACTTACTTTGTTGGGCTTTGACTTAGCCTTTTCAAAGAATTACACTATTTGTGCTCTTCATAGAATCTCTTATACTTCAGTTACTTCACTTGTAACCCTTTACTTACTACCCAGTGTGTTTACTTGTAGATATATAGGCACATTCTTGCTCCTGCAAATGAGGGAAACCGTGCAACCTATTGTTTCTCTGGATTCGGCTTACTTTGCTTAAATTTATTTATTTTTTTAAGAAAGTGTCTTCTGAGTTAAGATTATGGTGGCTTGCCACTCATTGAGTCTGGCTTGGGTGCTGTGGGTGAAGCCTATGGTGTTGAGATGATGGGGGAGACAAGGCAGGTCAGCACTCCACCAGTCTGCGCTAGCTTGCTCTTGTGCAGGCCTGTTCCTGATAAAGCCTGTGGATTTGAAGGCCTATGACAGATAGAATGCAGGCCTCCACTTGCCAAATTTGCCCCAACTGGCTGTGCTCTGGGCTCATGGTGGGGAGAGGGGGAGTCAGCTAGGACAAACCACAGGACAAGCTCTCCAGCCGTCCCCTTCTTCCTGTCTTTTTGAATTTAGCGCTGGTCTTGGAATGCTGTGATTATTCATTCCCTTTAGCAGAAAGGGACTGTGGTTGCAGCATTTTACTTCTGTGTTCCGGGGTCTGGAGATAATAGTCAGATAAGCTGAGATTAGACCTATACAGAGAAAGAACTAGAATCAACCTATGCCTCACAAAAAACATAAGCTACCCCCTGAATAGCTACCACTTTATTCTCACCCCATGGATCATAATCTTTGTCAAGTAGCACCAGGATACAAGAGATGCAAAGTATTTAATTAGGTTTTTATTTCTACCAGCTGCTACTTGTGTGACCTGGACAAAGTACTAAACTCTGAGCCCCAGGTTCTTCACAGAGTACAACACAGCTGCTAAGAGGGCCTCTCTGTTAGGAAGAGACTGGAAAAAGAGGTTTGAGCCTCTTCTCTCTCTCTCTCTCTCTCTCTCTCTCTCTCTCTCTCTCTCTCTCTCTCTCTCTCTCTCTCTGTCTGTCTGTCTCTCTGTCTCTCTCTCTCTCTCTCTGTCTACTGCCCATTTTCATCTACTGAATGTTGGATTTGGGCTCCATCTTGCTTGTCTACCATCTCTGTTCTATAGTATCATGGCAACCCAACATGGAGATGGCATTTTTCTGAGACTTTTGACACTAGTCCGCAGAAAAAGGAGCAGCAGTAAATGAGTAGAAATGACTCAAGTGATTGGCATATTGGTTTTGCTTTGATTCTGGTTTTGGCCAGAGAGATGTGGGATGGGAGTTGGGGGTGGGGGTGAAGGGTTAGGGACAGGAGTTACGTGGTGACTTCAGATCAACTTCAGCCATTGTGCTGTCCGCAACTAGCTGCCAGAAATCCCACCATGTTGGCTCATAGCTAACCTGTTGAGTCCTTCTCTATCTGTGGGTCATCTTACCTCGTCCTCTGTTTTCCCTTCTCTTCACTGGGATGAAGGATGCATCTTTTGCTTACAGTAGAAATGCTTTGCTTTTTGGGTCAACGTTCTGTACTTGTGAGTTTTGCCTCCTTCAGGTATCTCAGTACACTGCTCAGTGCTTTGCCCTCTTAGGAAAATCCCTCCAAGGGGATGTTTTTGGTATTTGATGTTTGTAATAGTAATAATAGCAACAATAATAACAACAATAATAGTTCAAGTCATATGATGATTACACAAGATAATATAAAAGTATTTTAGAAATGTCAGATGTTGTACAAATTCATCCCCCTATTTTTTCCCCAAAGATTTCTTTTATTATCTTTAAGTAGTTGTACAAAGGAGTCGCTGTTTAACAAAGCAGTTTAGGAATACAGTCTATCTTTTTTTAAAAAAAAAAATTATTTTTTATTGTGAGAATACCGTACAGAGGAGTTACAATTACATGGGCAAGATAACGAGTACATTTCTTATCAAGCATTGTTGCCTCCTCTTTGTTTCCCCTTCCCATCCCTTCCCATCCTCCCCCCTCCCCCCACCCAATTCTCCCCCCCCCCCCCCCCGCCACCAAAGTTGTAAAGTTCGTTTTTCGACATAACGAATACAGTCTATCTTGATCAGTGTCATCCTTTAACATTCTCACTACTCCCTCACTTTTCTTAATTTTGTAGGATGTACATTGGATTCTTGACTACATTCTCTCCCTCTTCTTCTCTTCATTTGGTCATTCCTTTCCCCTTGACCCACTGTATACCTTTTAGTACCTGCTTCTTGGTGTTTTATTTTGCTGAGCTTTGACTTTACTTTTCTAAAGAATTAAGTATTTGTCATTTATTTATTTATGCAAGAAACATTTGTGAAGACTCTTTTGGGGGGGGGTGTTCTGGGGCTTGAACTCAGGGCCTTGGCCCTGTCCCTAAGCTCTTTTGCTCAAGGCTAGTGCTCCACCACTTTAAGCCACAGCACCACTTCCAGTTTTCTGGTGGTCACTTGGAGATAAGAGTCTTATGACTTTTCTGCTCAGGATGGCTTAGAACCTCAATCCTTAGATCTCAGCCTAGGATTGCAGGCATGAGCCACCCACACCTGGCTTGTGAAGACTTTTTAATAGGAGATTTTGATATATACAAAGTATCTTTAAGGAACAGGGATGAGGGTCTAAGAAGATGCTAAAAACCAATCGCAACAAAATGTAGTAAATAACACGTCTTTTGTGGTAATGATGGGACAAAGAAGGGATAGATTCTCATCACTGAAAATACAAAGGAGGAGATATTTGAAGTATAACTCAACAAGGCAAGCTCAAAATGTTCTTCTGCGCACTTGGAGAAAGGAAAATGATCTGGTCTAGTCCCAGGAATATTGACAACTATCTGTTTCGTACCAATGTCATGTCTGTGTTCAGGGCCTTCATCCCTTCTACTTTGCACAGGTTGCTTGGTTTCTTATGAGTCTCCCTTTGTCTTTTGAAAGATCTGAAAATCTTCCTGAAGGCTTCCATAGAGACTGGAAGAGATTCATTTGCTCGTGCATTCTGCAAATAATTATTGAGCAAGCACTCTGTGCCAGTCAGTGAGTTGATACACTGTCTACTGGTGCCCAGCCTTGCTAACTGGTCCCTTGAAGATAAACACCATTTTTGCTTCAGCCTTTCCCTCTCAAATTGTCATCATTATTCAGTTCCCCTACAACTTGCTTCAAACTTCCATAGCCTTTGGGGGTTTCAGATGAGGTGGTTCCTAGGAGCCAGGGTGAAGGGGGAGGGAGAGGAGGCAGGGATAATACTAAGGCTGTAAAGGGGGAAGAGGCTTGAGTTGAGAATGACTGAATCTCTTTGGGCTGTTATAACAGAATATCCTAGATGGGTACTTGTTTCTCATGGCTTTGGAGTTGGGAGGCCCAAAGTTTAAGATAACAGTGGTTTGATATCTGGTAAGGCCTTGCTGATGTGTTGATGTCATATTTATATCTGAGTGTGGTAGACAGAGAGGTCATCTTTCTTGTGTCTCTAATTAAAGGTACTAGTCTCATTCATGAGATTCTACTCTCAGGATCTAATTGTCTCCTGAAGGCCTCATCACCAAATACCATCACACAGGGGAGGGGGAAATAGAGTTTCAACAAATGAATTTGGGGTGAGGGGGGAAGGAGACAGAGTTCAATTCCTAGCAGCCATGAGAAAGAGAAAGAGCTAATTAAAGATGGCAAAACCATCAAGCAAACATCTTCCCTTTGCTTCTCTCTGCCAAGGCCACTGGGAGAAACCCAACTTTTTAATGATGTCTCTTTTATTTTGGGACCAGGATTTATTACAAATGCTCTTCCTTTGTTTCTCCTACAATCATGTCATCGAGTGGTCCAGAGATTCATGTCAACAATGCAGTCTGCTGGCTGGGAAAGAGGCCCGGGATGTTTGGGCTTGTCATTAAAGAGCCCTGGTGGTGAGAGTTGGGAAGCTGGGTGTGGAGCTGGCAGACTATACCCGAGGACTCTTGTTAAACTATGGGAGGGGTGGGGGTGAGCCATGCAAGCTCAGGGTCTGGCAGGGTTTACCATCACGTGGTAGAAAGTGGAGCATGCTTGTGTCTTGGGAAACCTCTTCAGCTATTGGGTGGTTTTCTCTGGCTCCTTTGTCAAGCCTGAGCTTTCTAGTTTTCATATTTGTCTTTTCTTCTCTCTCTCTCTCTCTCTCTCTCTCATCCTTCTCATTACAAATAAGTGTCATGAATTCACGTCTTGGGAAACGCTATGGTACTTATGGCACAGAACTGCTGGTATTGGGGACCTGTAAAAGGAATCTAGTGTGCTGGACCTGGAGATGCTAGACTTGTGGTTCTGTGATGTGTGCAGGGAGCAACACTGGCAGGTCCAATATTCAGGATAGGGTCATGGTTTCTTAACTCTGCTGCTGGGCTTCCAGTACTATACAACTCCACTGGGCTCTGCTTACCTGGGCACAGAGTGATGGTGCCTTGGGCTTTGTGCAGCCCAGTACTTGCTCCTAATCCAGTGCTTCTTCACACTCTTTTCGCTCAGCAATCTGCATGTAAGTGGTTGGACTGAGTGCCAGTTTCCCTAAGAGCTTGGAATGGATTCAAGGAATGCATGCTTGGGGGCTTCATTGGAATTCTGCTGTGGAGGCGGGTGCTGGGGCACTTGTAGTCAGAGATCTGCCAGTCAGTGATACTCTTTCAGCAACAGTCCTGAATAGGAATCTCTTTCAGGATGGAGGGTGGGAGATGAGAGAGCCCTTGTGGCTGAGGCTTTCCCTTCTCACTGCCTCTTCCAGGACTGTGCTGGTGCTGACCAGGGGATGGTGCTAGGCTTCTAAAGGTGAACAGGGCATGAGCTAGAAATAAGACACAGGAATCTGACCCTCACCTGTCACCCTTTGCATTGCTTAGATTCCCAAGATCTCCATTCCCAGGGACAAGCACTGAGAGGAAGCAAAGCCACTCTAGAGATGCCCTAGTGATATTTGAGCAAATATGCTACCCCTGTCCCCTGCTTTTTATGCCTGCTACTATTACAAGCTTTGTAAGGGTACAGCACCAGAAAGCCTGAATGGGTTTCCTAGTGTCTCCATGCGAAGCAAACACACACACACACACACACACACACACACACACACACACACACACATCCTGCCTGTTTATCTAGGGACAGCTCTCTTTCTCTCTCTTTCCATCTATTTCATATATATGAAATATTATATATATGTATATGTATGTATTTGTCAGTCATGGGGCTTGAACTCAGGGCCTGGGAACACTCCCTGAGCCTTTCTTTTTTTTTTTTTTTAAAGCTTAAGGCTTGTGCTCTACCACTTTGAGCCACAGATCTGTTTCTAGTTTTCTGGTGGTTTAATTAGAGTAAGAATCTCACAGACTTTTTTACCTGGGCTGGCTTTGAACCATGGTCCTCAGATCTCAGTTTCCTGAGTAGGTAGGTTTACAAGTATGAGCCACCAGTACCTGGCTCAGGGACAGGTACACTAAAGCTGGAGCAGGATTGGTGAGATGAACCAGCTCACCTACTGGGTATGTCTATTTGTCATACTCTGTAGCCTGCACAGGTTCACAGTTCCTGCCTGCAATATAACAAGGCCATCCCTAGAATTATAAGTTGGGAGTTGGCCCTGACTTTTATCTGCCAACCTCACTCCTCACCATTCACCAAGTTCTATTAGTTCTACATCTGAAATACCTTCTAGAGTCTTCACCTTCTCTCTCATTCATCTTCTTTCACCCTGGCCTAAGATACAACAACTTCATCTCCACCTCCAGCACAACAGATCCCAACTTCTCATTTCCCCTACACCCTTCCCCTTCCCTGACTCCATTCACAATCTATCTTCCACATTGCTGCAAGGATTAGTATCCTGAAATGTGTGTTTAGTCAAGGAGTTGCCTGTGGAGGTTTTCCAGTGGTAGCTCATTGCCCATGGGTAAGAACTTGGAAAATATTTCTCATCTTTCACCTTCTCTCTTATATTCTGTGCTTTGAACCTAATGAATGATATCTCCTCCCCACCCCCATGTTCTTTCTTGCCCTTTTCCATACTACTTTCTCTCTCAGGAACTTTTAAACCCAACCTCACTTCTTTGGGACTTTCATATTTGAAGACTCTAGGGAGCCCTTTTTACCTTTATCTGAGTTGTTGGTCCTCGTTCATGGCTTTGTGGCTGCAGATATAATCATTGCCATTGTCAGTTTCCATTCAATCCTCTCTGGCTTATAGAATGGCTTTCATCATCAACATGAACCCTGATACGGGCACGGAGGCTCTTCCAGTCCAGACCAGAAGGGTCCACTCCTCTTTATGAATTGGACCTGGGACAGGATAATGGACCTAGTCCACAGTGTGCCTTGTTTCTTTTAATATGGACACATTTCATCTATGAAATGTGGGTTTCACTGGTTCTCAACTAAGCCAGGGGTAAAATGAGATGTCAGTTCTTTAAGTGGAGATTTGATGGAGGGATTGCTTTTAGGTAATACTTGGAAACCCGTTGCATGATTTCCCCTCCTCTCTTCTCAGCCAGGGTGGAGATGTAGGAAGAGCCTTGGTGAATTCTGTTTCTGAACACACTGATCAGGCTTTCTATAGGAGCAATATATATCCAGTGACCTACTGTGAAGCTCCTGGGGGGAGTCTAAGATGTACAGACAATTAGAACAGGAGCTGGTTCTACTTGCTGCTCTAGAAAATAAAATATTTCTCCTTTGTGGCATCTCCTGAGCCCCTTCCTTGGGCCTGGCTCTGCTGGGTGCTACAGCACAGAGGTCACTGAAGAACTTGAAGAACCTCACTGGTCCTTTAGTTCTACAGGGAGAGTGTGAAAACAAAACAAAAGCAAAAATGTTGGCGATTGAGTACAGTGAGAAAGAACAGAGAGAGAGAGATTCACCAAATTCAGAGGCTCAAGGAAGGGAATGGGGCCTGTGACACAGACACAGGCAGACCTTATACGGGTGGTAGGCAATGGCTTTGGGAAGCATCTCCCAGGCTGTGGCAATACCAAGGGACAACACAGCACTGGAGAGCTGTAGGTCGCCCCATCATCTCCTTGAACACTCTCTGGTACCTTGTACAACCACTTCTTCCTGAATGCATAGTAAAGTGTTATGTAAACATCTTCAAGTCCCTCTCACCCCTGACCTGTCATCACTAGAGTGTCCCTTCAAGCCCTTGTGTCAGACATTCTGCCACAATCCTTTTTTTTTTCTTCTCTCCAGTTCCTGGATAATCCACAAAACCTAACAGTTGAAAACTGAGTCACACCAGGGCTGCTCCATTAATGGGCACTGAAGATACTCTTCCGTGTGCATGCATAATTCCACATGCCCTGGGCTGTCATATTGTTCCTTGAGTCCTTTACTTCAACACATGGAAATGTTTGCAGATCCTCCAGGGACTGAGCAGGCTCCTGGGGGAGCCCCTTCCTCCCACCAGACACCTGGCAGGCTTTTGCAAGTGACTTAACAAGGCCCTGGCCCAAGACAGAGGGACAATGAGGGTTTTGACATTATTTATGACAGCTTTTCTTTGTATTGTGAGTGACCTCTGCTTGCAGCTTCTGAAGGTCCAGCTTGCAAGCTGAGAAATCAGGAAGCTCTGTGGGTGTGGAATGATGGATAGGGGCTTAGGGGCCAGGAGTGGGAAAAGATTGCGGTCATGGGATGGGTGCTTCTCTTGAAGCCATTCATAGTAATATTGGGACAGCTCTGAATAAGTCAAGAGATGGAAATGTAAATTTTTATTGCTATGAGTTTGCCCCTGAAGGACAATGATGATGATTGATGATGATGATGATAATAATAATGATAATTGTAATCATAATAGTTGTCTTTTGCTAACTACATTTTTTTTTTTTTTAGAGAGGATACAGTTAGTGTCTTATTTCTGTCCTGATTCTGAGCTGAGTCAAAAGAGTGAAGTGAATGAGACTAAAATGTTATCTTTGGGACTGGCTTTACAAATAATCAGCCTGAAGGAAACAGGGAATCTACCAAGCCTCACACTTTCCCAGGGAAAAGGAGGGAGGGAGAGAAGCCAGATTCCCCTCCTTGAGGTTTTGATACATTATTAGCTACAGTTATCAGCCAGTTGACAACTCACCGGCAGGCAGAGGGGGCACAGGAGACCAGTGTGTTTGGGGAAATTCCCCTCACTGAAGGAGCTCTTCGGAGGGGCAAATCTTGTCTTCTCTGAATATTTCCCCATGTTTTGGTCATAGCCAACTCAAAGTCTCCTTTGAGGGGGATGGGTCTTCCGACAGGACCAACCTACCTCCCTGGCTGCTTTTCTCATCCAACTTTGTCTTGTTTTGAATGATTCTTGGGGCTACAGGTGAGTAGAACAGGCTGTGTCCTTAGAAGGCTGTAGCATGAAGCAAACAGTACAGTCATTAAATCATCTTCAAGGGCATCTTGTTGAATGTGGAGAAGCGATTCCATTTCCTGTTTCCAATATCAAATGAAACATAGCTAGGTTACTTAATATAGTCTCAAGCAAGCTGGGCGCTGGTGGCTTATGCCTGTAATTCTAGCTACTCAGGAGGCTGAGATCTGAGGATCACGGTTCAAAGCCAGCCCAGGCAGGAAAGTCCGTGAAACTCTTACCTCCAATAAACCACCAGAAAACTGGAAGTGGTGCTGTAGCTCAAGTGGTAGAAAGCTAGCCTTGAGCTGATATATATAGAGTCCCAAGCAGGTGCTTATTCAGTGAAGAAACGAATACTGAAGGGGTTTGGCCAGGGCAGCACTGAACAACTGTGTCACCTTAAGTTGGAGAGGTACCTGGCTCCCTGAGGGGCTTGTTGAAGGGCACAGAGGAGCTACTTTTTGGCACTGGATCTTGTGAACTCCATTCAGGACAGGAGTGTGGGTACAAATAAAGGCAAAGCCTGTCCCCGCCTCTCCCCCCTCCACCCCCCCCCCCCCTGCCCCAGCCTTCCTCTGCCCCTTTCCCCCTACTCCTGGCTCTTCTTTTTCACCCTTCCTGGAAACAATTACCCCATCAGAACTTCCTGAGAAAAACAACCAAGTCAGACATCACCCTGCCCCTCTGACAGCCCCGCCCATCCCTACACATCCATATCTCATGGCAGCCACGCCCACATGTCACCAGGGCCACTGAGAGACTTCCTCTTCATTCCACTGTCAGAGGCATCAGTTGTTAGCACTTCTTGGCAAACACTCTTGACAATTGCCTTGGGAAGTTAAAAACAGCTCCATGGCTTAGTAGAAAGAATATAACTTTTGGAGCCAGGCAGACCTGGGCTCAGTTCCCAGATCTGCCACTTCATACCTGTGCGTCCCTGAGCAAGTCTCTTAACCGCTTTGCGTGTCAGTTTCCTCATCTGCAAAATAAACAACACAGGGACGACAGCAGAGGCCTATGGAACTGCTCGCAAAAGCAAGCGACTCCGTGCATGCGAGCCCCATGGGAAGGAGATTTGAAAGGCTTGGGAAGATTCCATTGCAGCCTAATTGCAGAGTTTAATAGGCCTTTCCCTTCCTTTTGATAAACAGCAGGACTTATCCAAGACTCTGAAACAGTCTTCACTAGGTTTTCTAATAAATCTGCCTTGCTTTTGCCTGGAATCTATGCCTATTTCTTCTGGGTGGTAGATGCTCATTAGGGACATTTTGAAAATATCTTCTCACAGTGTCCTTCCAGGCATTCTCCTACTGGACTGGCCAAGATCTGTAATGAATTGCTGGTGTGTTCAGGCTGACTATATGTGGCGGCATAATTTACAGTGTGGACAGAGGACACAGGAAACCAGCTGGCCCCAGGTCATTGTGATCTTTGCTGTGAGTCCACCCTTTAAGCAATTCAAGGCATCCTTGTTCTTACAGACTTTGGAGCTTGGATAGAGCGCAAGGGAGGCTGGTCTTGCCATAAATCCTGCTTGGAATTTCATACATCAGAGAGAACATCTCAGTATGCCAGGTGCATATTTCCATGGGGTACTACTAAGGATTATTGGATGCAAACAACATATTTTCAACAAGAAAATGCATGTATTGAAAGAGATTGAGTACCTTTTAAAACTGATGAAACATTGAAGAACTAAACTTAGAAAACACATATACTAAAGACACAACTGTAAGTCCCTCAGCAGGAAGTACTTGCTACTATGTTTCTATTATATCCCCATTCAACCACCTTCAGGGCTCCCAGGCTTCTTGATATAGAGCTGGACTTTTCTTGGTTTTGTTGTATTAACTGTCTAGTAGTCATCGTTCTAGATGAAACACCCAACTTGAGTGACTTTTTTTACATTGTTTCCCTAGGTTCTAGATACTAGAGAACAGGGAGATTCTGGTGATTTGGCTTTTAAACATAAATTTTAGCCCAGGGCACAGAAGACTTAATTAAAATGCCATGTTTATCCTAAAACTTGGGTAGAATAAAAACCGAAGTCATTGTATTCAGGCATTCTGACTTTGTTTCTTCTTCTGGGAAACAAGATGAAGACAAATTGTCCTACATGTCTCTTTCAAGGTGATTGTGAAGAGCAAATATAATAATCTAGACAGATAATAAATTCTAAATTGAAATATCAAAGGAACAGAGAGCACTGGAGGCTCAGGATGGAGGAATTTTACCCAGGAAACAGGTTGGAAGGAGCCAAAGAAAGGGGACAAATGGAAATGCATATCCTGAATTCTTAGAATAATGACTACACTGTAAGAGTACACTAAGACATCAGAGATGGAAGACCTTGAAGGAAACAATGACAACCTTCTCAACACACCCATATACTAATGCACTGAATAATTTTCATTGTGAAGATGAGGAAACTGAGGTTGAATGAACTCAAATAATCCACCAAGAGACATTCAGCTAATATATCTGGGTCTGAGATTCAAGCCAGGAGTATCACCTTGGATTTTTAGTTATAAGTAACAGACCCCAATACTGCTTAGCTGTATCAAGAAACTATTTTCAAAAAAGATATTGAGGGACCTTAATGAGCCAGGCATGAAATGACACCCCAAGTCACAGCACTGAATCAGTTTAGCAGTTCTGCTACTGTTATTATTTAATTGCTAGAAGCTCCTGTAGTAGAGCAACCTACTGGCAACATTAACAGTGTATGCCACTGAAATCATTACATGCCCACCACATAGTTGCAAGAGAGTCTGAAAGGTGAGCACATTTTTGCTATAAAGGGAAGAAATTTCATTTTCTACCAAGATGGTGAATTTCCTAAACACTGGAAAGTATTTCGAGATTCTGGTGATCATAAAGACTTGGTTGTTCACTGAATTTTCATTGCCTAAAATAATGCTTAGCATATGTAGTACACATGTAGTAAGAATGAAATAACTATCAACTATTGGGCAAAGGATTTAACCTAGTTATAAAGTCTGTGCCCTTAGTTACTACAATGCCTCTTGTCCTTGAAAAATTGTAGCACAAAGTATACTTGGACAGTAATGAAACTGTAACACCTTTAACCCATATAACACCTTTTTAATGCATATTACATATTTGTTCAACAATATAATGGTTGTAGTTTATAACTGTGATTTCTAAGGAGTATGTCTCTTTGTTAACATTGTACCTCCCATTTTATTTGTTGGTTTATTGTGACGGTATCTCAGTATGTAGCCCAGACTGGCTTCCAACTTGTAATCTTCCTGCCCCATCCTTCTCTTAAGTGCTGAGATTATGGGAATGCGCCACTGCTCTGGCCCAGCACCACCTACGGTTAATATAGAAGTTGTGAAATAAATGAGCAAATTGACACAAATAAATTTAATGACTGTGTGTCCTAACAGATCATCAGGATGTGTGTATGTGTTATCTGGTAGATTAACAGAATAATGGAGAGAGCGGTGGTGTTATGGGGAGCTTCTAGGTTTTACCTGGAGCATCTGCTTGAATGGTAGCTATCATTTACTGAGTGTGGAGGGGCACGTAGACTCTGGAAGGAAGATTATAATTTTAAGGCTTGCTGAGCTTGTGATTCTGAAACACAAATGTGGACTGTTGAGTGGGCTGCTGAGTAGATGGAACTGGAATTTAAGAGTAATGTCTGGAATGGGGTATAAATTTGGGAGTTGTCATCATCTACCTAGTAACTGAAATCACATAGACATGTAAACATATAATATGTACAGTTACATCAATCTAAGGATGTTTAAGTATAAAATGATACACTTTGGTGACCATTCAGATAGTAGAATTAATTATTGGTAACATTTAGGATTGAAAAAGATAGAATATCAGCCTGAAGCATTTGCTGGTTGATGTTCACTGAAAGGGCAGAGATCACCCACTGGAGGTTGGAATAGTTTAATTCCCAAGTGAGTCTGCCTGCCAGGACAAATATAAACACAGAATCAGTGATGTGTCTGTGTCGCAGTTCCTCCTGCTGTGTCATTAGACTATCGGACAGATGTTTGCCATGGTGTGGGCATTCCCTTCATGTTAACACTGCGGGGGAAGAATGCAAAGCAGAGAGCGAAAATGTTGAACTGAGGCAGGGCCAGAGGTGGGCGAGGAAGCCTCCAGGATTGCTCCCAGGAAGACTGGGCTTATTGCCACCCTACAAAACAGTAGACATGGGCCACAGAACACCCCATATCCTTTCTCTTATTTCTGAAAAGCATTGTCAAGGATCAAAGCAATCAAGAGGTTAGCATGGATCCCGGCATCCCTCCCCTCCCCCCCCCCCCGCCTGGGAAGGGAACCAGAGCCCTGATGTGGTACTGTCTTTGTGCTTTGTGTGATACTTCAGGCTGCTCTGATTAAGAGAAAACGTTGTGGATTTGAATGGAGTTCCAATCCCAGCTCTGTCACTAACCTATGGACAGCCTTTGACAGATTTATTCTCTCTGATTCTGTTGTTCACCCTGCTAGAAGGGACTGTGGGAGTTTATAAAACACAGTGGATATAGTGACAATTGTTGTTGATGATAAATTTGAATCCAATTTATCAACTCTGTTAGGTGGGAGAGCCTGGGTAGTTTTTAGATATGGAGGTGATGAAATCTGATTTGCCACTAAGAAATCTACCCCTGTTGCCATAGGTGAGTTGGTGTAGATGTCAGGGATTGGATAAGTGACTACTGCACTTATCCTAACATGGATGAGGATGGCCACACGAGGGGGGAAATGAGATAAAATAGTGAGGGAATGGAGAGGGCTCCCAAATTAGTGTTAAATAGGAGCTTAATAAATGATAGCTAATGTGAGCTGGGATTTAAGTGGTAAAGCGCCTGCATAGCAAACACAAGGCTCTGAGTTCAAATCCAGTGTCATTAAAAAGAAAGTATTGATGTAATAATCATCATTATAGTTATTAATTTCATCCTTATGCCTCAACTTCATAAATATATTTGAAAATACAGGAAGATATATACATTTATTTATTTATTCATTCATTCATTCATTTAGTGCCAGCCCTGGGGCTTGAACTCAGGGCCTAGATGCTGTCCCTGAGATTCTTTTTCTCAAGGCTAGCACTCTACCACTTGAGCTGCCACACCATCTAGCTTTTTCTTTTCCTTTTTTTTTTTTTGCTGGGAGAGCTAGGAAAGAGAAAGAGCTGGGAAAGAGAAAGAGCTGGGAAAGAGAGAAAAGAGCTAGAAAAGAGCTAGAAAAGAGAGCATCGGGGGAAAGAGGTGGGGAAGAGAGAGCTAGGAAAGAGAA
Source organism: Dipodomys merriami (assembly GCF_024711535.1). Lineage (NCBI taxonomy): Eukaryota > Metazoa > Chordata > Mammalia > Rodentia > Heteromyidae > Dipodomys > Dipodomys merriami. The sequence continues at coordinate 664,836 of NW_027206590.1, forward strand.
GAGAGCTGGGAAAGAGAAGAGAAAGAAAGAGCTGAGAAAGAGCTAGAAAAGAGCATCTGGCTTTTTCTGAGTAGTTTATTGGAGATAAGAGTCTCAGGGACTTTCTGCGCTGGCTGCCTTTGAAATATGATCCTCAGATCTCAGCCTCCTAAGTAGCTAGGATTACAAGTGTAAGCCACCAGTGCCCTGCTTTTAATCATTTATTAATTATTTGGCAAACACTGTGAAGCATTTGTTGTGTGCTTAGCAATTCTATCAGAGTTCCTTAGAGAAACACGAGTGATAGAAGATACAAAGAATTTGCTCTCATAACTGAAGAGACAAAGTCCTAGATCTACCATCGGAAAACTGGAGACCCAGAGAGCCTCTGGTATAGTTAACAGTGTTAAACTATAGGCCTGAGAGGCAGAAGAGCCATTAGGGTAAGTTGCAGTCTGAGTATAAGCCTGAAAGCAGAAGATTGATTCGAAAGTGAGAAGACAGAGAGAACACATTATTCCTTACTCTTGTTTTGTCCCACTCAGGCCTTGAACAGATTAGATGAGATTCACTTTCATTGGGAATGACAAACTTTTCCTCAGTTTCCCAGATCAAATGTTAATCTCACCCAGAATCTCTATTACAAGTACACAGAATAATGATTAACCAAATATCTGGGTCCCCTGTGGCCCAGTCAAGTTAACACATAACATTACAGTGCTTTACCTACATTAGCTCTTAACACTTCTCCATTTTACAGAAAAGGGAACTGGCGGCTCAGAGATGAAGGGTGGTGGGTGGTGGAGCTTGGAGTTAATTGTAAATTAAAAGTAAAATGATTCTTAGATTTCACTGGTGACTGACTGTTTTTCTCAGCGTCTGGTGGAATCATCTGCCTGGGGGACTGAACGGAGCTTCTGTGCAGAACTCTACTGTCTCCCCCAAACACTCCCGGGGCCATGAGCACACATAGTGAACATTTGATCTAGTGGGCATTTGGATTAAAAGTCTCTTGAAAAACATCTTGTAGTTCCCTCGGGAGCATTCTTTTACCTTCAATCAAAACTTACTAATGAAACAAAATTAAAAAAATTAAATAAAATATTGCCTGGCTGTGGAGTTGTCAAGAGCCCAATTAATCAGAGTCAGACCTTACAATACCAAGTCAGGTTGCATGCACACTGGCGGAAACGTGATAAGAAAACACAGCCTAGGATGTGCTTATTCTAATTGGCAGTGGTGGGGAACAATAACATGAGGGTGCCAACTCCTTCACAGTTCTCACTAAATCAAGTCCTTTTTTTTTTTTTTTTTTTTAAAACCCCATCCGGAATGCTCCACTCTCCTTTTGACCCACCCATAATTACCTTTGGGATTTGGCTGAAATGTTAGCTCCTGTTAAACGCCTTTCCCACCTAACATCAGTAGGTTTGGGTTTGATGGATTGGATCATTAAGTCTTCACTTCTCCAGTGAAAGCTTGTTGGGTATCAGCTGCTCTGCTGGCTGCTGAGGGCAGTGGTGCGCTGGGCACCATTCCTGCCTTCTCAAAGTTCAGCCCTTCCTCTGATGGGGGAAATAGTCTATGTTTAAGTCATTTCATGTGGACACTGAGTGCCAAAATAATAGCCCAACTGACAAACCAGATTATAAAATTTTTATTTAATTTTCATTGAAATAGTCACATGGGTTTAGCAGCTGTGTAGTAGAGAGCGCAGGTCTAACGTGAACGACCAATATCACAAAGTCTTCAGTGGCTGAGACTGAAATATGTATGAAGCTGAATGAGGAAATGAAGACAGGCTGTTCAAATCTTCAGGACAAAGTCCATTTAGGGGAGAGTTACAAAGAGCTTCTGCAATCAGACATCTGGGTTCAAATTCAGGCGCTTAACTCTAGATAGAGAGTTTGGGGCTGAACTAGGGCAGTGAAAGGAGGTAAGTTCCAGTTCTGGACAACCTATTAGCATGCATGATGAAGTCCGTGCACCTTGTTTGATGGAGCTATTCTTGCTGAAGTTCAGTTCTAGGTGTACCTCCCGCACAGGCCATCCATCCTTCTTGCTCTCTGGTGTGCAAGCTCAAAAAAGAAATCTCTTCCTTTTTTTTTCGTCTGATTTTGGTTGATTATATTTTTGCTCATTATTTACCTTTTATTGGAAGTGGAAAATTTGTGAAGGAATCACAAATCACATCAAGCTGCATACATATCAGAAACTTGATGAATATGCAAATATTCTTATGGAGAGACATACAAATTTATGTCACATGGAACCATACTGAGCATATGGGTCTCAAGAATTTGCTGTGAATGTTGTAATAGGTTAATGTTGAACTTCAGATAAACGCTTTCATGACATGATATTCCATTGTACCATTGGGATAGATACTTAAGTGGTTTGTAACTGCTCCCTATTGTAAACAAAACAATGTTTAATGAACATACAGACTTATCTGCTTATATATTGTGTGATTATAGGAAAAAAAAAGTCCACAATAAGGAATTCCAGTGTCAAAATAAATTTAAACTTTTTATTAACATCTGCCCTGGGGAAAGTGTTTTCTAAAGCATACTCTTTTTCATAGTTCACAAAAATACCTCTTCTCCAACTCCTTTCCCCAAACTAGTTAATCTTTTATAATCAATGGATATGTGCAATTATATATTATTTTTAATGACAATAATTGCTCATGGTTGCATTTTTTCTGTATTTTTATTTTTTTTATCTTATCAGATTATCCATTGCTACCTTTTCTGTTGCCATGCCTGGGTTTTTCTTATTTGATTTGTATGAGCTCTTTATAGTTCCTATTTAACCATTTCTTGAATTACGCGTGTAAAAACATAGACTTCATTCATTATTAAGAAATATTTGAGGTGTGGTGAATAGAATTAAAACCCATACATGATAAGATTATTTAAAATGAAGAGATGTTTGAACTGATTTAGGAAAGGCTTGTTTCAAGAGCCTATAATAATTGAGGACTTAAGTCTTAGGCTTCCCAGGACCCAAGGTAAAAACCACTAATGGCATTAGCATTTTCAAATTTTGATGAAAGAAAAGATGGGAGATCTCATCCTCCCTCTTCCGCCTCCTCTCCCCCCCCACCCCTTTTTCGGACAGAATTTCCTCCCTTAATTCCTGGAAGAATCCTCATGAAGAATCTGTAAGTGGCGTGAAGACAAACCTAGACTCTGTGGGTTCTATGTTCTGCACAGTTTGCATGTGAAAGAGGCAAGTGACTGAGCCAGCACCACCCTGGCTCCAGCTCCTGGTTATGTCTTCCAAATGGAACACAATGTGTGTTTGAGGCACATGAACAAAGGAACGAAGACCAGTGAAGGGTCTGCTCTAAAGCTGTGACTGACTGTGAGGTTGTAGCTTTTAGCCCTGAAAGCCAGGAAATAGGAGTTCCAGACCCACCTTTACCCCTTTGTGGCCATGACTTCTGGCATGGCTTATAAGCTCTGCTGGTGAGGTGACCCACATGCTCAAGCTATTAAATCCCTAACTCTTCCTTCTCAAAGAAGCCACATTTAACTGCACGTGGATCCTTGTTTTCGGTCTGTGTCCAAACTTGCCTCACCTACCATCTGTGTCGTTCTGCACGATTGCACGGGCTGCCTTAGACTCTTTGTCCTTGCAGCCTGCTCCCTCCTGGCTCTTCCCTAAACGTCTCCACTGACTTCCTTATGCCTTAAGGATAAATATTAAAAATTGTTAATAGCCATATTGGTTTTTATTACCCCACCGCAAATTACCCTGCATTACCTGCAGTTCTTCTAGGTCAGAATTCTGGGCATGTGGAGACTGAGTTCTCTGCTTGGGGGTTTCAGGAGGCTACAATCAAGGTGTTATCTCCGGCTGTGGTGTTACCTGGAACTTGGGATTCTTATCTAAACTCATACGGGCAGTTAGCACATTTCAGCTGCTGAGGCTGAATGATAGAGCTTATGTCCCTGCTAGCTGCTGGATGTTGGCTGGGGCCCGTTGAGCTTCTATATGGCTGCCCTCACGATCTCTGCAGGCAATCCATAACATGGCTTCTTTCCCTCTTCCAGCAGGAGAGCATCTCCCACTGCTTCTTGTTCCTGTTAAGGGCTTACCTGATCAGGTCAGTCCTCCCCAGGATGTCTCCTTTTATTTCTTTAAGATCAAGGATAACTGCATGGTAATTTTAGTCTCTAAAACCCTTCTTCCATTTAATGTCATGTAAGGTAGGAGTGATACTCTGTCATATTAATGGGGCCTTCCCAGACTCAGAAAGAAATACTACCAAGTGTGCAAACCCTGGACTCCCTGTTAGAATTTTACCTACCACACTAGCTCTTCAGTGCCTTTCCTATGGCTTTTACTTCCCACGTAGTCCATGATCTCGGACCTTTGCATAAGCTTTCTCTCTCTGTTTGTTTCTGTCTTCTTGTCTGTCTGTCTGTCTGTCTGTCTGTCTGTCTCTCATTGGGCCTTTTTATCTAGTTAAATCCCATCCTGTCTCTTCCTGTTTTTCTTTTTCTTTTTTCTTTTTTTCTGTTGGTTATGGGGCTTGAACTCTGGGCCTGGGCACTATCCCTCAGCTCTTCAGCTCAAGGCGGGCGCTCTACCACTTGAGCCACAGCACCACTTCCGGTTTTCTAGTGTTTTATTGGAGATAAGAGTTTCACGGACTTTCCATGGCTTTGAACCATGATCCTCAGATCTCAGCCTCCTCAGTAGCTAGGGTTACAGGAGTGAGCCACCAGCGCCCGGCTCTTCCTGTTTTTCTATCCCTGGTGCTCAGCCCTTCAGATACTTGTTGATGCTCAGCTGATATGTGTTGACTACATGGAGTGCTTTTCTCTACTTATTTATGAAACCAGGTGGGGCCCTGCTACCTATGGGCACCCATTCTCCAGTATTCTACGATTCCAAGGTCTAGTTTCGTCATCTCCATCTACAAACTATGAAGTGATTTGCAAACGCAGGAGCTATTATCCTACCCTCCTCTATGCCATGACTCCAGTCTCACTCCAGCCATTAGTTAGACATCGCTAGGTCCTCTTATTTCCCAGACCTTAACAGTGAATACCCTGCTGTGCAGATGCTTGATAGCTTCCCCAAGCGTGGATAGTGCCGTCAGGTGGTTTTTATTGACCACATCCACATCCATTACTCAGTGAAGAAAGTCCCTTCTCCTTGGTAGCACTGGGGGAACTTGTGGGAAGGAGATGGGACATGCTGGTAGTCCTCTGGGGAGACATGTTGGCCTCTTCCTGGACAGCTGTACCGCCTGAGGTTACACCCCTTGGCCTCCAGTGGACAGTGAGCCGTGGACCACCCCAGTGCAGGCCTGTTTCTTATTTGCATGTTGCCACGTGGCCTGTCCACCTCGGCTGCATGAGGAAGGCCAGATGCTTGGACAGAGTCCGGAGACCCAGAGAAGCGTGGCGAGGCTGGATTAGTCCCCTTGGCTCTGCTTTCTGGGAAAGGCTGGAGAGGATACTCTCCAGGCTTATTTGACCTGTAGGAGCCAAAGAGCTCCCCAATCCTCCATGAAGGAAAACAACCTTGGAAAATAAACAAGAAGCAGGAGGTCGGGAGTGCCTCTCCCAGGAGCAAGTGGGGCTCCAAAGGATGATGCAAATGGGTTTTCCTGTGCAGAGGGGGCCAGGAGGTGGAGGTAAATATCTTCAGAACTAGAAGTAGAGTAAACTGATATTTGAAAGCTGCCAACTGTTAGCTTCTCTTGTCAGGAGAGACAGAGAATTCAACCCTGGAGTAAAGCTGTCCTTTTATTCAGTGAAATGCACATGCAATGTCTGCAAAGGTTATGTTTAACTCCACTCTTGGTGTAGGGAAGTCTGAGACATGGTCGCTCAACAGAATAGCTAAACGTGGTCTACATAACAATGTAAAATAGTTGCAACTGGAAAGCATTAGAAGCCTGAGGGGAGCTGGAGACTTGGATCTTTATACCATGGATAGTGGGCTGACCCAGCACATTGGAGGCACAGGGCAGTATTGGAAGAGGTGGACTTGATTGTGGGATCAGGGCAGTGACATCTGATCTGCTCCTTACCCCTATGGGAGTCAGTGAAGTGTGAAAGAAAATCTGATTTGTTTTTTCCCTTCTCCTCCACGAAGTATACCAGCATCAAATATGGTGAAAACAGGGGTTATACTGTGGGGGAGAGACATACAAAGCAACAAAGAAATCATGTTATAAATATGTTAGAAACAATCACAAGAAAGAAAAAAACATTTGAATCCTTATCTTGGGGTTCATTTCGCCTAACATCAACTTATCTGACCGTATTTGCTTGTCTCAGACATATACTAGTTATTGCAAATAAGGGAAACCATGGGACCTATGTTCCTTTGGGCCTGGCTTACTTCACTTAATATAATTTTTTCCAAGCCTTTCCATTTCCTAACAAATGGGGCTATGCCATTCTTTCTGATGGAGGTATAGAATTCCATTGTGTATATGTACCACATTTTCTTGATCCATTCATCCATCGAGGGGCATCTCGGTTGGTTCCATATCTTAGCTATGGTAAATATTGCTGCAATAAACGTAGTTGTGCTGGTAGCTTTAGTATGGTCTTGTTTGTGATCATTTGGGTAAATGCCCAAAAGTGGGATTTCTGGGTCATAGGGGAGCTCTATGTGAAGTCTTTTGAGGAACCTCCATACTACTTTCCAAAGTGGTTGAACAAGTTTACACTCTCACCAACAATGCAGTAAGGTTCCCTTCTGTCCACATCCCCTCCAGCATCTGTTGTTATTAGAGTTCTTGATTATATCCATTCTAACTGGGGTGAGGTGGTATCTCTGATTTGCATTTCTTTTATGGTTAGGGAGGTTGAACATTTCTTCTTGTGTCTATTGGCCATTCTTCTTTCCTCTTCAGAGAAGTTTCTCTGTAAGTCTTTAACCCACTTATTTATTGAGCAGTTGTTTCTTTGAAGATTTGTTGTTGGGGGATTTAATTTTTTGAGTTCCAGGTATATTTTAGATATGAGACCCTTGTCCGTTGTATGGCTAGTAAAGATCTTCTCCCAATCCGTGGGCTTTCTCTTGATCTTTCTAGCTATGTCCTTTGCCATGCAGAAGCTCTGCAAATAACCCCTCTGTATGGTATTTTCACAATAAAAAAAAGAAAATCTGATGTTAGTAAATTGAAGAAAATCATTCTGGAAAAAACAATCTGTAGAGAGACCGAAAGATTGAGGAGTGAATAGATAGATAATTAAGAGTCAGACCCTGAAATGCAGAAGCAGAGGTCTACAGCACTTCCTGTTAAGATAAACCAGGGCCTCTGCTTACAGATCCAGGGCCTCCAACTTGCTGCCTGTGTCTCTCTGTTCAAGCTCCAATTCCAGGCAGACAGAATCTGTTTGTCCATGTTTAGCTAAAGGATTTCTATTTCTGGATCAGACGACCTGAGACAGTTTGTGACCCTGGCCTGCTGGCTGGGAAAACTACTCCAACTTAATTTCCCTGTGGCAAATCATGAGTTGCAATTTGTTCAGACGACTTTTGTGCTTTGTGGGAATAAGGGGAAGGACAAGTATGTATTCACAATGGCTCTCCAAACTGTTACAATTGTATTAACTGTTTGCAAGTATTGAAAGGGGCCACTAACCCAGTTTAGGCACTTTCTGTGAGGATGGGATATCAAGAGTTCAGAACCAAAGATTAGGTATAGGAGCTAAGGGAATGGTAGCTGCTGTAACACACGAGCCTCATGCTTCATTGATGCCATATATCGCTTGCTTCTCTGTCATGTAGGGGCTGATGTGATTGGTCTGTGAGTGGCCTAAACTCCATCTATTCTGTAGATCAATTATCTTATAGGCCTTTAGGATTCTTTTGTTCAGTCAGAAATGGATAAATGAGGAAGAAATGAACTCCTGCTTCTTCACCTAAACACTTGAACCAGAAGTGGCTGGTGAATTGATGCTCATATTCCCGCAGTGAGCTATAGTCACAAGACTCACCTGGATGTAAGAGGTTTGGAAATGTTGTTGACTTGAAGACCACAGATATCATTGACTTTATACTATTAAAGGCAAACACAAAGTCTGGGAATCCTCACTCCACAAGATGGCCAGGCAGGGAGAGAGAAAAGGCCTTCACCAAAGGAAGGCACATTTTGAAAAGGCCTCAAAGTAAGGAAAAGTAATCGCCACTATGAGTTAAGCAGGGTTACCAGATTTATGTCAGACTTTGTAGATAAAAATACAGATCTTCCAGGCAATTTTGAATTTTAGTTGTTTGAGTAGTATTTTAGGAAACTGACATCTCAAGTACTCTATGGGATGTACTTATACTAAAAATTATACATGACCTGAAATTTATGTATAACACAGTCTTCTCTATTGTATCTTACAAGTCTATCTCTGGGGAAGGACTAAATACTTTAGGAGGACTGGAGGATCAGTTTGGGGATCATGGGGGTACAAACTGGGCTAGAGAAGTTTCTTCTAAATCCTGTTGAGATATTTTCCCCGACCAGAGAGGAAAGTCAGTGAAGCATTTTAAATAGAAGGAGAGATTGAGACACACTCTGATTCGTATTTTGGGAGACTCTAGGAGATGAAAAATATGGATGTTAATAAGGGGTTGACTACAGACAAGGCATTGTGACAATCAGTCCAGTACCAAACCCAGGTCTCTGAGTCTGAGTACAAAGTTCCATGATTTTGCAGGATGATTAGAAGCACTCTGGAATGACTGAGATGACACTAGGTTGGGAGACCTGGGGGCCAATGTTGAACAGCAGGGTAGACATTAGACCTTCTCAGGCTCACTATGCAGGCCCCCAGGACACCACCTGCTTTAGTGAGTCTCCTCTGCCTGGGTGTCTATATTCTTTATCCTTCTAGACTCCCAAACACTGCAAGCCTGAATGTCTGATGATGTCTGCCTGGATCTGGCATGTCTACAACTGTCAGACTTGCACCATGTTTTTTTTCCATCAACAGTTTGGCCCTATCAGTTCCAGTTGCCATCGGAAAATCCATCACGGTAAGCCGAAAGAAATCACACCTGCCAGGCCCAAGCTGTTTATCTCAATGAGTCCCCCCTTCTAAAGCATAAACAGGGGACTATTTATTTTCCTTCCTGACATACATAAGGCTGTTAAAAGTCTGAGTGTGCTGGCAGTTTACACGAAGCCAACCTTAATTGCATACTTAAGTGCCATAAAAGGAGGATCAGGGCCTCATTAGCTAGGGACCAATTTTACATTTTTCTCCTCTGACCCAAACTGTTTAAAAATGTGGGGTACTATCTCATCCCAGCCAGACATAAATTTCAGTGCTGTCAAAATGCCCTTGCCGACTTCCAATTTTTTTTTTTTTCTCTCCTGCCTGAAAATGTTTAGTGTGTCGACTTGGGGCTACAGAAAGGAAATGTTATGTCTCTCCTGGTTTTCCCCCCAACAGGATGAAAATCTCTGTCTCTGATGTACAGCAAAACTTGAGGTGAGCAGAGAATATGATCCTTATGCTTTTTTAAAAAAATTATTGTCGTTGTGGGGTTTGAACTCTGGGCCTGGGCACTGTCCCTCAGCTCTTCAGCTTAAGGCTAGCGCTCTACCACTTGAGCCACAGCACCACTTGTGTTTTCTGGTAGTTTATTGGAGATAAGAGTTTGATGGACTTTCCTGCCTAGGCTGCCTTTGAATCATGATCCTCAGATCTCAGCCTCCTTAGCAGCTAGGATTACAGGCGTGAGCCACTGGTACCTGGCCCCGATGCTTTTTAAAGAAATGCTTTTAAGATTCACCAGAGATACTTTCAGTTCTTCTGGAGAAATTTCTGGCCTTCCTGGCATCTAGGGGACATGTATGATATGATGGGCACACTGTCATTAATACACTTTTGTATATAGTATCTCACTGTAACCCTGATGTCAATCATTCCCACGTCCTTCCCTTGCTAGACACCAGGACCAAAGCTCCATCTGTGAGTCCTGTGTTGTGTGGGATGTTCCCAGGCTGGAAAGCATCACTCAGCACCCACTTTTCTGCTCTAGTACCCTCTTTCTCTTCAGTGCTTTCTCAGCTATTAGGAGGATTCTCCTTTCTTTTCTACTGCCAATGACACCATGGTTTGTGTCCAAGCTACTTCCGGCAGCTCCAGGAATTGTAGAGGCAGAATTGAGCAGCTGGACCTCCTCCCTGTCTCCACATTCCACTTTGCTACTGAGCCCCAAGACACCTCTGCCTGTGTCCATGTCTAACCCTTTCCTCATTAACATAATGACTGCTCCATCTCGGTCTCCACTAGAGGTCCCCAAGATGGGGACCTGCACCTGGAGCAGGAAAGAGTCTTCTAGGTCAGCCATTTCCTTCTCCGGTCTCATTCCTTCTACTGACATCCAGTCGACCTCTTTCTTTCTTGCCCTGGGTATGAGATTCAACTAAAGCTCTCACACTTTGTCTTCACAGGTAGAAACCAAAGCTTCCATTTATAAGAAGGGAGCATGGCTACTCTGCATGTGTCAGTCATTGCTCTAGTGTGTTTCACATAATAACTCATTCAGTCTTCAAAATAACAGTAGGGAATGGGTTCTGTGTTTGTCTCTATTGAAAGACAAGGAAACCTAAGGTTGAAAGAAGGAAGTCACTCTGCCCAGAAATGGTAGTGTCCTTTCTGGTGACAAACATCTTGCCATATGCTGACTATAGATATCACATTATATCCTGACTCTCAGATAAAGCTAGGGGTGCTGGAAGAGTAGGTGTTAGCAACACTAGTGAATGGTAGTCAGTGTCAGGCCATTCATTCTGCAGCTTTTTGAGAGAGGTAATAATGTACCCACTTTACTGATGAAATAATTGCAGCAAAGGGAGGTTGAAAGCTTTCAAGTCATCTCTCCTAGCTGGAGGCATTTGGATCCATGAAGGTATTTCTCAACCTAGCACCAAGTCTTATTTGGTAGCCTTCACTTCCATTTCTGAAGGAGATTACTCTGGGTTCCTACCAACAGAGCTGCTCATTAAGAAGCTAAGATTCTGTTGACTTTTAGGGATGTGGGAAGATTGCCTAGGTGGATTCCATAACCCAGGTACTGTGAATAGCACTGTGATAGAGATGCATATGCAGGTGTCTGTACTGTATATTGACTTTGATTTCTCCAGATATGGGTGGTGGCATTATTCAATCATATAGTAGGGTTTTACTTTTAGCTTGTATGAAGCGCCTTTGTACTGATTCCATAGTGGCTGGAAGAAAGGAGAGAGGCTAATAGACAACCTATTCTGCAATGGTGGGGGAGACCTGAGGAAACTGGGCACTCTGCTTGTCATTTTCTAAGGACTCTCTGAGAGGGAGAAAGCTGTAGAGACTGAGCAATGCGCCCAACCTGAGCCCAGACCTCTCAGCTCCACTTGGAAGCAAACTGTGCTGAAGGGAGGCAGCTCTGTAGGCCTTGTGCTTCTGGCTCTCGGTGTCTGCAGTAATGCTCAGGTGATGAAGCTTGCTCCTCACCACAGAAGGAAAGGCCAACTATCCACCCTACTCTGCACAGCCCAAGCTCCCCACTGCTTAAACTACTTATCAGGTCCATGTCTAACCTTCCCTTTCTCCAGGATCACCTCATGTGGCCATCTCCCATCCACACCCAGTTAGCAGGAGATCCCAGGCTTGGTGAGTGTGCTTGTTCATTGTTTTCTAGTTCTCAGAATAGCTCAGTCTCAAAGAGGAGCTCCCCTGAAGGTGGTGCCTCACTCTGGTACTGTGAGGGGTGAGGAACTACACCATGGATTTCATCTTCGATGCTGAGCCGTGATGCATCTAATACCACAACTAGATTTGAGGCCTGTGAGCACTGTAGTTTTCCTTCATTTAGGGCTTCCATCTGTTGTCACCAAGGGTAATTATGAAGGTGGCTTTGGCTCCACCTTGCCTGTAGGCATGAAGGGTTTAAGCTATGGACTCTTTCTTATGCTTCTCCACCTATCTTTTCTATTTCCCAGTGCATTTAGCTGTTCTGGATTCAGAATGCTCTCCCCTTTTCTTGCCCCCTTTTCACCCTGACTCTTCTCACCCAGGAAGTCACATAGAGAAAACTTTTAGTCTGTCTTCTTACTCTGGAACTCCAGGCCTTTAGTTTAATCTTCAAACATAGCATGAGCAGTAATTCTAAGGGCAGGGCTTAACATTGCTATTTCAAAAATGTTGAAATATGATACCGAGAGATTCAAATCACAGAACATTATCGCAACAGTAGACGTATTTTATGATATATGGAAGTGTGTACATAGCTAATCAGCCCTGCATATCTGTGGATCCTGTATTTGTGGATTTAACCAACTTTGGACTAAAAATACTTGGCAAGAAATACATCTCTAAGAAACATGTACAAATGTTCCCCCCCTCCCCCCAGTTATTCTCTAAATGATATAGCATAGCAAGTATTTGCATTGCATTTACATTTTACTAGGTATTATAAAGAGATGATTAAAAGTATATGGGAGAATATGCAAATGTTATGTTATTCTATGTATGGGATTTGATATCTTCAGATGCTGGCATCCATAGGAAATTTTGGAGCCCCTACCCTAAGAATACTAAGGGGCAATTCTCTCTCTCTCTCTCTCTCTCTCTCTCTCTCTCTCTCTCTCTCTCTCTCTCTCTCTCTCTCTCTCTCTCTCTCTCTTTTTCTCTCTTGCTCGCTCGCTCTGGTGCTATTGGGACATTTGGATGAACATAACACAATGGTGAGTTAGTGATATTCAACTAGAATATAGACAATATATTATTCATCTGTTTACTTATTTAATAACCCTCTCCTGAGTGGCATCAATGAGCTAGTTCCTGTGCTAGGTTCTAGATGAATGTGCAGGGAGGACTCCATTAGATATGATATTAATTACAGTGCAATGGGAGAATTGTCATGCCCAGGGTGAGCTCAAGAGGATGGTTCTGGCAAGGGTAATGGGAGAGGGTCAAGCACAGAGAGCAAGAGCTAATGCTGTGGAAAGGATGGAGTAACCAAAGAGGAGTAGGTTTAGTCCAGACAGTATGGACATTTCAAATATACTTAGGGACCAAAGGAGAGAAAAGGAAAGGAGCCTGGAGACAATCCATTACTGGGACTCTTGTGCTGGGCCATCCAATGTTCCCACCCTAGCAGCAGGGGCTATTACAGAGAGTTTAAGAAGCCACCTCCCATCCTTTCTCAAATCTTACCTTTGCCAGGAGATACTCCCTGGTCAGCAACTCAGAGTCACACCCCCTCCCTCCGGCTCACTACACCCATGGCAATCTTGATCCCCCTTTCTTTACTTTTTAATCAAAGCATTTGTAACCACTTGATGGACTATGTGTTTGTATTGTTGGTTGTCAAGCATCAATGGTTTGAGAGAAAAGCGGAGACAGCTTCAAGATCACTGGTGGTCTGAAAGAGCCCATTTGAAGGGAGGAAACAAGGACATAGAAATTAAAGCATGGAGGCAGATATCATAGTAGAAGGCCAAGGGTTGTTAGATGAGCTTGACTTTAAGAGGACAGTTCTAAGAACTCCTGAGAGGAGGGTTTTGTTTGTTTGTTTTTCCTATTCCCAAGCTTTAAACTCAGGGTCTGGGCGCTGTCCCTAAGCTCTTTGGCTCAAGGCTAGTGCTCTAACCACTTGAGCTACAATGCTACTTCTGGTTTTATGGTAGTTAATTAGAAATAAGGGTCAGGGACTTTCCTGCCCAGGCTGGATTAGAATCGTGATCCTCAGATCTCAGCCTCCTGAGTAGCTCGGATTACAGGCATGAGCCACCACCGCCCAGATTCTTGAGAGTTTTAAAGATTTGTGCTCTTCTCAGAATTCTCACTGCTGCATGTTTCCCATCCAAAGAGAGTAAGTGCTCAGCACTGTCTCACTCTTTATCCTGACAACGTCCCCTGTGAGATTCACGCATGTCCCAACTGCAGCTAGGGAAACTTCTCCAAAGTCATGTAGTGGGTGGTGAGTAGAAGAGCTCAAAGTCAGATTTGAGACTCTGCCACTGCAGAAGCCTAACTTGCCACCATTCCTCTAACACATAAACACAACTAGTAACTGGGATTATAGCAATGTGTCATCACTCTCAGCCCAAACCTTTTTTCAAAAGTGCATCTTGGTTGCAAACAGTAAATAACTGTGACATTCTATAGTGTAATGACAAACAAAGTAGCATAGGAAGCAGATACAGTTAATGGCAGGCTCAGTTCCAGTCCTTAATTGGTCATGGTGTGTGTATTGTTGATTTTAGGCATGACGTGTATACCTATGTGTGCATGTGCATGTGTGTGCATGTGCTTACTCACACTTAGACTGGTAGAGGTGGGAACATTGGATAGCCCAGCACATAATACTTGTCTGTTTGTTTGTTGCTCAAGATTGGTGCTGTGCCACATGAGCCACCCCTCCACTTGTGGCTTTTTGGTAGTTAATGGTAAGTAAGAGTCTCTCAGACTTCCCTGCTTGGGCTGGCTTTGAACCAGGATCTTCATCACTCGGCCTCCACAGTAGTTAGGATTATAGGTGTGAGCCACCAGTACTGGCTTATCCCATATTTATTTTTTTTTGGAAGTCACTTTTTTCCCTCCTCCCATTTAGTTCTCTTTGTTTGCTTCTTCTCTCTTCCTTCCTCATCATTTCCCTAAGAAGAATAAGAGACTTATATGATTAAGAAAAAAAGAGTCAAATTTAACATTAACCCCAAATCAAGGATAAAATAATAACTTTCAACAATACCACACAAACCCAAATGCTAGTAGTACAACATCTATGTTCTGGATGATAAAGAGGCCTTGCATGTACTTTGGACAGAAACCATGGCTTTTTGGGTCCTGTCAGGAGGTTCCCTAACTGGAGCCACAAGATGCACCAAGGGTTTGGGATGCAAGTTGAAATGGAAATGGCAGCTCCAGCCATAATTCTTCATGAAAGGCCAGAGACAGCTGCGGGTTATTTATTTGATGTCCAATCATAAAAGGCCTCTCTAGGTTCCCTGTCTCAGAGCCCTGAGATAGAGCTGGCTTTCTACACAGGAGAGGAAATCCACTCTTTTTCTAACCTGGAGAGGCTGATTGGGAGAGTCTTTATCAAAATGTTATTCTTTTCCAAAAGACATTCATCATTTTTGAGCAAGGCTTTATCCTGGTGTTGTACAGTGAAGTCTTGCCTCGGGCAGGTTAAACTAGCAGCATTCAGGAAAGAAAAGATCCTTCTGACCTGCATCCAGTGAGCTGTCACTATGATTAATTAGCTCCGACAGTCCCAGGTGGGTAATAAGGACCAACGTGGTCTTGCCTACTGTTTGTGCTTAGCAATGACATAGGCCTGGGCTCTGGTCCCATGCCCATCAGCACATTTCTACAGCTATGGCTGCCTTCAGTCCTACTTTCCGGAAATCAGTGGGCAAGTTTGGGCTTAAAAACCTGCAGAGGAAGGAATCCAGGCTGGCGCTGTGCCCAATTTGCCCTGTAATCCCGAGCAAGTTTCTTAGTAGGGCCCAGAGCTTAGTTTCTCAAGCTTAGAATGGATCCATAGATTCCCAGCTCTCATTATTGTGTCCACCATCTACCTCTCCAGCTTTATCTCCCGCCCTTCTCACCGTAGTACACCACCCCTAGCTTCTTTCAGCGCTTTCAATGTCCTCTTTCCTCCTTCTTTACTCTAGCCATTATCCAAGTCCTTCACTGGTCTGCCCCTGGAATATGCTCTCCTTGTCTCTTCTTGGTGAATTTTCACACATCCTTGAAGCTTGGATTTGAATACAGTGGCTCTGTTAAGTCTTGCTAGGCCCTCTTCTGGTGATGGAGGTTCCTTTGGCCATTCCTCCCTTGGCACTTTGGGGTGGTACTGAGCTCCAGTTTTGGGTTTTTCTTGTTCGGTCATGGGACTTGAACTCTAGGCCTGGGCACTGTCCCTCAGCTCTTCAGCTCAAGGCTAGTGCTCTACCACTTGAGCCACAGCGCCACTTCCAGTTTTCTGGTGGTTAATTAGAAATAAGATTCTCATGGATTGTCCTGCCTGGGGTTGGCTTTGAACTGTGATCCTCAGATCTCAGACTCCTAAGTAGCTAGGATTATAGGCGTAAGCCACCAATGCCTGGCCGAGCTCTTTTTAAATCACTGTAACTAAGTAGAATGGACAGCCCAAGGCAGAGACCCTCTAAGTAACAAGATAGGAAGGAGCACTGTTCCTTATACATGCTAGACAAGCACTCTACCATCCTCCCTCAGCCCACTGGTTGTCTTCTGGATGCACATTTTGGTATTTGTTTCTCTCTTCCCTTTCTGTCTTTCTCTTGGATTAACTGAAAGTGTATACTAGTACATTGTATCAGGTTTAGTGTGAGGGTGCATGCCTGTAATCCAGCTACTTGGGAGACAATAATAGGACAATAAAAGTCTCAGATTGTCCCCAAACATAAGTGTGAGAACCTATCTGAAAAACAAACTGGAAGCAAAATGGCTAAGAGGGCATGACTCAAGTAGAAGAGAGTCTGCCTAGTAAGTGTGAGGCTGAGTTTCATTTCCAGCACCACTGTTATTTAAATTTAGGTCAATCTGGATTGTATCTCAGTCATTTGTGCAGTTATACACTTGTAGTTTTTACTGGTGTAGTTAGAATTAATGTTATACTGCACCACTTTCCCATCCTTTATCCTATTGTAGTCATGGGCTACAGCTACATACGTCATGGACCCCAAATACAATGTTATCAGATTTGCTTAAACAATTGTATATTCCCAAATAAATTAAGAAATTGGTAATAGATCTTTTTATTTACTTTATACTTAACATTCCTCATGCTGGTCATTCTTTCCTGAAGACTGAAGTTTTTATTTGCTCATTTCCCTTAGAACTGCTAGTTACATTTATATAGAAGAAGGAGGGAAGAAGAAAGGAGTAGTGTGAAACCACTAGAAATAGATTATCTTAATTTTCTTTCACTCAAAATGTCTTTAGCTTTAGAAAGGGGTGACATTGACCAAGAAGCATTGTACTCACAAACTGACTTATGGAATTGTAACTCCTTTGTACAATGACGTAATGTACTACTACTACTAATGATGATGAAAAATGTCTAGCTTTAATTCTCAAAGTATATTTTGGGTAGATATAGAAATCTGGCTGGCAGTATATTTTAAATACCAACATTTTTATTTTTATTATGTGTTTATTTTTTGTGCCAGACTTGAGGCTTAAACTCAGGACCTGGCCACTGTCCCTGAACTTTTATGCTCAAGGCTAGCATTCTACCACTTGTGTCCCACCATGCCTGGCTTTACTTAAATACTTTATTGCACTGTTTTCTGGTATTGGAAGAAAAGTTGATGTTCAAGTGAATTGCAGTTACTTTTAGGTAATGTGTCATTTTCCTCTGGATGTTCTAAAGACTTCATTTATCTTGATTTCTTCAGTTTGAGTATGATGTTCATAGGCACGTGTTTTCTTTGTACTTGCCCTATTTGGTGATCATTGGATTCCTGGATCTTATTTCAAACCTTTCACAAATTTGAGGAATTTCAAGTCATTAGTTAAAGTTTTTCTCACTCCAACTCTCTTGTTCTTACATTTACCTAACTTCAACAGCATTCATGTTAGACCTTGTGATATTGTTTCAGAACTAGTCTCTCTCTCTTTCTGTCTCTCTCTCTTGCACACACATACAGTACACACACACACACACACACACACACACACACACACACACAAATTATTTTTTCTTTCTCCTCTTCTTCCTCCTTCTCCTTTTTATCAACCCTCATTCATATGGATGTAATTACCATTGATCTACCTTTATATTCACTGTGAATTACCATTTATATCTAGGGTGGTTTTATTTTGGATACAGTGAACGGTTCTAGAATTTCTATTTGAATATATTTCATGTACTTTTTCATTTTCCATTCCAAATTACCGTCATATTCTTAAATATAATTAAATAGTTGTTTTAAATCCTTATCTGTACATTCTAATAACTAGAGCATCTTGGACTAGAGGTACTTCTTATCAACTATCATTTCTCTTGAAAATACATCATCTTTTCCTCTTTATTTGTCTTTTGGTCAGTTTCGGGTTGCATCAGGAAGTCTGTGAAGGGTATGGTGTAGAGGCACTGGGTGAGTTTATATTCCTCTCAAAAGTGGAATTGATTTTCTAGTGGGTACTGTAAATATTATTTCCCCTATAGCAGGTGCATCTGTAAACTCACAGTTTTTTCATGTCTTTATTGTTCAGAGATCTGGGTAGGGATGATGTGCAGAATTTTAGAGCTTTCTCTTTCTGACTTTTTACCCCTGGAATTATGCCCCCCACATTCCAGTGGCTGTGATTAATTTATATTGTCTTTTGGTTGTTCTAGCCAGTCATATAGGATTTTCTCATAGAGCTCTCATCTGCCCTCAATGACCAACCCCTTTTTTTCTAGTATTGTTTTGCTTTTAATTATCTACTTATTGACTGTTATTTAACTCTTTCTTAGAAGTTTTAGTTGTATTCAGTGTACGTTGGTCGTATCAGAATTGCTTGGCAATACACAGTAGGCTGGATTGAATTTGAGTTGCATATATGCCACTTGCTGTTATCTAGACCTTAGACAAATCCCTAATCTCTGGGAAGAGGAATCATAGCATCTAGAGAAGAGGAATAATTGTAAGGAAATGAAAAGACTTGGTAAAAATTATGTTAAGTGAAGTAAGCCATGCCCAAAGACACATAGACTGCATGGCTTGTCCCATTTGTAATGACTAGAATATGTCTAGGATAGTCTTAGGAGAGGACCACAATAGCTATGTGCATATGACCATATAAAATGTTGCTTATCTAAATGAGCTTCAAGAAATGGAAACAAGAGGGTTTTTTAATTGTACTGTTTGCAGTTATTTCTTTTTTCTTTCTTTTTCCCCCTTTGGTTTATTCCCTGATGTCATTGTTTTTTTTTTTTATTTCTGTACCCTTCTTTATATATACATTCATTTGGGGAAAGGAAAGGGAACCACAGAAACAGTGGGACAAAGGGTGAACTAATTCAACAGTGACACTCACTAGACACTATGTTGAAAATGAACTTTGCAACTTGTGGGGGAAGAGGGCTGAGAGGAGAAAAAGTAGGAGAAAATGAGGAAGGGGGTAACACTTCAAAAAGAAATGTATTATGAGGGAAGGGGTAACAAGTTTGTCAAGAAATATATTTATTACCTTATGTAACCCCTCTGTACGTCACCTTAATAAGAAAAGAGAACAAAAAAGAAATATATCTAATTTTATTGTTTGCCAAGAAAAGAAAAGAAATGTACTCACTACCTGACTTATGTAACTGTAACTTCTTTGTACATCACCTTTACAATAAAATTTAAATAAAAAGGAGGAATAATAATCTTACCGTATGTCACAAAAAGTTAGTCTGGACTATTATTCAATAAAGATTAAGTAAGATAACGTGAAGTACTTTGTGGGGCATCTGACATGGTGAATGGTCAGGAAGTGATCCTTCTTAACAATAGCTAATACAGGTACATAAAACAATGGGAAAATGGACCTAGGCATCTGAATTTTATTTGAAATCCATGACAACCTATAGAGTGATATTAGAGTTTAGATCTATGTCATCACTTTCTTGAGAGCAGAAAATCATTGCTCAGCTTGAGATGTCACTGGTGGAGTTTTAGAGGAGATGGGGTTTTCTAGATACCATACTATGTATACCTTCCTTACAACACAAGCAATGCTACTTTTAAGATTTGTCTCGGCTTTGCAATCAACTTTCCTCTGTCTTAAAGGATGCCACATGTATTGGCATACCTGCTGTAGTTTCTGAGCCCCAAGCTGGAAGATTAAGAGACTTAGGTATGAGCTGCAAAACACTAGGCTACTAAAGGATGTGGTCCACCTATGCCTGGAGGCACAGTCAGAGTTACAGATTTTAATATTCATGCCTTCAACATTCAGGTCTGCGTGAAATGGGTAACCAATGATGGTTGTCAGCATCCAATGGATCGTCAAGTTTATTAATCTGTTCTTCCATGTCTCTCAGTCTTACCCTTTCTGTCTTTCTGGACGAAGGTATTCTAGCTCAGATGCTCATTCATAACTTCATAACAGGACATGTTCAATAGCCTTTATTGTTCCTTCCACTAGAATCTCATAATCTATTTCAGCTATATCATTCATCGTATCACTATTAACATGCCTTTTGGTAAGGTACTCTCTTGCTCAGAAAACACTAAACATTGCAAATCACAAATTTGCAAACTCATCAAAATCATTATACTTAAGAGTCCTACTGGTCTGGTCAACTATTAGTTCATTTACTATAGTTCCTTCCCACATGACATCTACCTATATCATCTCTTCACTTTAAATGAGACAATTATGATGATATTTCTTTGTTACTCAGATGTCACCTATTATAAAATTCCTTTCAATTGAATCATAGTTTTTCAGAAAAGAAATGAACGTGACCATGCTGGATAAATAAACCTTTTAAGACATGTTGGCATTCCAGACACATTAAAATGTGATAAAGTTGCAGGGCTAGTAAGTAAAAGCTTATCCAGGTACCATTTGCCATGAGTTAACAGAGGGCTCAACAGTGATTTTGCTGTTCTCCTGTCTATGGGATTTCTGTTGGCTCCTTTGTGCCCAAACCAGAATTCATTCCATGCAGGCTTGTTGGGCCTGCTAGAGAATGAGTGGTTCACCTCTTAGATTTGGGATATATGACATATCTCAAGAAAATATTGTAAGGGCAAATAAGCAAGCTCCCACAAACCAATCAGGACCTCCAAATATTTGCTTTATGTTGCTAGCAGCTAAGGACTGGTTGTTTCTGGTTCCTGAGAAGGGTGTAGGAGGTAAAAGTGTGTGTGTGTGTGTGTGTGTGTGTGTGTGTGTGTGTGTGTGTGTAGTAGGTATGCATCACTAGTTTTATCCAAGAAAGTAATTTTCTTTCTTCTCAGTATTACCAATTCAATTTACTTCGTCAATGCCAACAAGTCCCTTTTTGGGTCCCAAGCTAAGGTTTTGCTCAGGCTTTATTTGTCACCACTTTTGGCCTCTAAATATCTGATCAGACTTTAAGTTAGAATTAAATCATCGCAGATCTTGATTTAGTGAGGGAAAAGAAATTAACATGGACAAAACCCAATGAGGCTAATTGGCATTTCCAAGTAGTTTTCTTTTTACAATTGGCCCCAAACTATTTTAAGCCAGAGGAGGAGGGTAGTAGTGTTTGCTTTTTCACTGGGGCTGTCTTTGTGTTGCCCAAGAGACTCCTGACCAGGCCTCGGTTCTGTCAGCCTCTCCAAGCATCATTCTTGGGATGTAATTGAGTCAGCCTTTGTTGTGAATGTCTATACAAATTTAATGAGACAGATGTGTCTGTACTCTGAGGATTCCAGCTCCTCCTCTACATTTCATTTGGAATTAATCCGATATGGGCTGTCCTCCAGCATTGATGGCTGAAGGGTCCTTTGCAAAGGGGAAAGAATTCAGTGTTAGAATTTAATAAAGTTTAGTATGAAAGCTAATTCTTCATAAAAAATCCTGAAAAATTTTCCCCAAAGTCCAGATACCAAAAAAATGATTGTGTGTTTCAGGATTTCATGCCTGCCTCTTTCCTCTAGGCTTGTGGGTATAAGGAATGAATCTGCATTTGTAAATAAAGAATAACTTCATGACAGTTTAATGGGGTTGTGGAAAATGATTGCCCTCCCTCTTTTTTTTTTTTCTAAGTGGCTCTTTCTAGCATGTTTTGCTATGGTGAACTGTAATGGGGGATTTGCTAGTGATAAGACCCTTAAAGTGAGACTAAAATAAACTCAAAGATAATCTTATTCCATTTCTGGGCTTAGACTGTCTACTGAAGAGCTACAAGTTCATTGGAGAAATGAGAAGGAATCCTAGCCAGACAGTCTGAAGGGAGGGGAGGTGGGAGCTGGCAAAAGGGGCCAGAAAAAGCAAGCAGCTAGTGGCCTTTCATGGTGACCATCCTGTTTCAGTGCCTCCCATCACTGCCCTTCCCATCCCCCATTCCCCACAGCACTCCCTCCCTGCTCAAATGCAGCTTAACCTCCACACCACCATTCCAAATTTGCCTTTGAACTTGATTATCCCTTCTCATGCTTTTGCCTTTTCTGTATACAAAACTGTTTGAAGCAGCCTGGTGAACCCTAGAGGAACAGAGTTGAGATTTAAAAGCTGTGGATCCAGTTCTAGCTCTTGTTTTCATTGGTTTCCAATCCTTTAACTATTAAAAGCAGGATTAACCATTGCACACCTGTTGTTGAATGGGAAAATGGGCTGATGCATGTGAGTGCATCTGGCAAACTCCAGAGATCTGAAAACATATTATCCCAAATGGGTTTCGATGACCAACTCTTGGTTTTACCTTGTCACTGGTAAGCAGATGTGTTCTCACGTACTTTACCTAGAATATATGTATAAGTTGGTGCTTATTAAGTACACACTGATAGGAACAAGCATGGGTTCCTATACATTTGTCTTTATCCTAGTAAAAGAACAATTTTTTTTTTTTTGTTGGTCATGGGGCTTGAACTCTGGGCCTGGGCGCTGTCCCTCAGCTCTTCAGCTCAAGGCGAGCGCACTACCACTTGAGCCATAGTGCCACTTCCTGTTTTCTAGTGGTTTATTGGACATAAGAGTCTCATGAACTTTCCTTGCCTGGGCTGGCTTTGAACTGTGATCCTCAGATCTCAGCCTCCTCAGCAGCTAGGATTACAGGTGTGAGCCCGGCTTGAACAGACAATTGTTAACTTGCCTTTAAAACTTTGTTTCTGCTGGTTTTTAGAGTAAAGGTAAACTGGACTAGACTACTTCTCCCATATTAGGTTTCTTTCTGATCTCCATCTTAACTGGCAAGTTCCCAAGAACACTGCACAAAGCCCTTCCTGCTTATAATTACAGAGAAAGTTCCTTCAGTCAGTCATGCATTTACTCTCCTAAGCTTCTCTCAGTTTACACTTGCGATTATAAGTGTACAATATCTACTTCAAGAAGACAGTCTTTAGTTCATTGCTACCAAACTTCTGTGCATGCCATACTATTGAAATGATTACCAACAAGATAACTAGTGATTGCCATATACAATGGATCCCATTGGTCTGTAGCATATTTAGTCTTTTTCTGGTATTTACCCTAGAGGCGTCTTTCTTCTTATTTTAATGCTATTTTTGTGATGTGGTTTTCTGGACCCCAACTTATTCATTTTCTTCCTCCTCAATAAACATCACTTCTAAGCCTGTTTGGTGACTTCTCTCTCTTCTTCAACTTTTTTTCTTCCAGTGGTACAGGGATTTGAACTCAGGGAGATGCTCTACTACTTGAGCCATACCTCTACTTCACCCCCACCCCAACAGCTTCAGCTCTTAAAAGTCAGCCTCTTTTAACATTTTGACCTTACAGCACACATCTTCCTTAGGAGGTCCTATCCCCACTCCACTTTAATATCAATGTAAAAAAAAAAAAAGAATTCTGCTTCTAATCAGGATATCATTTCATCCCTCGGAATATCTTCAGGCATTGTATTAGTTTGTTTTGTGTTACTATACTGAAATATCTGAGGTTGGGGATAAAGAAAAGGTGTTTATTTTGGCTCCTGATTCTTGTATAAGTTTGGGAAACAGCCTCCAGTGATGGCATTCTTGCCAGCAGAGTCTCATGGTAGGGTAAGATAGCATATGGCAAAAGAAAGAGGCAGTATGGTTTTAAGTTTACATCTTCTCTCTCTCTCTCTCTCTCTCTCTCTCTCTCTCTCTCTCTCTCTCTCTCTCTCTCTCTCTCTCTCTCTCTCTCTCTCTCTGTTTCTCTCTGTCTCCCCTCCCCCTTCCCCTCCCCTCCTCTCTCTATATGTAGCTACCAGAAGCCAATCGTAGGTGTCTTCTCTTGATGGTTTTAGTCACATTCCCAAACGTTCCTCTCTTTTAGTACCTCACAATAGAGAGTAAATTTTTAGCACATAAGATTTGTTAAATGGTTAATATTGTCTTCTTGATAGGAGGAGACACATTTGAACTATATCCAGGCTATAGTAAGTACTTTACTATAATTAAAGTGAATAACTTAGCTAACAAATAGATCTCAGAGTTCAGTGGGTTAGTAGAGTAGAAGTTATTTTTCTCTCATAAGCAATCTATAGCTGGTCCCAATTGGCAACAATGAATGATTGGAGTGGAAGAATTGTGCTCAGTGCATCCGGCCACATATCTAGAATTCTGGAAGTTCTTTCACTCTGCAAAAGGGATCACTTTGACAATGCTTGATAGGAAATGTACTCACTACCTTACTCATGTAACTGTAACCCCTTTGTACAATATTTTTACAATAAAAATATATACAAAGAAAGAAATGCAAGAGAAAAAGAGAGATCCCTTTGGGCATAAACATCTGCATAAACATCGTGGGGAAAGCCCACGAGAGATGGTATGTGGACATTTCCTCCACAAGTGATGTACATTACTTTTACTCACATTCTATTGCTTAGAACTTCATCAAATAGCCCAAGTAACTTCTAATGAAGGCTGAGAAATGATCCTAAATCAGCATTTAGAAATAAGAGAGAATTGTCATTAGTTGTACACTTCATAAGAAACAGGTATCAAACTAGACTTACCATTTTCTTCCCTTTCCTTCTCATCTTTAATGAGGTGCAGAAAAACGCAGTTACATTGATCAGAAATGAAAGCTCCTTCTTGCATGCCACATAGCCCCTTTTAAAGACCTAATCAATGGTTTCTGCTAGCTATCTCAGCCAACTGAATTCTTGCTCTTCTTATATACACTACCATGGCTTTAATTAACGTCCTTCCTGTTTGTTGACTGGATTGCTGCGTCAACCCTTCAATGTCCCTCTAGCTAAGTTTTGCTACGTTTTTGTGTGTGTGTGGATGTGTATGTGGGCGGGGGGGGGGAGTATGGGGCATGAACTCAGGGCCTAAGCATTGTCCCTTAGTTTTTTCACTCAAGTAGAACCATTTGAGCCCCAGCTCCACTTCTGGCTTTTTGGTTGTGAATTGGAGATATGAGTTTCATGGACTTTCTTGTCCAGGCTGAATTTAAACCAGGATTCTCAGATTTCAGCCTCCTGAGTGTTAGGTCTACCGGGGAGAACAGCCCCTCCCCTCTTCTTATTTACCTGCCTGAAACCAGTAATCCTGTTCTCTGGGGCAGACCTGACACCGAGTAGCTAGGATTACAGGTGTGAACTACCACTTCGGCTGTGGTGTAGGAGGGACCTTTCTAAATCCCAAAATGGATAATGCTACTTTTCTACTTCATGTTCCCCAATTATTTCCAGTAGTTTCCAGATACAAGTTCTTTTCAGCTTTTTTTTTAATAGAATTAATCATAAAATTGATAGTCCTACCCTAAGCCATTTTGCAGAGGGAGGAAGCAAAAATTGATGAAGTATTCAGGTATCAAAGCCCACCCTTCAGTGTTTTACTTTCGATATTAAGGAGGAAATCCTTTCAAAACTGGTCCCATCTCAAACAATTGTGGGAGAATCTGAGAGAGTAAATAAAATTAAAATTAGAGAGAAACATAGAGGAGAGAAATAGTACAGGGCAAGTTAGCCATTTTCTTTCTGCTTTGTCCTGAGGGCAGCCACAGTGGAAGGAAGCTAAAATTCCAGCAAAATAGCTTAATCTTTTTTCTTTCTTGGTAAGACAAATAAGAAAGCTGTTAGGGAACGAGGGAAGTATGCCAGAGAAGAAAGAGCCAGAAAATAAGAGCCTCAAATTCTGTGTACAATCTCTGCCCAAGTGTCTGACTGAACCTTGTGTAAGTAGGGGAGATTGGAAACAGGCTGAACTGATCTGCACTGCAGTTGCAGCCAGAGTATAATCAACTTAACTGCCTGCTACAACCAAAATGTAAGTAGTCTTTAAGAAATTTAACAATCCCAAGTGTTCGCAACATTAAAAGTCACAATAACCAGGACATACTAAACTTTTTCTCAAATCAAAGAGCTAAGAAAATATAACCGAATTTAAGGGAAAAATTAAATCAATAGAGGCCAAGTTTTGGGTGATCTGAATTTTATAATGATCAGACAAGGATATTAGAGCAGGTTTTAAAACTATACTTATGGAGAAAAAAATAGTAACAGTGAAAAGATAGGAGATCTTTCCAAATTGGCAATATAACAGGAATGTTAAAAATAAAAAAAATTTAAGCTTTCAAATTTTGTAATCTGAAGTAAACTTCATTGTTGGATGGGCTTAAGGACAGAATGAAGACAACATAGAAAAATTCAGTAGGTTTGAAGCTAGGTAAATAAGAATTACCTACTTTTTGATGAAAGAATGAAAAATAATTATAAAATAATCAGAAACTCATAGACCAGTGGGAAATATCAAAAGGCTTTATACAGAAATACTTGGAATCTTGAAGAGACAAATGGGGTAAAGTAAAAGGATATTTGAAAAAATGTAAGTGGAATGAATTTCAAATTTGGTGAATAACTTAAATATATAGATACAAGGAGGTCAGCAAACTCAAGGTATATTTAAAAAAAGAGCTGCACCTAAATATATCACAATCAAATCTATGGCTGAGAAGGCAGAGGTGGTGACACAGGTCTTGTCATTTCAGTTTCTTGGAGAGAAAGACAAGAGTGAGAGAAGTTAATAAGCCCCAGCTCAAAACCAAAATGCAGGTAACGGTCTGGGGTCATAGTTGAAGTGGTAGAGCAGTCACCTAGTAAGCATAAAGCTCGAGTTCAATTCCCATTACAACAAACAAATGAACAGGCAAAACCAAACAAACAGAAAATCTTGAAAACAGTCAAGGGTGGAGGAGATACGTTGCACACAGGAAAAAAAATAATGCCCTTAATCACATACCTCTCATCAGAAACCACAGAAGTCAGACATTAGTGGAAGAACATGCTTAAAGTGTGCATGTGTGAAAATAACCTGCTGAGCCAGAATTCTACATCTAGGAAATACAGCCTTCAATAATGAAGGCAGAATAAAGACACTGTCATTGCTATATTTCTACACATGTTTACATGGTATCCCAATTGATTACACACACACACACACATTCCATATCACACTGTCTGCACCTTCCTTCTAAGAAATAAGTATCCCCAATAGGTTACCTTGTTCCATTTTCATAGTTGCAAGGAAACTCATTGTCAAAAGACTTGTTCTACAAAATAATGCTGAATGATGATTTTCAGTCTGAAGAAAAAGGAATACTCAGAAAACAAAGAAAAAGTGACTACAGATTATTAGGAGTAAATGGAGATCAACCGGTATGATCACTATCCAATAATACAAATATATTGTCTGAAGTTCATAGCAGCCCAATGCCATAGTCATAAACAACCAGATTTACACATAAGGGTGTCAACTGAGAGGATGGAAGACTTAAACAGAAGGCCACTTAAACAGAAGTCGTAGAATTTGTATTTTTAAACATTATTACCTCTTTATTCACTTGGATATATAAATTTGCACCTCTAGAATTGTTTTTCAGAAGCAAAAGAAGAATATTTAGAAGAGAAGATGTGCCTGCTTCTCTTTTCTCCCTTGGAACAAGATATCAGAGGGTAATGATTAGGAACAAAGGAAAGTATAGAGCTGAGGGGCGAGAGCAAGAGCTGTAGTAAATTCAGGGGAATTGGAGGAGCTTTGGCCACAGAGTGACTGTTTCTTATGTTTCTAGACTTTTCTTCACTTTGGGCTTTGAGGCAAGTTCTTATTGAGCACATACTATGTGTTGAGCACTGGGATTGGAGCTGAAGAAAATATAGCATGGTCCTTGTCATTAACAAGCACACCAGACTAATGTAGATTATGTTATAAAACCCTGCCTCAAAAACAGGTGGCCAATAAAATCTACCGTTGTTGGCACTCTGGAAAAATGATTTTCTTGAATTCATGATTCTCTCTAACTTATCATTCACTTTCAAGCAACATGATGACTAGATGCCCAACCAAGCTCTTTATTGGGCTAACCACCACTAAATCTCTGTACAATAACATTATTTCCTTCAGGTTGATCTCCAACCTTAATGACTGAACCTTAATTTAGCCTTAACCTTAAGTTTTAACCCATTACCTATCCTTGCTCCAAATCCTTCGGCCCACTCCACCGTGAAGCCTACTCCATATTCATTCTGGCAATCTGAACCCACTTCATTCTCCAAAACCAAAATCTGGCTTCACTTCCTCCATGCGGCCTCCTTGGATGTCCTGATACAAATGCAGCCATTCCTTTAGAAAGCTCTATGCCAGTGTCATTCCTTATCTTTCATAACCTCTCCTTTTCTTATTATGATCAATGTGTATTGATGATTGAAGATGTATCATGCCAAAATATTCATACATTTTAAAGTGTAATCCTCATCACAAGTCTGTGTTGTCATCTCCTTTCACAAATGTACCTCAGGCCCAGATCATTTTTTTTGTGTGTGAATTGGATGCCAGTAAAGAGTCATTTCCAAGGGAAATTTATTCATGTGTATATGCATAAAATTGCATTTTAATTTAGGGGTGCATTACCTTTTCCCCTTATCCTAGTGAAGGCCCAGTGAAGACTCTTAGTCTTGTACTTTGTGTGCATTGTTTTACTATCATTCTTAAAGGCCAAAGGATTGTCTCATGTCTGCTCAAAGGGGATACAAGCAGATTTGATGTTTCTATTGGGGTTCTGATTAAAAGAAAAAAATAGCTGATCAACAATTTGAAGTTACTTGTAAAACTGAAATAAACTGGATCAGGCATAACTATTGTGGCCAAAACTCTATCATTAAGAATTTAAGGCTTGTACCCCATGCTCATTTGGCCATGTTCCTGGGTTCATGCATGCACCTGCATGCGCACATATGTGCATATGCGTGCATGGGCGTGCATGCGTGCACACACACACATGCACACAAGTACCTACCCCCTCTAAGTGCTAATTGGAGGCAGATCCCTAATTACCCTAAACACATAAGAAATTTAAAATGATTTTTTAAATGCAGTGGACAAAGGCAGGACAACTAAAACTGAAATAAGAATTTTGCAAGCCTGGAGACGTTTATTAGTCTGGGCAGAAAGTCAAAATCACTCCTTTTTCCTTTAGCTACATATCTGAGTCTCATTCTTGAAGTTTTGGGCTCTGGGGTCTGGTGGCCTGGAGTGGGTGAGAGAGAGTTGTTGATTTATTCTTACAGGATGGAGTTAAGTGCTTGCAATAGTTTTGGGGCTGTTGTTTTGGGGTTTTGTGTATTCAGCATGTTTTGGGGCTCTTCTTTCTTTGATGCCGGAAAATGTAGACACTGCCCTGCGCTTGCCCTCGGTCCACGCAAAAATGTGTGTGCAGGGATGGCTGACGAGGCCTGGCACCTGACAAATTATCCACTCAGACTGTCAAGCATCTTCTGTTTGCAAGGAAAGGAGACATGACACGTGTAAACACTGGGGAATAGGACCTGCTGCAGAGGAGGGATGCCATGTCAGTCCTGATAAAGGCTGACGGTGCATTCCTTTACCATTCGTCAGCCTGCTGCTCTCTTCCTCTCGGCCCCTTTCTCTGCTACGACCTTTTCTTTTACTCGGACGCCCCAGGCATGGTCTGGAACAAGGTTCTGATTAGTCTGAACTGACCATCTTGTGTTTTTATTCCCATTGATGTTCTAGTTTAGCACAGAGCCATAAGACACAGACTCAGAACACATTCCATGAGGCCTGCTTGTTTCTTAGGACATGTGGCAAAGAAGATTCCTTCTTGTCACTCCAAGCAGATGTTGAGATGGGCCATGCCTCTGATGATCAAGGTTCTGGTTTCATGAGATTTCCTGAGGCAGTGGTGGAGGTTTGCAGATCCAGGGAGTACTTAGATGAAAGGAATTACTAGCTCCTGGCAATCAAATTGGAGAATCAAACTGATGTCTTACTCCAGCCCTACCCCAAAGCCTTGCTGAATTAATTCCTAGTAAGCTTAAGGTTACACTAAAGCAACAAGTTGCCTGGCTGTGGACCATGCTCCTCAGGCTAGCGTTATGAGCTGGAAACCTGGAAGCAAGGATTGAAGAATAACCCTGCTAGCTGAGACTTCTCTGGCCTCATTAGAAGATCTCATTTTTCCTGCATTTTCACAGCCTCAGATAAGCCACAGTTTACAGCAACAGTGAGGTGTTGAAGACAGACAGGTTTGGGACCTAGCTCTCTCTTTCTACTCAACCATGGGTACATCTGGTCACCAGCAACAGAAAAGCTTACCAGTCACGGCTTAATCAAGGGATTATGTCTCTATCTCATACATCATGAATTCCAGAGGGAGGCAGGCCAGGGTAGGCATAGTGGTTAAGGATTCTATTGTGGATCAGCTCTTCCTAGCTTCCTGCCTTGAATCCTTAGAGGATTGGCGTGGGATAAAAATCTAATTCCAAAGATCTCAGCGGAATGTAGTTTATTTTCAGGAAAGTATACAGTCGATGGTGACATAAACAAGCCGAATCACTCAGTGTAGCTTAGAGTTCTGAGGAAACAGGCTGCTTGCAATTCCAGCTAGGAATGTCCCCAAGTTTCTACCACAGCTGAGGTTCAGTAGGTGCGAGATCTCTCTAGAGATCCTGTTCTCTCCTAGAATTTTGTCAACTAGGGAACACACAGGCACTATCATCAATGATGTCTCTTGCCTTTATGCTGTGATCATCTACTTAAGAGCATCTGATCTTTGAAGAGGCTCTCTAGATCATAATTTTTATTACTACACAGCCATGAACCTGAGCCAAAGTGGTGATGGATTGTGAGGTCAGCGGAGAGGCTGAGATTAGTTAAGGAAGTAAAGGAAGAACATGCATGCAGGTGCTAGTAGGACACTGAGACCATGAAGAAATAAAGCCTGAACTACATCTACTGGGAATGGAACATGGGAGACTCAGGTAGGACATACAGAATTGTTAGAGGGTAGAGATGCCCAGGCCTGGATCAAGAGGAAAGTCTGTAGAGCTAAAACACAGTGACTGCTCCATGACATTGAGGAGAGAAGACAGGTTTTCTTTGAAAATGTTTTTGCCTGAAATGATGTGGTACCTTCTCATTAGTTATGGGCATTCATCCTGTGACTGAATCCACAAGTTGAATAAAATGAAGCCTGCAATTATCCGGTGAATATGATCTTTGTGGTGAGTCTGTTGAAAAGGAAAACAGAAACCTCTGATTCTCCATAACTGCAGGGGAAGTGGAGAAGGTCGGTTATTTTTGAGTACACAGGAATGATCCCTTGGGTTATATAACTTGTCAAAGCTCTTTCACATCTCACCTCAACTGTTGTTGACTAAAACTCTGGGAAGAGAGCTTCCTTTTTGTGATGACAAATGAACCAACAGAGGGAGATGAGCCTATGAAGTGTCAGGCTTGATCAGATGACTGAGCTCACAATGGAGATGAGAGGAGGGCTCACGGCTCAGTGTTGTTTTTACTCTGATGGTTTGAGTGGCTTCAGGGCTTTTTAGCTCCTCCTTCACACTGCAGTACCACTTGCTCAAATATGACTACTTCAACATGAACCCTAATACCACCTCCACTCCTCATGGACTCCATAGGAATTAGACAAATGGTTCCTTTAGTAGGCATAGAAGGTACAGCCCTAACTTCCAGGGTTCTGCTGCAGGAAGTTAAGTTTGTGAGGAGCCAGGAACCTGCATTCCAAATGAGTTTGATAGGGATGATTCATCCAGTACACTAGAAGTATCACCAGAAGGAAATGGGATTGAGGGTGGGGAGGATTTCTAAGTCCCTTCGTTTCCTTTCCTGTTCCTTCCTCTTGCAAAAGAGGACTTCTTATCTGATCAACTAGATTCTGGGTTATGGACTAGGCCATATTGACTAATGGATATTGTCATTGTGTGTTTTAAAACATCAAATAGTTGCAAGACTATGTCTCCTTTTTCCTGTTTCTTGCTGTTGCTGCGAAGGGACATTGCTGTGATGTGACATGTGTCTTTCCCCTTTGTTCTTGTCATTTGTTTGCTTTCTCTGTTTTCCTAAAGGTGGTCATGTCAGCTGTGGTTCTCTTGATCATAGGAGTCAGCCAGAATCCATCTTGTGATGGGACTTGGGATGCTTAGTTGGGAGGGAAGAGTCCTGTGGACATAGATGAGGCTACCCTTAGCTTTGTCAGTGCTCCACCATGACTATACTGGGAAGTGGTCCTGATAGAAATGAAGTTGGACCTGATTTACAAATGATCTTGTTTCCTCTGTGTGTGTGTGTGTGTGTGTGTGTGTGTGTGTGTGTGTGTGTGTGTGTGTGTGTGTGTGTGTGTGTGTGTGTGTGTGTGTGTGTGTATGGGACCTTCAAAAACAGTGTCTAGCATTTCTTGAGTGCATGCTAGGCATCATTCAGTGTGTTTTTCATGAACTGACTTAATTATTACAACAACCCTATGAGAAAGAACTATGGCTACTACTTTTTTTAAATTTTTCTGATGATTAGTAAAATTCTTAGATGTTTTCTTACTATTGAGGGAATGATTAAAATGATTTAAAATTAGACTTTCGGACTCTAAAGCCCAACCTACTCCTACCCACAACATTTTAAGTCCTTTGGAACTCCATGTGGTAAGGGGACCATGGAATTGAGGAAGAATAGTGGCTTTTTTTCTTCCTTTCTTTTCTTTTTCTTTTTTTTGGTGCCAGTCCTGGGGCTTGAACTCTGGGCCTGGGTGCTGTCCCTGAGCTTCTCATGCTCAAGGCTAGTGCTTTGAGCCACAGAGTCACTTCTGGCCTTTTCTGAGTCATTTACTGGAGATAAGAATCTCACGGACTTGAGTAAGGCAATGAGTACATTTCTTGTCGAGCATTGTTACCCCTTCCCTTCTTGTTCTCCCACTATCCCTTCCTTCCCCATCTCCCTCACTCCTCCTCCCACCCCTGCCCGAAGTTGTAAAGTTCATTTCCAATATAGTGTCTTGTGGGTATCATCTTGTATCCTTGTTTCAGCTGGCTTTAAACTGTGATCCTTAGATCTCAGCCTCCTGAGTATCTAGGATCACAGATATGAGCCACTGGTGCCTGGCAATACTGGCATTTTCAAGTGCCTTGGACAGACACCATCTTAGCATCATCAAAACCTTGCCCAGACCCCCTCAAAGAGGCTAATTTTTAACAAAACAGACACAAAAGGGCAAAGCCATTGTTTTACTAATTAACTAGAACTGAAAATCTATTTTGAGTTATACTATGAGATAACTGATTTCATTAAGTTATCCTTACTTTCTCCTGAGAGAGAACTTAACTCATGCATCCCCGATGGCTTCTGCTACAATTCCTATAACCCCAGTGGTTCTGGAATCAACAGATATGAAAACATTTGAGTAATCCCAATTTCTCTGAGTCAGTTTGCAAGAATGGGCTATTATTCTCTACCTTAGAAAATAACTATTAATCAGACAGAAAGGTACCATAAATCACCATGAATTAGATATGACTGTCCCCAAACAGTTTTGCCTTGCCAAAAATGTTCTGAGCTTTATAACATTGGTCAATACTGGCCCCAACCCAGTGGTTTCCAGTTTTTCTTTATAGAGGTGAATAGACTAAACTCAGCACTTTCTCAGTCTCTCAAGAAAGTACAGTGACATCATTTAGAAGTTATAAGAATCCTCATATTAGGCCAAATTCCACTCTGGGTTTGACATCCGTTGCCCCTTCTCAAATCAACCCCCAGGAGTATGGTTAAGTGAAGGGAGAACTTGGCCGGAAGCTTGTTATTTTTTTGCAGTTTTAATTACACATACCTCATCCATTTGCCCAAATTAGGAGAAGAGGTTTGCTTGAGGAAAACTTCACTTGTTGGCTTGTTTCGATGTCTGGTTCTTCTAGTACTTGGGAATTTCAAGAAAATAATCAAGAATTGATATTCTTTGTTTTGGGGAATGGAAAGAACTAGGAACATAGACTATCTAGCTCCAACCCCATGATTTTATAGGTCAAGAAGCAGAAATACATTAAAAGACAAAAAAAAAAAAACCCTTCTATCCAGGTGCTTGTGGCCCATGCCTATAAATCTAGCTACTCAGGAGGCTGAGATCTGAAGTCAGCCCAGGCAAAAATGTCCATGAGACTTTTATCTCCAATTAATCACAGAAAAAGCCAGAAGTGACATTGTGGCTCAAAGTGGTAGAGTGCCAGCTTTGAGCAAAATCTTTTTTGCCTAGGGACAGAGACTAGGCCCAGAGTTCAAATCCCAGGACTGGCAAAACAAAACAGAACAAAACAACCTGGAGATTTTAAAAAGCAATGTGTTCAAGGTCAGATTGCAAGATGAACTCTGCAGCAGCAGCAACAACCAGGCCAGGAATCTGTCCCCTTGGTTCAGAATGTTTTCCAGCCCCAGCAAGAAGAGTGACTTATCATAGGGATTGGTTCCTGCTGTATTCCACTGCGGAAAGGACAGGAAGACCTAGGATCGAATCAGTTTGGCTATGACTTTCTTCTCTAAGGCTGAATCTCCCTACTGGCAAAGTGAGAAAGAATAATATATACCTTCTAGGAGTTTTGTGACAATTCAATGAGATGATCACAAGGCAAGAGGGGCATAGGTATTTGGTGAATCTTGGTCTTCTTCAGTTTAGGACTTTTGGGTCACCCAGTGAAAGAAATCTGAAGTGGTTTGTATATGCAATGAAATTCGTTAAGTCAGATAACATGATTTGGGGAGTAGATTTGGGTTCAAAAGAGTTTTGTTCCACAGGTCAAAGGCTATCATGAGAAATGATTTTTTTTCCCCTGCTATAACAGACATTCTGAGGGCAGTTTCCTTTTGGTGTGACAAGATGGCTGTCAGCAGCCATCAAGATTTCCCGCCTACAAGGTTCCCATCTAGAAAAATGTAAATTCTTCTTTTCCGGTATTTCTATTGAAGGTTTCACGATTGAGCCACTCTGGCTAGCTCTGAACAAGCACATGATAGGAAGAAAATAGAAAACCACGAAGCAACAATTCCAAACACAAAATGGGACAATTTAGGTACAAAGAAGATTATTGCCCATGGCTGAGACAAGATGAGAGGTCAGGTTAAGATTATTTCCTCTCTCCCAGAACTTGAAGGTGCTGATGAGAGAGGATGGAATGACTCCATATAAATTGAAGATAGGGACAGTTGGTTTTCTATGGGACAATCAGCATGTCCTGATGGGATACGGACATAAACAATTTCCATTTCCTTCTTCTTGACCTATATTTGTCAACACTTGGGATAATTTTATTCTCACAAATTAACTTTAGATTTAATCAGTACAAAGAGAAAAGAGATGGTGCCAAACTTATTGCCCCTTGGTCTAAGTAATTTGATTTTCCTGATTTAGGAGAAAGAAATGTTGAAAAGAACCATATTTCCCACTCAGCCATACTATATTTTCTTCTTGTAAAATAAAAACATCACACTGTGTAAAAACAGACCGAAAAATGCTTGCCAATAGGGCTACAGAAATGCCACCCATCATCAAACCTGGGTTGTCACACTCTGTAGCAGTATTTTTGGTTTATGAAGCTGTCATATTGCCTATTAAAATAAAAAATTATTAAATATTTGCTATGTGCACTTGAGTACAAAGAACATAAGGATGTTAAAATGTTTCAGACAGGAATCTATCTTGTGCATTCAGTAAATTCAAGAGTAGTTGTTGAGAAAGACCCATGTGTTTGCCATTTGCTATGGTTTGAACATGTCCTCCACAGCTCATGGGCTAGAAATTTGATTCCCAGAGCGACAATGTTGTGAGGTGGAGCCTATTAAGGGGTGCTTAGGTCACGGGGGTCCTAACCTCATGAATGGATTAATGTTGTTATCACAAGAGAGAGTTATTTATCTGGATAGAGGCTTCCTCTTTCTATCTTTTCCTGCCCACTTCCTTCCATGATGCCTTCTTCCATGGGGTAATGCAGCAAGAAGGCCCTTGCCAGAAGTAAGCCTCTTGGCTTTGTCAGCCATCAGAAGTAGAAGAAACAAACCTCTCTTTAAATTGTCCAGTCTCAAGTATTCTGTTTTAGTATCATAAAATGGGCTAACACACTATTCTTCTAAGAAGTATAGGAAGTAAAAAAAAACAAACAAGAACATAGTGATTAAGTGCATAAGGTTTTGAAGTGCAAAACTTGTCTTTCTCATGGATCCAGTTTGTGACCTTGAGAAACTTTCCTCAAACTCTGGTTCTTCATCTATTAAATAAGCATAAGAATTACACTTTTTTCAGGGTAATTGAAGCAATTAGGTGTCCTAATATATTTTAAGTTATTTGACACATGGTATATGTCATTAAGTAGGTTACAAAATGGTAGATGCTTGCTCTGGGAAATTTTACTTTTATTTCCTGCCAAAGATTCCCCAGGCCAAGAATTTACATGTACACATACTATACACACACACTCAGACTCACACACACACACACACACACACACACACACACACAGTACAACACAGCACAGCACATGCTTATGTAGAAGTCATAAGGAAGGTCTATTTTTAGCCTTCTGCAGAACCTCCATACTTGTTTCCATAGTGGATGGACTACTTTATATTCCCACCAACAGTGTATTAGGGTTCCATTTTCTCTACATCCTCACCAGCCATTTACTGTTGTTAGTTTTCTTGACAGATGCCATGGTGGCTAGGGTGAGATGGAATATTAGTGTGGTTTTGATTTGTATTTTCTTTATGGCTAAGAATGTCGAATGTTTCTTCATTTATCTATTATCCCTTTGTATTTCTTCTTCTGAGGACTATCTGTTCAGTTCACCTGTCCATTTGGTAACTGGATTACTTATTCTTTCGCTAAATGCCTTTTTTGGTTCCTTATATATTTTGGATATTAATTTTTTTATCGCTTGAATAAGTGGTGAATATTTTCTCCCATTTTGTGGATTTTCTCTTGGTTCTGTTGATTAGTTTATTATGGTTTTTTTTTGTTTGTTTGTTTGGTTTTGCTCTGAAGCAAGTCTTAAATTTAATATAGTCCTACTTTTCAATTCTTGTTCCCATCTCCTAAGCATCTGTAGTCCTATTCAGAAAAAATTTACCTGTGCCTGTATCTTCCAGAATTTATTTTGAACTTTTTATTCAACTACAGAATCTTCTCTATTGTTCAATTGGTATCCAGGTCTACTTCTGTGCCAGTACCATGTTGTTTTTGTCACTATGGCTCTGAGGAATAATTTGAAGTTTGGAATTGTGATGCCTGTAATGGTATTCATATTACTTACAATTACTTGTGCTGCTATTTGGGGTCTTCTGTGCTGCCATGTGAACTTTTGGATTGGTTTCTCAGATTTTTTTGGAAGAATATTGAGATTTTGATGGGCATTTCATTGCTTTTGGCGGTGTGGCCATTTTCATGATATTAATTCTGGCAAGCCATGAGCATGGTGGAGGATCTTTTCATTTTCTGATGTCTTTTTTCGTTTCTTTCTTGATGATTTTATAGTTTTCATTGCAAAGATTTTTTACCTCCTTGATTAAGTTTAGGTTATTTTATTATT
Source organism: Dipodomys merriami (assembly GCF_024711535.1). Classification (NCBI taxonomy): domain Eukaryota; kingdom Metazoa; phylum Chordata; class Mammalia; order Rodentia; family Heteromyidae; genus Dipodomys; species Dipodomys merriami. Next base: position 702,288 of record NW_027206590.1, read on the forward strand.
TTTTACTTTTGGAATTTTCTATCTTTGTGTCCTTAGGGCCAGGGATTCATTCTTCCAGTCTTTCCATTCTACTAAGTTTATCAAAACCATGCCTCAGATTAAGTGGGGGGAAGGGGTAAGAATTCAGTCAAAAATTGATGATATATACCACAAAATTAAGAAAAAGTAAGAGAAGAGGTGGGTGGAAGAGGTGTGAGAATGTTGAAGGGTGTAACACTAATCACGATGCACTATGCATAAACTGCTTTGTTAAATAGCACCTCCTTTGTACAACTACTTAAAGATAATTAAAAATTAAAAACAAAATCCTCATTTCTGTTATACGTGATTGGGAGGTATAGTATATAGCATACTTTTGATTCGACCATTTCTTTTTGTTCATTTCTTCTATCTCTTGGTACTATTTATTCTTGTACAATAACTTTCTAAAAGGCTTTTAATAGCCTTTAGTATATGAATTGTGGTTGGATTTTTTTTTTGGTTGTTTAAATCCCAACCTTGTAGTTTCAACATTGCTGCCACACTTCCCTCTGGTTCTGATGTTAGTTCTCTCCTTTCCAGTTGTGTCTTGTGCCTTTTAATATCCCTTGCAATTGTTGTTGCAATGTGAACATGATGCACTGCATAAAGCATACACAGTAACAAGTCTTTGAGAATTCAATGGTAAGATGTAGGGAAGGTGAGGGTGTTTTTAGTGCCATGCGTGGGTCTCACTCTTTTGGTAGCTCTGTGCCCCTGGCCTGTCAGTTCTTATCTCCCATCTTCTTCTTTCATACTTGGGCAGAGCCAAGAAAGCTGGAGGAGGCTGAAGTTGGGGTTTTCTTTTTCCTCAGTTAGGTTAGACTCTGCTATAAACCCAGTGGGTTAAGAGCTCTCTGTTTCCAGAGAGGAAACATTATTAAAAACAGAATGCTCTGGTTTATTTCAAAGTGAAAAAAAAATGCCCTGAATAGTCATGTTGTGAGGACCTTGTACACTTTCTGAAGGTGAAAGTCACAGAAGTGGGATTATTTTCCTCTCTCTAGATTCCCTGAGATGTTTTTAAACTTTTAGACTTGTCCACACAGCACCTCCCACAATCCACTAATTACACATCAGTTTTTCTTACACCATTACTACCACAGTAAGTCATGATTCTCTGTAGGTACCTGTCTCTACAGTATTGTGGAGTGACCTCATTTCCCTGAATATCTAAGAAGAGTTGATTTTTCAGTTTATTCAGCTACTTACTTACTGCTCTGATGTAGTGATATCTACAACCCTTACTTGCTGGACTGGAAACTTAAGTTTGCCTGGATGTTTGTAATTTTATGTCATTATCAATATGTGTTCTGTCTGCTCCCCAGACATTGGCCACAAGCAGTCATACAGTTGCTCCATCACAAGCCGTTCATATGGCATCCTTCAGCCTTGCCCAGGAGCAGGGAAGAGAATATCACTGGCAAATGGCACTGACAGCTACCGTGGAAGTCAACATACATTTTCTTTTCTTTTCTTACAATTTTCAGAAAGATTGGAAGAGAGCCAATCAAAAAGGCCAAAAGGAACATGCCCAGTTTTTTTCTCCCAGTCTTACTATGGCCTCTTTTCTTGATGTAAAGTGAGAAAGGTAAGGGTGTATTCAGAGAACAGGGACATTTCTGTCTTGGGTGTCCTTTTGTGGAAATCAGGGGGCTTCTTAGGAATTTACACAAACTCTGCGTGGCAAGAAGGTCCATAAAATGTCCCATCTATAAAGTAGCAGGTGCCACCCAATGTTCACATTACCGAAAGGATCCACTACTGGACAAAATGCATTGAAGTTTCTAACTCTCTCAGAAGTAACCTTTAAGCAATACATTCTGGGTTCTTTGAAAGAGTAGACAGGGGATTAGAAGCAGTTTGGTTATATATACATACATACATATATACATACATACATACATACATACATACATATATACATACATACCATATATATATATATATATATAGAGAGAGAGAGAGAGAGAGAGAGAGAGAGAGAGAGAGGGAGATAGAGAGAGAGAGAGAGAGAGAGATCCTATGACAGCTCACATAGTACAAGTTCAATAGGGTGAAGGTGGAATTTCCTCAAACAATTGTTCCTTTACTTTTGTCCCATGGAGGCCTCCTTGCAGCTTGCCTTTCACTCATAATCATACAAACTGTGATGAAGAGTGAGGCTTCTAAGTAGGGACACTAAGTAAGTCATGGCTGGCTGGGTTAAAATTAGAGTTATTACCTGGTACAATTCTAAAGCTAGTTGGTGAAAAAATAATTTTTTGCTTTTCTTTTCTTTAAAAGCTAATTTTGTGTGTGTGTGTGTGTGTGTGTGTGTGTGTGTGTGTGTGTGTGTGTGTGTGTGTGTGTGAACAGCTTTTCAAACAGGAAAAGGAAACTAGATTCCAAGAAATGCAGGTCACTTGAGGAGAGACATGAAGAAAGCTCTGTGGGTGCCCAGGGCTACTTGTTCTGGTTATGGATGGCTTTAAATTCCTTGAATGTATCCAGGAGTTCAATAAACACTTCAGAATAAAGCCACAAGGAGCCTGCAGGCTTTTGAATCCCTAACATAGATGCTTTCTGGTGGGATATCCCATCATGCACAGGGCCAATACAGGTTTGTAATTCATGCCACCTGAGAAAAGTTTAAGTCTTTTTGAGGCAGGATAGACTAGGGAGAATGAGGCATGGAAACAACTGGCAGGAATTAAAAAACAAACAAAAAAATAAAAAAATTAAGCTTAAGGCAAATACAGGAGATATTTATTCATCTACTTCCCTTAAGATTGAGGGACCGAAGTCATTTAAGGGAAAATGAGGCAGGATAAATTGAGGACCATGAGGCCTCAGAAACATGGTATTTGGAAACACAGAAGCACTATCTTTATTCCAAAGAGAGACAACAAGATGAGTTCCTTCCTGAAACATGCATTCTTATCCCAAGAATTAACATTTGTCTGGCAAGATGTATACCTTACTGAGAAAAATGCTTCCGCCACACTTAAGCAACCTCCTACCCAAAAGGTAGACAACAGGATGCTTTCCTTATCTCAAGAATAAGCATCTATTTTATGGCAGGATACATTCTTACCTGGAAAGAATGCCCAAAATATCCAGGAACTCAGAAAGTATAACACCAGGACTGATTAGACTGAAGATAAAAACACGTATGTTTGCATGACTCTGAAGTCAGACCCCCTGCCTTTACCATATAAATACCCCTAACAGCCAAGTAGTTGTATGTCTCTCTATCTCTGTCTCTCTCCCTTTGAGAGCACCCACACTCTGTTAGAGTGTGCCCCTGCCTTTCTGTTTATTCAGTTTGTCTGCTTTTTGCTTGTCTGCTTGCCTTCTTGCTTACTTACTCAATAAAGCTCCATCAAGTTTTCTTACCATTATGACTTGTCCAGAAATTCTTATTCTGCGATAAAAGTCAAGGACCCTAAGTGAAGAGTCCCTACTTTTAGAGGGAAAATTCTCAAACCCTCACCTGCATACAGTGACATCTTGGTATCCAGTTTCTACTAAGTCTTCTGTGACGGCTCACTTCAGAGACTCAGAAGCATGGTAATAGAACTGAGTGCAAAAAAAACAAAATCCCATTTTTGCAGATGAGGAAACAGATGAGCCCCCAAAATGTCATAAGGTAAATCCAATCTTGTGAGATAAAGAGAAGCCACATTTTGAGAGGTCAAATTGGTAGTCTTTATTGGAGTGCTGGCATCTATAGGTGGATTATTGTCACAAAGACCTGTGAATACACATAACATGGTTAGAAAACTGAGCCATGAGAGCCAGAGAGAAAAGAAAGGGCAGAAAAACAATGCCAACAAACCAGATCAGTTCCAATGAAAAGCTGAAGCGGGATGCCATGTTGACCAGAGGATGGCCAGGATCCAGAGACACAGCTCCCAAGACATGGTGTAATGGCACCTGAGCTGGTCTGGCCTCAATAGATCAGGGGGAAGAGTCACAGGAAACTCTAGTCTCCCAAGTTCAAAGCACAGAACTGACAGGTCCTGTAACCTATAGTCCAAGTCCCCACCCCTACATCTGGGAATTCAGGCACACCCATCACCTGGAAGGTAGGACTTCCCTTTTCTCCACCATGAAGACAAGATGGCACCAGTTAACCCAATTTCCTACCTGCCACGTGTCCAAGGTGGTACTGGTTAGACTCAGCATCCTAACTTCACTAAAAAAAAAATGCATTTCCTGCCCCAGGTGGCAAAGCTGGCAAGTGATGGTGCTGAGGTTGCCCTCAGAGCTTCCTAAGAGGCCTTCTTTGTGGGGTAGGGGTGTATTTGTGAGTGTGAGCCAGTGCAGCTATGAGACTGAGGTCCAACGGGGGAGATCTGAAAGCAGAGGCTCATATTTTATGCACCTCGGAATCCCTGCTGTCTGGCCTCATGCCTGCCTATCATAGGGGGTCTCCAGTATGTGCTCAAATGTATTAAAAAGGAAACCACCAGAAATCAGGACTGTTTAGGGACCAGGGGAAAGTCGAGCCTTTTATGTCACAGGAACTGTAGTCCTGACAGGGGAGAGCCGGGAGTTACTAGGGGTGTGGGGGTGGGGGGCTGATGCATAACAAGTGGTTTAAATAAAAGACTGCTCAAGAATTGTGCTTTTCCACTAGACGGTGCAACAGCAGAAAGTGCTTTCTTTTGTGTCAGTGGGAAAGGAAGGGCCTGGGACAGGAACTAGAAAGGATGCTTTTCTTTGCATCAGGTTGCTCTGATGGGTTGCCACACTTCAGCTTCTCAAAGCCCAGACCCTCCCTGGGGGGTCTTTAAAATCCTCCCCACCTTCCTCCTTCCTGCCTGACACTCCAGCCTCAGATCCTCTGCCATCATCCTCCCACAAGATGGAGCAAGACAAATGGTGTCCCCTTCCCTCTCTTTGGTAGGAAGAATGCTAAAGACTTTGCAGGCATGCTGCGGTGTCCCAGTTGAGCTGAGAGTGCCTCCTCTTTCCCAGGTTTTCTAGTAGTGCTCCCTTTCTTCACGCTGGGCAAAGCCCCAGTCACAGGTCTGTGTGTGCAGAGGGTGAATCAGATTTGCCTCCTTGAGGACCAGATGAGGAAAGCAGTGTGTTTGTGGGATGGTGAGAGGCCCACAGGGAGCTTATTGGGTGTGGACCCCAAGCAGCACCCTAGAGCTGAGAAAGAGACTATTCCAGCCTCAGGTGGATGGGCACGGAGGTGGGAGGGGCAGTGGGGAGATGCTGACTTCTCAGTTGCTGTGGGCAGGTACCAGAGAGATTCACTAAGGCACTGTGTGGCTGTGTGGGTAACTGTAAATGGTGTGTGTGTGCGTGTGTGTGTGTGTGTGTGTGTGTGTGTGTGTGTGTTTGTGTGTTCTGGGAAGACTCCTTTTACTTTTGAATACTGAGCCTGGCTTGGTTGAGCATGACCTAGTGTGGGAGTCTTGTGCTGAGTCAATACCAGAAACAAATAGCAGTGACAATTATAATTTTAATAGCCATGGCAATAGCCATATTAACTGAATAATAACAACATGCCAGATACTGTTTTAATTACGGTGCCTGCATCACTTTGCCAAATCGTCCCAGGAGAATGAATGAGGTCAGTATAACAATTATATTTTAAGATGAAAAAAAAAAGGAACTCAGCACGGTTACATCATTTGGTCAGAAACAAAGTATATGATTAGTCTCTTCTCTGGTGCTATAACGGAATACCCCAGATAGGGAGATTTTTTTTTCAGTGAAGAGTTCAATGTATATCCTACAAAATTAAGAAAAGTGAGGGAAGGGCTGGTTTGGTAGGGATGGGTAAGAATGTTGATCAAGATGTAATATATTCATAAACTGCTTTGTTGAATGGCAACTCCTTGCACAATTACTTAAAGACAATAATAAAATAAAACTTAAAAAAGAATACACATATTTATTGTGTTAGTGCTAGAGACTGAGGAGCCCAAGGCCATGTATCAGTTATGGGTGTGAACTTTTCATGTTAGATACTCACATGGCCTTTGGTGGAAAGGTTGAAAGGGGCAAACACTATCTCCACTGGTAGAAGGGCAGAGAGAGACAATCCCTCTTGCAAGCCTCTCTTTGGGTATTTTATTTTAAACCTTTCAAATTTATGGGATACAATATCATAATTTAATATGTAGATAGTAGATAGCAACCAAATCAAGATAGTTAATATTTCCTTCCCTTAGACATTTAAAAAGAATTGGCCAATATTCAGTTATTGTACATATTCGCAGGATACAGTGTGATAGTTCACTGCATTTACATAACTAGTATTTCCTTATCATGACTTTGTGTTTGGAGCCTCAGAGTACCTTGCCTCTAGTTGTTGGCAAAACATAAAATAGGTTATTGTGAACTATACCTCCTCCACACCCTCTGCAGACCACAACAACTTATTAGCTCTGTTTGGGTGCTATTAATCCATTTGTAATGGTGGAAAGCTCTGGACTCAAATACCCTCCCATTAGGTTATTTAGGGGATTAGCTTTTGGACACATACATTTGTGGGGACACCTTCTGACTGTAGCAGTCTGTAATAGCAAATCTGTGAGAGGACCTGGATTCCACCTCAGGCCCTCTGACGCTGAGTCCAGCCTCACTACCAGTATGTCACATGACTTCTCTTGAGGCCAGGTCACCTTCATCTAACCATGTGTGAATGTTAGATGGCAGCCTTCGACGATGGGTTTCCTCTCCTCATGAAGTCAACAAGGCAGGCTAGACATGTATGTACCAGTCTTGCCATGCTTCTAGGACCTCTGACCTCCCAGACTCATCGGATCCTAATGCTCCTTCTGATTTGGTCTCACTGATTTGCTCCTCAGACACAATAAACCTTCCCTGGTCTCAGGGTTTTACTATTGTCTGTCCTCTCATTCCTCATTTACTCGCTTGCCCTCATGATCTGTGGGTCCACTCTCTTATTTTACAGAGAGCTATTAAATGTCAATTTACAGCTCTTGCTCTTGTTGCATGTATCTTCCTCTTCCCAACTCACTGCCACAGGACTCCAACCCTGTCCCCTTCTTCATTCTTCATGGCTGTCACACCTGGCCTGTGTAGAAGCAGATGTCTGGCTGGTGTTGTTTCCTGCTATGTTAGCTCAGGGCCCATGATCTACTCAGTAGATAGATAGTTGCTGGAAGTTGGTAAATGAATGGTCCAGGTGCATTGATTGCCCATGATCTACTCAGTAGATAGTTGCTGGAAGCTGGTAAATGAATGGTCCAGGTGCATTGATTGCCCATGATCTACTCAGTAGATAGTTGCTGGAAGTTGGTAAATGAATGGTCCAGGTGCATTGATCCAATGATGCAGACAAACTGCATTGTAATTTAAGTGTTCACATGGTAAAGTGAGGGCTGATTCACTCCAACTACTATGCAGAGCAGAGAACACTAGGGCCAAAAATTATGCTTATAATTAGTTACTGCCTGAAAAACTAAAATTTTGGATTTGATGTTGCTTAGAGAAAGCTATGATCTGTAGAAATGTGTGTCTTTAGAGCTCCATGTAGAAATTATGCATGCCTTCTCTATGATGTCTTTCCCAGTAAGAATTAATACCTATGTCTTCTCAAATTCCAGAACACTTTGTGACTGCCTTATAAATAAAACAGATGGGGAAAAATGATTTAAGTAAGCATTGGATTCAAAGTCTGGCCAATTCAAGTTCAAGTCTTCTTTGACACCTAAAAGCTGAACAGGAGTCTTGTAACTCTCAACTTCTGTTTCCACATTTGTAAAATTAGAGTGCCATAATGTGGCGAGCACTTTACTCATCAATCACTGCTTCTTGAGCACCATTAGGTGTTGGGCACTTCCTATATGACTGAGATATATCCTAGAACAAAACAAACAGTGACCTCTGAGTTCTTGGAGGATGTGATAATACGGATGCCATGAGCTGCCAATTAACTTTAAATATTGGAGTAGATACTGTTGACATCTCCTCCTGCCACTTATTTTCCTTTGTTCCTGACTTCCAAAGTCTCAATTATGTTTTAGTGTCTGTCTCTGTGCTCTGACTCTGGGAACACTAACCATATCCATAGCTGTAGGAATAAATCTTCACAATTGTGTGATTTTTTCATATTAATTTTGTTGATTTCTTCTGAGAAGTATGGCCTCAACCTCAGAATTTTGGGAGAGAGGGCATGCCAACTTGATTGTCTTAATTTAGAATAATGACTTAATTTCCATATTCCATAGACACTTCCTGAGGAAACAGTCAATTTTATCTGGAACTCAAAAGATACAGTGCCACAGCTCATTGTTTTCTACATCTTTCTGATAGGATGTCAGCAGTGCTTGTATTCTGCATTTATTGAAGCTGGCCTGGTACCAGGGAACATTATCTCTGCTCCCAGAATGCCCTTGGATGAGGCTAAGTTACTGTATATTTCACAGGAATGTTGGGACTCTGGCTGCTTACTGTGAATTTACAGTTCTTTATCCACTTCCAAACTCCTACTATGGTTTTTGATGTGAAAAAAAAAAGCAATTTAAAAATGTACCATATCTCATGGAACACATGGACATATTCACCACACACATTCTTTTAATTAAAGAATCAGTACACTGCCTTTGGCTGACAGTTAACACCCATTTTCTATTACTGATTTATGAGGTGCATACTCAAAGCAAATTAGGAAATAAATCATTGATGACATTGATTTGCTTACCAGCCCTCCAATAAATGTGCATAATGAATTGTGGGCATGCTACCTTTCTCTGCTAGTGTGAGGCCTTCTCTCCATTCCTAGCCTTTCCTCCTTGCTATGCTGGAATACTCCTGGGCTTTATGTGGAGGAATTGGTAACATAACTGAAGGGGGAATGTGGGAGAGACTGTAAGTCCTGAGTACACCGGATACTTTGAGGTGGAAGAGGAATTTTTCTTCACATTCCTTGGGAGAGGTGATGAGAAGGGTGGTAGAGAGGAAGTTTCTACTTCAACAAGGCAACTCACTATTTCAGGGTCTGCATGGTTTTCAGTAACACCTCTGGAACTGATTACGTTTACACCAGGGTAGTTGTAGAATCAAATGGATTTCACTTTCATGGGCACGCTGGGAAAGAGCCTTGGTCTACAGGTGTCAGGTGAGAGGAACAGGTGGCCCAAGCTCTTGCGAGATTGGTCAGAGTCTGCTCGTGAAAGAACTAGTCTGGCAGTGGTAGGTAGATGTACTTTCTCTAAAAGCCACCCGGATTCAAATGCCAGTAACTGCTTCCTACCCTCACATTTTTTGTGTGACCTTGGGCAAGTTACTAACTTCTCCATCTTACTTTTCTTGTATGTAAGAAAGAAAATAAAAGTAGTTGCCTCTTTGAGTCATTCCAAGTTTTAAGAGAGATCATTTGTATGAAGTGATTATAGAAGAGCTTGATACACAGCATAATGTCATCACCATTAGCATTGATTTGGAATCCATGGGCAGGCTTTTGCGTGTCTGTAAAGCTATAGATAGATATAAACTTGGTGCACATAGATGGAAAGTGATCCCTAGTATTCAGCAGGGTCTCTTAAAGGGTCTGAGATTACCAGAGACCTGAATGCTCTCTGCCAATGAGGTCTCTTTTCTTTTTAGGGATTACCTCTAACTTGATTATTATTATTATTATTAAATATATAATATATTTTTACTATGACTTGTCACCATCATCAATCATTATAATTACTTCTAACATGGATCTTACTTTCATGGGCATGCTGAGAAAGAACCTTGGTCTACAGCTGTCGGGTGAGAGGTGTCAGGTAGCCCATGCTCTTTCTGGATTGGTCAGATTATTATTTTTATTTTTTTATTTTCTGAGCCCCAGCTTCCCACCTTGTAGGGAGAGGTTATGAAAATTAAATGTGTATAGAACAGATTATACTTTTTTGAGTACATAAGATATAATTGGTACACTCTCTTGATTTTCGTGATTTTGTATAAATACTCTGTTTCCTCAAAGTAAGTCTCCAAAGTCTGCCAGGCCTGTTGTGAATCAGGAGAGTCTTTGTTATATTATCTATAATCTATAATATTACATATTGTAACACAGGGTATATATAACATAGACTATACTATGTAATAATCATATATTTATATATTATATGCTTATATGTTATATAACGCATTATATTATATATAATATATTACATATATAATATATAGCATATTGTAATATAGTATATATTATATCATCTATTAAATATATAGTAGGCACTTTGTCTAGGTCATGTGAAAATATGTGGTGTTAATAAGAATATAGTATTATATCAAGCTCTGTCTTATTGATTACTAATGCCACAAAATGCATGAATCATATTAATTTACCTCTTCATTTATTCAAAAACCTTCAAGTCAGAACCTGTCATTATCCAGCACTATGCTGGGATACCATCTCCACACTCTTAAGCGATTGCCTCATGGGAGAGAGGGATCTGCTAAGCAGGTCTAGAATTGGTAGTATCTGTAAGTGAACACATGTAATCAGAGCTGAGGTATTAGGGAAGATCCCTGAAGATACAAAAGAGCACCAAGAGAATAAATCATGTTGGTTTGAAAACATTAAGTGCTGGGGATTATCTGTTACTGCAGCATAGTTTAGCATATTCTGGCAACTGTCTTATTATATTCTCTAGGACCTCCCAGGATAATCATGGACATAGGCTAGTATTCAATAAATATATGTTGACAATGAGGGAAAGAAGGATGAGAAGAAGAGAGAGAGAAAAGAAAAGGAGTAAAGATGAGAGTAACTAAAATGACTCATCTACTCTAGGATAATGGCTTAAAAATAAAATAATTCTTCCATGTAGAAAAACATTGTTTTCGGATGTCTCTGAAAGATGATGACATGATTGTAAGTGGTGAGCACATTTTGAGTGTATCTGAGACAATCATCTCACTCTTTCTTGGTGGTCCCAGTAGACTCTTTGGTATTGTGTCCCCAGCCTGCCTAGTTGTCTCCTGAGTACAACTGACAGGGTGGGTGCCTTGCAGAAAGGCCCTTTGGCATCTAGGTCCTTCACCCAATATTTCATTCATGGTGTTTACACAGACAATTCAACTTGAATGTTGATTCTCATTGACCACATATTGGTTCTTATTAGAATGAGGCTTGCATCTCTGGGATCACATTTGGTGCCCCCCAAACTGTCAGTAGTGATGTACATTGGAACTCAGCATACTCCTTGGATGTTTGCCCCTGCCCTTCCCCAGTATAAAGAATGAGAACAATTAAAAACAGATGCCTCATACAGCCATCAAGAGTTCTCTCTATTTCTAATCTCCCAAGGCCACACTGCCTTGTTTCTCAGAGCGCAGGAAGGCTCTGGCTGGTGACGTAGCTGTGTGAAGGACCGCTGAATTGTTGGCATTCTTTTGTTCTGAGGAGAATAAACTAGTTTCAGTTAAAATAAGATCCAGATTGCCTGAAAATATCCAAGTCTAAGAACTCACTGGTTTTAAAAAAAAAACACAAAAAAAAACTAGAGTGTTTGAATGAGAACTTTTCCCAAGGATGGCTTTGCTGAAGGAGATGCCATCAGATACTTCATCATGAACGAAACACCAGCAAAAATGCCTCTCGATTTTATTGCTGTGTGTGTTGAACTAAGGGAGAACAAGAACTTGGAAAGATCAAAACCCAGCCATGTTCAAAGAACGAAAAACAAAATGCCCAGCTGTTCTGTTCAGGGAAGGGTAATTCAGAAACAAACAGGCAACGTATTTTTTTGGATGTGGCTCAGCCAGAGTTGGACACCATTTTGCTGGCTGCCAAACACCCCTCCCCACCTTCTCTCCTCAGATGTGCCTGAAGCCATGTCTCACTGCAATCCTGGAAGGAGTCATGTGGCATGCTTGGGACTGTTGGTCAAATTGCCCTGCTCTTTCAGGTGGCCATTTCTTCTTAATATGGGCCTTGCAGAGTGATCTACAACTTAAATCAGGGCAGCTGCTGTTGAGTTTGGATTTGAAAGAGAAAAAAGAAAGAAAGTAGCAATAATGAGCTGTCTCCTGTCAGAATCCTATTAGAGCCTCCATTCATGTCTGGAAAAATTCATCTGATGACATTTGCCTGACCTCCTGGGAAATGGAAGAGGGGTGGGACTTGTCAGTAAGACGACTTCCTCCTTCCTCCACTTCCTGCAGCCTCTTGCTTCAGCAGAGCCTATGGCTGCCTTCCAGCTGGGCCTGGATCTCTGCTATCATGGACTCCACCCTGCGCATTCGTGTCTGGGTCTGGAGGCCCTGCGGACTCTGGCTGTTGGCCTACTAGAGCAAGACAGATTTTTTCAGTCCAGCGAAAGTGTTGGCTCTGAAGACAAGAGCTTAGCGAGGACTCCAGAAGCCAATAGGTCTTTGTGGAGTTCACTGTGAAAAATATGGTTCCATACTGAGTTTTTCTAAGAGTTCTTCCTTCAGGAATGTTGGACTATACTATTCTCTTGAGAACAACTATGAAATAAGTCCATCCTATATTCAAATTTGTTTGTAGATTTACTACCCCTGCTCTTGAGTTGCAAACTGGCATTTGTATGTGGTTCATCTTACTAGTATTATCATTGTGATTACTACTACTATCATTATTATTATCCTCCTCTTAGCATCATTTTGTGGTACTACAGGGCTTTGCTTGTGCTAGACAAGTACTTCTCTACTTGAACCATTTCTCCAGTCCTTTTTGTTTGCATTTTGTTTTGAGAAAGAGTCTCACCACTAACTGTCTTCTCTTGGAACTCCAGAGCCTCCTGCCTCTGCCTTCTGAGTAGCTGGTATTATGGATGTGTACCGCCATACCCAGCTATATATTTGCAAATTCTTTTTTTTTCTCTCCAGTCCTAGGACTTGAACGGTGAGTCTGAGTGCTGTCCCTGAGTGTTTTTGTTCAAGACTAGCATTCTACCCACTTGAACCATAGCTCTACTTCTGGTTGTTTGGTGGATAATTGGAGATTAAGAGTCTCACTGACTTTCTTGCCTGGTCTGGGCAGGAAACTGATCCTCAGATCTCAACCTCCTGAGTAGCTAGGATTACAGATATGAGCTATCGACACCTGGGTTGTAAGTTCTCTAACACTCTTGCTATATAGAATGAGGTCTGTGTCACCTTGCCTTGAAGTCGGACAGGTTTTGGTGACTATTTTGGCTAATGGAGGGACAGCAGATGTGATGATAATGTGACTTGGAGTCAAGACCATAGATGGTAGCTTGGCTTCTGCCTTGCACATTGGCTTACCCTTGAAGCCTCTAGTCTTCATGTAAACTATCACCTAACTTGAGAGCACCATTGTAGAAGGAAGCTCAAACTACTCAAGCTAGCCTATGCATAGAGATCACATGTAGAGGCTTTAGGACTCCATGAAGACAGAGGATAGATTGTCAGCCTCAGACTTCCATTGGTCCTATCCCAGTGCTATTCTAGCTTCACCCACCATCAGTGTGAATCTGAGTGAGAGACCTTGAGTCACAGCTGCCCAGCTAACACCACTACTGAAGTCCCAGCTCATAGACAGTGGGAGAGGTCAAAAAATGATTGCCATTGTTTCAGACTACTACATTTTAGGAGTGTTGATAGGTAGCAGTAGAAAAATGGAATGTGATTGTTTTACCAGCAGGACTTCAACAGGCATGAAATTCATTTCTGTGGGATAACCTCTTAGCACTTCACAATTTCATTTCCCACATATTCCTTGAGCACCTCCTGTCTGCTGGGTTCTATATGCTAGACAATCTCCTAGTACCCCCAGAATGAGGATAATGAGGAAATGATAGTAATTCTTGACCTTGAAGGACTCATAATCAGGAAAAACAGACAAATGACCACAACATAGTATATTTAGTCAAAGTGTCATGCAACTAGAGAAAAGGAATGTGTTTCTTAGGGACATACATGAGTTAAGATTTGAAGGATAACGCAGGATTTTCCATTGGGAAGGGGTGTCTGGAGGGTTATTTGCATGAGTACACATTAGGACAGGAGAGACTCAGGCATGGGATAATAAATAAACATGAAGCCAGGCACTAGTAATTCACACTTGTAATCTTATCTACTCAGGAAGCTGAGATCTGGGGATCCCAAGTTTAAAGCTAGCCTGGGCAGGAAAGTCCATGAGGCTCTTAATCCCCAGCAATAAGCTGCAAGTGGAGCTGTGGTTCAAGTGGTAAAGCACTAGCCTTGAGCAAAAATGCTTAGGGACAATGGCTAGGTCCTGAGTTCAGGACCTGTTGTGCCCAGGACTGGTACAACAACAACAATAATAAGCACATATGAAAAAGGTTAGGAGATCAATGTCACATTTTCAGAGTCTATCTGGGTTATAAGTAGAGTGTCATACCTCCTGCCCTAGTTTGGATTGCTGAACTTCCAGAAACTTCCAAAGAAGTGATTTAAATTTGAGGCACTAAAAAGTACCGTTAGAAATTTAGACTCAAAAATCTATACCCGTTGTATGTAGCTCAATCTGCTGTGAAGAATCATTTTTGAAAATGGCCAAGGGTAGGATTGGAAACCTCTAAGCAAGTCTGTCAACGTCCTGGCTGCAGCGATTATGAGGTTTCTATTTCTACAGAACCAAGTTTATAGGGGTGGAGGTGGAATGGGGTGTAGAAGCAACATATGCATCTTCAGAAGAAAGCAGAGCTTAGGTTAAAGGAAATCCATTCAACTCTATGAAGGCAACAATGGAAGGCTGGAATGGAAAAAGGGGGATATGAAGTCAAGGTGGTGGACAGCAAACAGATCACAGAGGAGAGGAGGAGGCTCAATTTGGAAATTTAGCCTCTGTCTGACACTTGCTTGGGCCAACACTTCTTTTGTTTAACCTAGGTTGAGTTTGTTTCTGGTGAGCAGGCAGAATCCTGATTCATTCTCCTGGCTCATAGATCCTTCCCACATCTGATTCTTCCAGAGTGCCTATACTCACAAAGATTAAATAATTTTTCTGAGTCACACAGCTGGTGTAAATGGCAGAACTATTTGAAGTAGATATTCTGATTCCAAAGCCAGTGCTCTTTCCAGAAACAGAAGGGACAGCTTGATACCTACCACCCATGCCTTCCCATCTGTCTGACACTCTGACTCTCAGCCTCTGCCTGGGTTGATGTCTCCCGAGCTGTCCTGGACTCGGGCGAACACTATATAACAGGCATCACAGACAAGGTGTTGTTATAGGGAGAGAGAAATACCTCATAAGAGCCATGCAGGGCCAAGTAAGGAAGGTGACATAATCTCACACAGTGAGGATCTGAGGTTCAAACATGGTGTGTTTGAACTAAGCAGTCTCCCAGCCAGAAAGTTACTGAAGTAGGCTTGGAGATTAAATCTCTGACTCCAAAATCCATGATCTGCATCCCCAGAACTTTTGCTGCATAATCATGACTGATAATAAAACAACAGTTAGGACTGTATTGAGCCTCCACTTACATTTCAATAAATTCATGAACCTCCTTGGTAGACTAATATAGGTTAACATGTTGTGTAAGCAATGAAGTTTGGTTCAGGTGGTAAAACACCTGCTTAGCAAGCATGAGGCAAGAATTCAATCCCCAGTACTACAATAAACAAAAACCACTCTAACACCCCAAACCAGTTCAGTACATTTAGCTAATACTTATGCAGTATTTATGCAGGGGCAGATACTCTTGTGGCACTTACAATGATTAATCTTCACAGTAATCCTATACTTCAGTTTGGAGGTCGGAAATGTAAATGCAGAGTAATTTGAAGAATCTTCAGAGCATGTGACCTTTACTCTAGTTTTCCTCCTAACCTTTAGTTCCTACCCTTGTGCATTTTTCTTGGCCACACTCCTCTGGGTAAGAAGTAGGAGCCCGGGGAAGCTGAATCCCCAGATAAAGGCCTGTAATTGGCTGTTTTGCACCTCTCTGGTTCAGTTGCTTCCATTCATACCCTTCTCACGTTTTTGAGTTCCTGGCCAGGGATCTTTTCCATTTGGGTCTCATTTTCCTACTTCCTCCCTTCCCACCTCCTCCTAGGCAAGACTCATTCATCTCTGACATCTGGACACCTGTGACAAGAGAAATAACACCCATGTGCACAGGGTATCACTGAAGGGAACAGGGTTGGGAGGCAGAAGGGGAGGGCTTCCTTCCCAGTGGGCAAGAAAGAGGAGCAGGAAGGCTCCTGGCACCTAGAGGATCTTCCCAGGGGAGAGGTGAATCCCAGGGAAGCTGAGAAGTAACAAGGATGGGAGAATGTAGAGCAGGATTGGGCAGGGGGGGGAGTGGCAGGGAGATGGTAATTAGAGGGGAGAATGCATGCAAAGTGGCCAGGGATGGGGAATGCTAGTAACTTACATTTGTTCCCAAACTTCATTGCTCACACACCGTGTTAGCTTACATTATTCTACCAAGGAGGTTCATGAATGTACTGAAATGCAAGCAGAGGCTCAAGTCTTAAGTGGGTGAGTGAAAGCTTTTGGAGCACTTTTATAGGCCCTGTAAGGTCCCAGGTATATTTATGTCTGTTCATTGGAGCAAGCCTCAAGCACCAGTTGTAGAGAGGTAGAATTAGCTGCTTTTTCATAGCCGGGGAAACAGACTCTTGTTAGTTCTGAAATGTTAGGAATCTGAGCACATTCTGCTTTCCAAGTGCCATGGAAAGGCAAGGCTGGGACAGAAGGAGGTCCCCTTGGGAGCCTGGGGGCTGTTGTCACAAGGGTTTTGTGAACATGACTTCCTGATCTGAGAGAATCACACTGTGATCATCATCCACATTCCACAGAGGGCCAAGGCACACAGAAGGTACACTGTAAGTCAAATCGGAACCTAGACCATCTGTGTCTATCTACCCTAGTCTATAGAAGTAAAAGAGAGGAGGCTCCGTTCTTAATTTTGAATGGCTGACTCCAAATATTGTGTATTTTCCCAGGAAGCCTTTTAGGCTAAGTAGGGGGATAACTTTCCTGTCTTGAATCTAGCAAAAAGAAAAAGAAAATGAAAAGGGTGGGGGTGGGTGTCCGTGCAATCCGCAGTTTGTTGTTGCAATGAAGAGTTTCCTGTCTGTAAATGCCAGAGCTTGAGCAGACCACAGCACTCATACCAGGAGACTAACAAAACCGCCATGTCCAAGAAGATCTCATTGGCCCATCTGGTTTCTTGCAAATCACTCTGGTCTTAAGCCTGTGGGTGACATTCAGGCTCCAGGATCACCTGTACACTTGAGAAGGTAGGATAATGAAATGGCTGAAATGCCAGGCTCCTGTGACACACCTGGCTTGAAATCTCAGTTTTTTCATCGGCTGGCTTAGGTCCTCCAGCTAACAGTGTGACCTCGTCCAGTTCTAGGGTTCTATGCTAACATACTAAGGGTGTGTTTATGGTGGTTTTTAGGATGAAATGACGCCCCCCAGGTGAAGGAGCCTATCCTGTAATCAGGTGCATGATTAAGTGAGAAGTATGGGCTGATGCTGGGAAAAAAGTGTAAGCTCTCCCCCCCCCCCCCCCCCCGCACACACATAAGTGTTTAAGTCCAGGCTCTGATGCTTAACCTTGGAGTAACCCTAGTGAGGTAGTTAAGGGCTCAGGACCTTTGTTCCTCTGTGTGTAGCGACCACTGCAGCCACCACACAGGACTTTGGGGAGGGCTTGGTGGGCTGAGGCAGGAACAATCTCAAGGACAGTGAGAACTGCTGGGTAGCTTTGCTTTCCCATTGAGATCAATGGCTCAGCAGCCTTATTTCACCACCACTCAGAAGCCTTGTTCCTCGTGGATCTGGAGAACTTACAGTGGAAAACTTGGTTCTATAGAGCACTCCTGGAGAAGGGATTTCAGATAAGATACAGGCTTTGCTTTCAGGAAGAGCTAAGGTTTCAATTCTGGAAAGGCTACAATGTCTTTTTGATCTTCCAGTTAGTTCATTGACTATAAAATCAGGAAAATAGTTATTACCTGGCATGTACTACTGCATGAGCTAGTGCATGGCACAAGATTTCCCTGGGCATATTAGCAAATCTAAAA
The DNA here is from genome assembly GCF_024711535.1 of Dipodomys merriami. Taxonomy (NCBI): domain Eukaryota; kingdom Metazoa; phylum Chordata; class Mammalia; order Rodentia; family Heteromyidae; genus Dipodomys; species Dipodomys merriami. The sequence continues at coordinate 720,267 of NW_027206590.1, forward strand.
TAACGGTTAATCATTGCTTTTGGGCTATAAAAGACTAATGATTCTTTTATCTTTTTTTAGAATAGATAATAACTAATGAAAAGGGCTCTCTTTTGATAAGAAATACCATACAATGATATCATTATATCTCTAGTGACTTGCAGAATAGATACTATATAATTGATTTATTTTTCAGGGAGGGAGTGAGAAAAGGAAGGAAGGAGAGAGGGAAGCAGAATGGAGAGTATAGAGAAGGAAGGGATGAAAGGGGAGAGAAGGAAAAAGGAAAGAAGGGAGAAATGAAAGAATGAAGAAAAGAAAGAAAAGAAGAGACAGTCACTGAAGGAATAAAGGAAAAAAAGAAGGGATGGAAAAGGGAAGAAAGGAAGGAAGAAAAGGAAAGAAAAGAAGGAATTGAGAGAGAGAGGGATGGAGAAGGAAAGGAAGGAAGAAAGGAAGAGAAGGAGGAAGAGGCTGATAATCTGGAATTAAGATAGTCCCTGCCTTTGGTCTTACCTCCCCCCATATACAGACATTGACCTTTTTTGTTGCTCCTTCACACCAATCCACTTAGACATTCTGGTGGACACTTGTTTGGGGGGGTGTATGTAGTTAGGCAGTCTCTATACAGTAAACTTAAGGCTGAAATGTAACAATAATAAATATATGAATATGGCAACTGATACTTACAGAGAAGATGGAGGGTCAGCGAAGACAGAAAAGTTAACCAAAGGACGCCCTGGTTCTCCTTCAACCTTCTGAACTTGAACAAAGCCAGCTTCTGAAGGGTTTCCATTTCAATGATTCATCGAAGTCATCCTCTGTGGGCCAGCTCCTCCCAGGAGCTTGCATTCCAGGCAGAAATTTGGGGGCAGCAGGAGCGATTATGCTTGTCAGAGCTTATGTTTCAGAAGGCGAATGGAATTTTGTGTCCTCTCTCTCTCTCTCTTTCCTCTGAAACCTTACACACACAAACTCTGGCTCGCTGAAATGAACATGATATTTGGTGGTGTCATTCTAAAGCAATCCCTCACCCACCCACCCACCATTTCTTTCTTCCTTTTGTTTCTTCATACTCATCTGTCTTAAGGAAATCAGTGGGTTTCTGGTCATGGGCAGCTAAGAAGGTATCACTTATGGACTTGACATGGGTCCTCTTCATCATTCTTCATGAACAGTATAGGCTTTTCATTGGATTAATTCAAATCTTCTAGTTAATCTTAGTTCAACACACATGACTAGTTCACTCCCCAGCACACACCATTTTGAGGAGTCTATATGTTATTCTCTGAAGGTCCTTTACAAGGGCAGAAGATTGTCATTTAGATGAAGGTGAAATGATAAGATTTTATTTTTTTTCTTTTGGGGACCATGCTTGGGTGCCCTATCTAAAAACGTTCACCAATTCCCAAATCCAGGGGAGTTTTCTCCTAAAAAATATAGAGTTATGCATTCTACATTCAAATGTATATCCAGGTTTGAATTAATTTAAATAAACAGTGTTAGGCTCAAGTCATAATTCATGTGTGTGTGTGTGTGTGTGTGTGTGTGTGTGTGTGTGTGTGTGTGTGTGTGTGTGTGTGTGTGTGTGTGTGTGTGTGCGTTAGTTTTAAAGGATGTATCCTTGCTCTACCACTGTTCGTTTACCTTTCTCCATTGAATGAATTTTACCTTTGTCAGAAATCAGTTGGATGGATGGACATCAGAACAGCCTTCTTGGTGAATCCACCCTTTTAATATCATGGCCCTCTCCATTTGCTATGAAGCAAAGGAATTTTATCTGGCAGGGAGATAGCCATCTTACTTTGCTTTGATTAGTGTTTACATGGTGTAACTTTCTCCCACTTTTTATTCTCATTTATATTTGAAGGAAGTCCATTTTTTTTTCTTTTTGGTTGGTCGTGGGGCTTGAACTCTGGGCTTGGACGCTGTCCCTGCGCTCTTCAGCTCAAGGTGAGTGCTCTACCACTTGAGCCATAGCGCCACTTCCGGTTTTCTAGTGGTTTATTGGAGATAAGAGTCTCATGGACTTTCCTGCCTGGGCTGGCTTTGAACCGAGATCCTCAGATCTCAGCCTCCTGAGTAGCTAGGATTATAGGCGTGAGCCACTGGCGCCTTGTGGAAGTTTCTTATAGATAAGTGTTTTTGAATTTGTTCTGCCAAATTCTTTTTTTTTTTGTTTGTTTGGCTTTGTTTGGAATACTGAGGATGGAACTTGGGATCTTGCACTTGCTAGGCAGGTGCTCTACCAGTTGAACCATGCCTCCAGCCTTTTTGTCGGATGTGGGGCCTGAACTCTGAGCCTGGGAACTGCCCCTCAGCTCTTCAGCTCAAGGCTAGCGCTCTACCACTTGAGCCACAGTGCCTCTTCTGGCTTTTTCTGCTTATGTGTGCTGAAGAATTGAACCCAGGGCTTCGTGCATGCAAGGCAAGCACTCTACCAGTGAGCCACCTTCCCAGCCCCACCTCCAGCCTTTTATGTATTGGTCATTTTTGAAATAAGGATACCCACTCAGCCTGGGTTAGGATTAGCATACTTGTGCCTCCTTTGGTCACTGTGAGTGTCATTGCCCACAGATGTTGACTGAAATAACAGGTATATGTTTCCATGCCCAGCTATTGGTTGAGAGGGAATGTGGCAGACTTTGTACTTGAGCTGCCTTGAATCACAATCTTCTGAACCTCCCAAGTAGCCAAGATTATATGCTTGGGTCACTATGACCTGTTCAATTCGTTTTGGTTTTGATGCCAGTGCTAGGGTTTGAACTCATAACCTTTGAACACTCATTGGCTTTTCCATGAAAGGATGGCACTCTACAGCTTGGGCCTTGCTTCCAGTTCTGTCTTTTCTGCCTGGGCTGGCTCCAAACTTTGATCTTCAGATCTCAGCCTCCTGGATAATTAAGGTGTGAGCCACCAGCACCTGGCATCAGTAATTTTTAAAATTGCCTATGTAGACCATTTCTATTTAAGGGAATTTTGATATGTTAATGCTTACACCTACAATTTCACTTCCTTTTTGCTTCTATTCAGTTTCTCCTTCTTCATTTTCTCTTCATTTTCTTCTTCTGTCATTCTGTAGGTAAGTTTAAAATATGATGCTTTTTAATATATATCTTTCCAGATATATGGATATTTTGTGCCTCCTATTACATTTTTCTGTCTTCCATAATTCATAAGACAATTGCTTTAAGTATTTTACTTACATTTAAAACCATATCAGTTATATGCAGTTATATATTTTGGTTCAGTTAACAAGCAGAACTTTAAAAACCTCAAGAGAAAATACATTTTATTTAGGTATATTTTTCCCTTTTTGAGTGTTCTGTATTCTTTCCTCATGTGTCCTAGATTTCTTCTTTTTTAATTTCCTTTCTTTTAGAGAACTGTGTTTAGGTATTTGGATAGGTTCTTTGATGATTATTCCTTTTTTCTTCCAATAGAAAATATGTTAATTACTGAAGAGTATTTTCTCAGTGTAAAAAATTCTATGGCTGACAATTATTTCATTCAGTACTTGGAAAATATAGTATCATTCTTTTCTGGTCTTGAAGCATGTTGTCACTTTGCATTCCTCGTATAGACAAAGTATTCTTCTCCAGCTGCTCTTGAGATTTTTTTCTTGACTCTTTCTGTCTTTGTTTTCATTTTGGGGGGTGGGTGTGGGGGAAAACATAGGAAATTTCCAGCCATGTTTTTCCTCAAATAATATTTTAGTAGGACTTCTCTCCTCTCCTTCTGTAAATCTAATGACATGAATTTTATACTCTTTACTTCATTGCATGTTTCTAGGCTCTGTCAATTTCTTTTTCAGTCTACTTCTCCTTCTGTTGCTCACATTGGGTGATTTTTGCTCTTCTGCTTTCAAGTGTACTAATTCTTCCCTCGATTGGCTCTATTCTGTGATTAAGGCCATGCCTTCAGTTTTTCCATCTCATTTATTGTATGTATTAGTTCTAGAATTTCCTTTCAGTTCTTCATAGACATTTTTTTCTTTTGGAGACTATTTTTCCCCCTGTTTAAGAATTTGTTTCAAGCATGTTCAGAATTGCTCCCTGACACATTTTTATAATGGTTGTTTAAAATCTTCAGATAATTCTAACATCTCTGTCATTTCGTATTGCAGCTATTGGTTATTGTTTCTTACTGTTGTTCTTGGTGTAATAAGCAATTTTTATTACCATTTTTGTAATAAATTACCAAAAATTGTAATACAAATAATAACAAAAATTGTAATTAAGTGACTAATTCTTTATTGGATACCAACAGCATTGTCCTAAGAATCTAGCTTACTGAATGAAGTCTTTAACGTTAGCAGGATTCTTCTGCTCCTATGATGCTGGCTATGGACGGATGTTGCTTTATCACATTAGCATGTGGATAAATGTTTAATTATCCACATGCCGAGGGAGGGGCTTCCTCACTATGGCTGGTGACAAGTTAAAGCTCACTAGAAGGCTTCTGCTGATTTTCCCAGAGAACATTTCCTCTTCACATGGCCACCATTGACCCTTTCTGTCTGTTCTGACTGTGAGGTCAGTATCTTAGAGCAGTGGTTTAAGTCCTGACTCTGCCAGACTTTTCCTCTGATTCTACCTTATGAAGAGGGATGAAATTTCTTTCTCTCCTGGTAAGGAAGGAAGTGTGGACTCTTTAAACAGTTTCTACCAACAAAGCAGGTAAAGAGAGGACTATTCACTAGCAGAATGAAACTCCTGACTTCTTCAGTCCTTCACACCACTTTGTCAGAGATGTTACGATCTATCACCGGCTGCTGTGGAAGCCCTCTGTGGATAGGGCTGTTTGTGATCATCTATTTTGTTGAAGGCAAGAACATTAGAGAGAGCTGGCTAGAAGTACTAGTTTGTGTGCACCAATGCCCAATGACGTCCTCGTGGGCTGAGACTACCTTTCCTTCCTCACCCTACCCAGGAGCAAACTGGCCTTGGGTTTCCCTTCTTACTGAGGAACTTCTTTGCCTAGACCATGCCAGGACTCTGAGCTTGTCTCTGCTGCCCACATCTAGAATCTGATGTGACATCTGTGGCTAATAAGAGACTGTTATGTATGGGAATGCATGCTTGAAGAGTCCACTTGAACCCTCTGTTTACCACTTGGCTTGTTACCAACATGCTAAGACTGAGTTTCTTCTTTCCCCTAGTTATCATGGTACCTTCTACATTTCTAGGTCTTACTCAGGGTATCTGAGGATACAATGAAGTGCCCGTTTATCAGTTACAGGTAGAACACCGGTAGAGATTTTCTCTCCAAGGAATTTGTTGGTCCAAGATTAGTGCCCAACAAGGTGAATAGCTATGAACCTACATAGCCAACAGAGCTAGTGGCAAACTCACAGACCTGGAGACACAGAAACAGATGTTCATGGCCCATTGAGGAGGAGAGTAACTGGTTTAAAAAAGTTTTTTGAATTAGGTCCTCTTAAATCATTACACAGTGAGAGAAAGTCCCAGCTGGAAAGAGATCAACTTATCCAAACTCCCAAACACTGCTCCAATTTAGTTCAGTCCTAAATTGGAGCAAAATGACCTACCTTTATCCTGACTGCCTTCCAGAAAAAAAGAATTATCTTTTGAGGAAGATTACATCATTCATAGTCTCAAATTACATCTAAAAACTTGCATGCACAGTGTCTGGCATTTGGTAAACGATTGCAATGTATATAAGTAAGCTAAGTAAATAGATTGAAAAACCAAAAGAAAAAGGAAGGACTGAAAAAAATACTTCAAGTGAAGCCTGAAGATTCTTTTATCAAATATAGACTTTACATGTATTTAATAAGGTCAAGAAAATAGAGGAAACTCAAGGGGAAAAGGGTAGAAAAGTGGATATTGATGAAGCTGAGCTATACAACTTGTGGGTAAAGGTGAGAGGGAAGGACTCGGATAGAATGAGGGAGCAGATGACACGGCACAAAAGGAAATGTACTTATTACCTGACTTGTGTAATTGTAATCCCTCTGTACACCACCTCAGTAACAACAATAAAGTGAGTTAATTTAAAAATAGAGGAAACAAGGACAATTTCAACAATGAATTGTCAAGAGTCAAATTTATGTAAAGTGTTGATTTTATATCTTAAAAATGAAAAAGGTAAAATTAAGAAATCAAGGAGCTATGCTTATGACTAGATTAGACTCCACAGAAGAGAGAATTAGCAAACTGAAGAATACATCAGTAGAAAAATGACCAAAGTAGAGAGTGGAATAATCAAGGCAGCAAAACACAAAAAAGAAGCATAAGAAGCCAGGGAAACACAGTACAGAGGCTTAATATAGTTATAATAAAGTTATATAATAAAGTTATATAGTTATAATAAAGAAAGGAAGAAAAAAAGTTTTTAAATGTCTCAGAATGTGTTTTTCCTACAAGAAGAAAACAGAAAGGTTGGATGTGAATAGCTGGTACATATTCAGGATGGATGCATTTGAAGAAAACCATATATAAACAAAGCACATTAGTCTGTCAAAATTAAAGACAAAAAATTAAAGACAAAAGATAAAATCTTAAGGCACATTACTGTCAAAGGAATATCAGTGAGCTTGACTCCTTAAGATACTGATAGCAATAAACTACATATTTATCTTTGAAAACTGAATAGATAAAAGCTACCTACTGATATTTCTAAATCCAGTAAAAGCAACCTGTGAAATCGGCTAACAAAGATATTTTCAGATAATTGAAAAAAAAATAGAGTGTTGTAACACTACACTAACAGAAATATCCTGGAATATTCTTAAAATGGAAAATAAGAAGAACCAATAGTTTCAAGCCCAATGAGCAATAGAAATGGTACCTACATGGCAATGTAGGAAAAGTTAAATAATTAATTATAGGAAATGGTTTGTGGAATTAAATATATTAAAAAATAAAACACATATCAGCCATAACACAAATAAAGGGGTATATAAAATGGCTACTCTTTGTCTTCTGCAAAGTGTGGGCAGCAGAAAAGCACCCAGTTTATATTTGATTTTGACAGGCTGAGGTGCAGGTTATGGTCATTAATCATGAAAAGAAGAGTGACAAATAAATTAGTAAAAGTTGATAATGATGCTGTCCACCTTATACGCCCTGCATTGACCTGCTACATCCCAAGCCAGGAAAAGATGAGGTCAGCTTGTTCTGGGAAACAGATTTACCTCTACTAAAATGTGGGCAGGGGGCAGAAGGGAGGTTAGATCTACAACAGGGGCTCTACAACTTTAGGCCCTTGAGAAGTGGAGCTCTTGGGACATTTCTACCATGGAAGGACTCCTCTGCACCTTTCTCTGTTTCTATCTCTCTGTCTCTGACTCTTTCCCTTCCTTTCTCCTCTTCCCCCACCTCTAAAGGCCCGGGGGTACACAAAATCAGAGAAGAGAGGAAAATTAAAGTCATAATATAAAGTCATAATGTTATAGAAAAATAGCTAGAAAGTAATGGTTAAATGCCTCTCCAAAAGTTTAGCAATCTTCTGGTATAAAATTGATGCATGAGGATGGACTCATTCCTGGAAGCTGTGTGACAGATATGAATGGTGAAGAGTCACCTCTCATTTTCAAGTCCTCAGTGAAAAGACAGAGATGACAGATGAATGGATGTAGGGTTGGTTCTGAACGGATTATGAGAAATGAGGTAATTATGTCAAACAATGACACTTGTTTCATTACACATTATGATGTGTCTTTTGCCATTCCTCCAATCTTATGTTTTTAAATTTTTTAATCAGAATTTCCTGGAAAATATATTCGATATTTTCTATTACATCTATTCATATAATATTATATAGTCATATATTATATATTTATTTAGATTTTATATTCATTTATATATCTGAATAAATACAAATATATATAAATGAATATATACCTAGACATATTCTGAAGGTCCAGCTAAGTTCTAATCTACTTCAAGAAAAAAGAATCCTAGAAGCATTAAATATGTAGTTAGCATTAAAGAGGATATTAGAACTCCAAACAGAGAACTTAAAGGCAAAGGAAACACCTTGGCTGTACGTGGAAGTTCCGTTAAATAAAATGCTTTTAGGTTAGAATAAAATGCTTTGTGTATGTACGCATCACCTTTAGACAACTCCTACTTTTAGTTGTGTTTTCCCAACAAGCCAACCAGCTAGTACCAGTTAGTGTCCGGTAAGAGGGAATCCTCTGTATACTTAGTGTATGGAAAGAATACAGAAAGAACATAACACCCATCTAATTACTGGTTTGGTCTCACCACCCAACAGCATCATTTGAAAAGACAGAATGAGTGAAGACTGTCCTGGACTTCTAGAGACCCTCTTGTAACATGGTGGTGAGGTGCTCACCTCCTGAAGCAGAGGGCCATGGAGTAATGCCCAAAGCACAAGGCACAATCATTTATTCTATGTGTAGTTTAATGTGCTCCTATGGCAGGGTGAGACCTACCACATACAGAGAAAACGTCTCTATAGCCACTGCATGATGTAGTTTCACAGTAATGAATTAATTGTTGATCGTGCTATATGTAGGAACATCTGGATAAAGGAAGAGGCTCCCAAGGCTGTGATTATTACTGAAGATAAATAACAAAATGGAGTTCTAATTGGGTGCTGGTGGCTCAAGCCTGTAATCCTAGCTATTCACAAAGCTGAGAGTTGAGAGTTGTGGTTCAAAGCTAACCTGAGCTGATAAATCTGTGAAAGCCCATCTCCAATGAACATACAAAAAGCCAGGATGGAGGGATGGCTCAAGAGGTAGAGCTCCAGTCACAAGCAAAATTTTAAAAAGCTGCGATCAGGAGGATCTGAGTTCAAGCTCTGGCACCTGCACAAAAGTAAAAAAAAAAAGAAGGTTGTTTCCTTGAAAATGCTATAGTGGGGAAATGGGTTAAACTCACCGAATGTGCTCAAAACAATCTTATTCTCACAAAATGGGTGGGGCCATCTCAAAGGAGGTCTAGGCACCAATATCGCCTGTTGCTGTTCAAGATGCAGATTCTGAGCCACGGTCATGCCAGTCAAATCAGGAGCTCTGGGGGATGGGGGCTGAAAAGCAGTATTTTAGTGAGCTGAAAGCCATTGAGCGTTGAGACCTTGACTTCTCTGTTCACTGCTGTATTCTTGGCAGAATGCCGGACACATAGAGGTGACTGAAAGGATGAATCTAAATGTTACTTCCTGACTTGCAACTTGAGGGGGAGCAGAGTAGGAGGTATAGTTTCTGCCCTTCCGTACATACCCCTTAGATGCAACTTCTCTTCTCTTCTTTCAGTGTAATCTTCAGGGTCATCATTGCCAGACTTTACCAGAGGGATTTGCTAAGGACTAACACAATGGGCCTTGGTCCTTTATTTGGCTGGATCAGTTCAGTCTATGAGCTAGATTTATCCCCAGCAGTGGTTCTTAGTCCTGGCTGCACTTTGGAATGACCCAGAGCTTGTACTCCACCCTAGATGGATTAAATCAGGATGACTAGAATTGAGATCTAGGTAGGAATAATCTTCAAATGTCCCCCAAGTGATTCTGTTGCTAGTGAAATTGAGAACCACTGGCACGCAGTAATGTGGATACTTCTGAAAACACCGGCGTGAAGTACAAAAGGTGGAAGACAATTTATAGCACAATATCAGTTGAGAATATTAAAATTTAACACACATGCACACACAAAACAAAATTATATGTTTTTCAGAGGTTCTAAAACTTCTAAGGACATAGGAAATCCCATGAAGGAAGAGAGGGGAGTGTAGGGGGAGTGAGAATGGAGAATAAATAGTGAACTATAAAATGTACTGAACAAGGTCTTACACAGACTTCCCAGCCATAAACTAAGGAGTATGGCTTCTAAACATAGTCACCCTCATTAGTATGAATAGAGCTCTTGTACATTCCAGACACACTGAAACTGAGTTCTATGCCTTATCTAATGTCTTAATCATGATTCATTAATACTAATGCCTTAATTAACTTGACTAATCCCCTTCATCATCATCATAATAACATACCTATTATTAATAGAGTCCTTTAGACAGTTTATAATCATTAGGTCAGGTTGTACAGCTAGAAAGTGACCGAGTTGTGTATTAAGCCCAGTCTGCTGGTAAGGGTCAAGGCTTTCTTCGGTCTACAGTTTGTTTCTCTTGGGTCTTGAGCATCTGCTGGAAGGAAAGGTGGCCTCCTGATTCCCACACCAGGCTGTCTGAATGAATCACATGCTTCACCCCACCCTTAGCCCAAGAATGGAAAGAAGTATGGCTACTCTGTGCCTTTTGTCCTGTGCAGAAGCTATACATGCAAAACCCCCATCGAAAGCATCGGAGACACTAGGATTACCTTATGAAACTTAAGAAATGAGTCACTCCCTGATGAGGACCAATTCACAATGTTTGCTTGTGTCCAGGAACAGAAAGGACCCTCTTATCACTGGAATAGAGAAAAAAGATGATGGAGGCCCAGATCGATTCACTTCCCACCAGATCACCAAATATTCTCTTTCCCTGGCTATAAACTCTGTGGACAACTGCTTCTGTAACTTTGTATCTGTTGTTCACAACACCTATCTCTGCAGCCAAGTTCAAGAACCTTTGAAATTCATTTATATTAATTATAACTCCTACTAGTATATTTGTTGAGATAGCCACACATATGTGTCTGCTAGAAGCACAATGGGTTGCCTGAGGTTCCAGCTATGGGCTACATAGCTACAATTTCCCTTTAGGAATTGATGGGAAATTCTTCCCATTAGGAAGTGATGGGGAACAAGAGACAGGAAGAGCACACTTCTCTTATCTGGGTTGGCCTAAGTGAAGTCTCTGTTTGCCCCTCTCCTTTCCAAATAAGAGATAGAAGTTTCCAGGCAGAATTCTTTACCTAGGAAGCTTTCTTCCTCTGCATCCCCAATACACGTGTACTGCAGCTCTGGGGGCGGGGCGGGGGGAGACCCTCACGGGTCAGAACAGAAAGGGTTAAGGTCAGCTGGCTGTTTTCTATCTGAATACGCAGCTGGGAAAATGTAGAATCACTGGAGTTCTCTCTCTTCTTATTTATAAATACCTTTCCTGCTCCCTTACCGTAATACCTGAGGTCATCTTATTAACTTTGGCTAACATAAATCTCTGATCTGAGAGGAGATGAAAGAATGGGGGCAATTGCTCAAAACTTGTTCATAAAACTCAACTTGAAAACCTCAAGAAGATACCAGCTCTTGGGTTCCAGTAGTAAAGGTTCAGATTCAATAGGTACAGAAGGAAGAACCAAGTGTCTGCAATCCTCACAAACACTTCAGGGAATTCTGATGCGAGTGTTCCCTGAATCCTACTTTGAGAAACACTGTGTTACCACAAACGTTTTAGATTTAATCCGTGTGTAGGCTCCTGGCTCTTGGCTCTCAGTTCAGTCTATGCTGACCATTTCTTTACTAGGAAGAGACGGGGAGTCTGTGACTAAGCCTCCTCTACTTGGTCTCTGTCTAGTTCAGAGCTGTATTTCCAGCTCAGGTCAGTGGAATCAGAGCATTTAGAACCCTAGTTTGGATCCATATGCAAAGACTTGCCCGGTTTTGCTGGACACACACTGAATGGTGCTCTCTCAAAACTTCACACATGAGAAATATTTCTTGTCTTTCCCGGCTTGCTGAAGAGACAGTATCTTGAATGATGATGACTTTGTATTTAAACATCCTTCCAAAGGTCTTGAATGGTATTACCATGGAGCGTCACATGAGGGCGCTTTAGTGAATCAATAAGCGCTTAATAGCCAAGGAGAAGAGGGTCTTGTTAATGAATACAGTTTGCTTTTTAGTTTCATTGAGCTTCTTTAGCCTAGAAGGATCACTAAGCTTCCAAATGTATATCTATGCCAGCTTCTGTGTGTGTGTGTGTGTGTGTGTGTGTGTGTGTGTGTGTGTGTGTGTGTGTGTGTGTTGCACAGATGGAGAGGGGACTGGCAAATAACAATGGAAGTTAATCAAGGACCTAAAATATGAGCCTTCAGAAGTCACCTTCTTTGTGACTTAAGTTTCTTGTACTGTCATTGAAATGTCACCTGCTTTTCCCTTTGAGGGAGAAGACTCCTAATTCTCCGGGACAGAGAATTGATGTAGAGAGAGCCGGAAGACCATGCAGCAGAGGGTGGCTCTTTGGTGCATGCGTCTCACCAGGTCTCCCTTTGGCAATGTCCATGTGTCCTCACCTCATGGACATCCCTCTTGCCAGCGGCCCTCACGGGCTTCCGAGCCCAGGCCTCCCTTGCAGCAGCTGCCCCTGTGAGGTGAGTCTCGGGCCCCAGAAAAAAAGCAGCTCCAGTTACACGTTACTCACAAGAATAACAAATGATCAAAGAAAGCAACCAGCACTGGAATGGCTTCATTTTTCCCCCATTTAATTATAGCACTCAAGGATGTGTTGGAGTCTGAAGGAGTTTGAGTTTAACATACTATAAAAATCGGTGACGAAAGCACTGCATATTGTTTGCTTTCCCCTTCCTCAGCCTTTTTTTTTTTTTCCCCAATGTAAGCTTTTAGTGGGCTTTTGGGCTCTTTTGAGTCCCTCCCTGTGGACCCATGATAGGAAGTATATGTTCACCCTGTTTTTTGCGGAGGCTGAAGGGCCCCGAATCTTCTTGAATTGTTCTGAGCATCTGAGAAGAACGGCAGAAGGGGCTTGATGAGGGTATCTCTCCTCGTAATAAGTGCGGTGGTGTCATCGGGAAGGTATGCTCCCATCTGAGCCTAGGGGCCCAGGGATACTGGGTCAGATGACCACAGTCCGAATACCTCTCTGGTTAAAGTGGGTTAGTGTGCAGATAGATGCTTTAGCAGCTCCAGGTTGCTTCATTGGACAGTGGAAGATGTGGATCAGAGCTGGGCTCCAAGAGCACACAATTGGCTTACACACACACACACACACACACACACACACACACACACACACACACACACACACACACACACACACACACACACACACACACACACACACACACGCAGGGATCCTCCTGCCCAAAGTAAGGCCATAAATTTCCAAAGGTTGATTGCAAGAAGGAGACCAGGCCTGGCCATGACTGTAATCGTAGTTATTCAAGAGGCTGAGATTTGAGAATTATGGTTCAAAGCAGGCAGGAAAGTCGGTGAAATTCTTAACTCCAGTTGACCGCCAAAAAGCCAGAAGCTGAGCCATGGATCAAGTAGTAGAGTGCAAATCTTGAGTGAAAAAGCTAAGAGGCAGTGTTCAGGCCCTGAATTCAAGCCCTAGTACTGCTCCCCCAATGCTACCACACTGACCCGCGACGAAAATGAGATTAGGGACACTGATTGGCATCTTTCCAGGTTAGCTGGTTTTTACATGAAGTGTGCTGAAGTTGTTCAAGGTCAGCTGATTTGGGGGAGAGAGCAACGATGAGGTGATCCTTTTGGGGGTGGTTACACATAGAACATGAAGGATTGGGTGAGGACCCTGTAGTGGACAGGGTTATTGAAAGCTGACACATGCAGTTCAGAAGTAGGTGAGGAGTTGGCAGTCCAGGGTGAAGTTTCTAGACTAGTGCTGTCACTTTACTTGCCCTGTAAGGAGTGAGGGGAAATTTCCTCCTCTGGGATTCATGTTCCTTCTCTGTGTCAGGCGATTTCTCTCTGTGTCAAGCTCCAAGAATCTGCAAATCCATCTTCTCTGAGGCTCATACCTCTCTGTGCAGTACTTTAAGGAGGTCTCTGCTCTTTCCATATGCATCGCTTTAGGGACTCATTTGTAATTCCACTTATTTTTCCCCAGATTTCACTTCAATGTAAGGTGAGCCTTTTCCTTTCCCCTCTCCCCAACCCAGGAATGTACCCATGTGTATGTTATGCAAAGTTTTGTCTTCCTTTTCTCTTCTTTCTTGGGACCTTTTCGCCTATCATATTAAAGCTCAACTCTGTCTTTTCTCCCTACACACCCATTTATGGGATAAACCAGTGAAGGGTTTGTCAACAAGATCACCCCAGGTGTTTTTGCATACAAAATGAGTGAGTTCTTCTGTATGGAGTGGATTTACCCTTTGTACTTTTTTCCTTAAAAGTTGTCTTTTAATGAGGTCAGAGTGAAGAACAGTAAGGAAAGAATCTGTACAGCAAGGAAAAATGACATTGCTATCTTCTCTTAACCCAAAGTGACAGATCCCTATAAATTCTGCATGGGCAGATGCCATTTAGAGGCAAACTCAATGCAGATTCCACATTAAGGTTGAAAATGTTCATACTCAAAGCTGACAAGCAGCCGCCCATAGAGTAATTTATACCTTCTATTTTATGTGATTTGCTTGACAACATAAATAATCACATACGAAGGTCTCTGTTTAGCATGAGCAAACAAGAACACAGATTATTTATGTATAAGCCAGGGAGGGTGGAAAGAATTTTAACCTTGGAATTCCCTGTCTATTAACTATTTAGGATCCAAATTTCAAAGCTGAATACACATTTCTTTCTTGTTTTATATGCTTTTCATGTGTAATATTGGTCTATTTCTCTCCAAAAGGACAAGAATGAATAGAAAATAAGAGAGAGTCTTAAGTTTCTAATATGCTAATTCACTTCTGGATGAATACAGTGGGAATTTATTGCATATTAGAATCTCTGGGGAACTTGATTCTCAGCTTTAGAGTGCTTGATTCCATAAACTGTGCCCAGTGTAAAATGATATCTTAACAATCAGTCCATAGTGAGTCATACGCTTTTAATCTATGGAGCTTGCACTTGTAGGAACATTGGTCTCATACAATTTTGTCCAGTTAGAATTTTTAAATTTCCAATTTGAGTTTTTGACACATCCCAAACATTATATATTAGAGTGCTTGCCTAGCAAAGACCCTGAGGGGGGAAAAAGAAAAGAAAGAAAAAGAACAGAAAACCGTGTGTGTGTGTGTGTGTGTGTGTGTGTGTGTGTGTGTGTGTGTGTGTGTGTGTGTGTGTGTGAATGTGTGTGTCCTAATTGAATTTCACTAAGTGCCAATTTTTATCCATTTCAAGGAGTCATGTCTTACTCAGCTTCAGAGTTTTTAGTGTTCCCAAAGCTCAGTCGACTCTGAAATGCTTAATCAGAGGTGCAGCTGGGATTGAAACTATTGAGGGCAGCCACATCAGAGCTTCAAATGCCTAAAGAAAAGACATAAGCACTCTGAGACTTGACAGGTCAAGGGTGCATCTTTGCACTAATGTGTGTCCTCAACCATCTTGTCTTTGTTATCACTTAAGAGAATCTGTTACAAGCCTTCTGAATTTTTTTTTCCAGCCTAAAGGAAATGAATTCCAACAGCTTTTCCTTCTTAACACGCAGGTCCCATTTCTTCTGCCAGGGGTCCTTCCTTTTTCCCTATCTGTGTCTCTGAAATCTACTTATTGCCTAGGTTTCAGCCAGAATCCCAATGGGAAGCCCATGCCTACTGCCCTCACCTGTTCTCATATTCTGGGAGCACTGGGGCCCCCAGCAGCTAGTCTGATCCAGTCCTCACCTAACCTATGAACTCTCACTCTATCACCTTTTCTGGTCTCCACTCCTTCTCTACTTGTGAGGTATTAGTGGGAGCTAGAATTCTGATTTCTCCTCACTATCCCTCCTTCCCACATGTCTAAGATCTGCACTAGAAAATATAAGTGGTTTCAAAGTCCAGTATAGTGTTGAATATCTTTACTTTGTACAACCCAAGTAGCACCTCAAGCATCTGCTGCCTTACAGTCTTATTTGTCATTATGCATATATAAAATATGTTTAGCATATATTATATATATGTAATTTATACATTATATTAATATTATATAATATTTAATATAAAATATTTACTTTAAATATAAGTATATATTACACATAAAATATAAATTTACATGTTGATATAAATATTGAGGTTTATAAATATATGTTTATATGTATTTATTTATATATTTATAAATATTTATTTTATTTATATAAAGTGAATTTTAAATATATTTATATTTACATATATAATATAGTTTATATATTAAATATAAACATATTTTCATATACCATATAATTTATATATTACCCATGTGTGTGTATATATATATATATATATATATATATATATATATATATAACATTTATTAAATCCATCCCAAATCTTGGTATATGCATACAACTTCCAAAAAATCTTGCAAATCCACCCACCTCTCTTTACCTCCATAACTTCTTTTCTTGCTAGTCCAAGTCACCATCTTCTCTCACTTAGAATTTGGTCCTAAATTCTAAATTCCGGCTTGTTTTTCCCTCTTCCCACTTGTTTCCCACCTTGTAGCCAAAGTGATCTTAACATACACAATGATTTATATGTTCAAACTTACATGCTTGCATCGTTGCCCACTAAGCTTCTGAGGTACACAAAGCTTCTCAGCTTGAAGTAGAAGATGCTACTTCATTACTGTCACCTCTATCAGGATCCCCTTATACTTTCTCCTCCAAACACACTTCATTTGGTGAACTTAATGCCACTTTTTTTTGGTGCTGATTCCAGGGCTTGCTCTCAGGGCCTAGCCTCTGTCCCTGAACCTCTCTGTGCTCAAGGCTGTGGTTCTACCACTTGAGCCATAGCACCACTGCTAGCTTTTTCTGAATAGTTTATTGGAGATAAGTCTCACTGACTTTCCTGGGCTGGGTGGCTTCACTGTGATTCTCAGATCTCAGCCTCCTAAGTAGCTAGGATTACAGGCCTGAGCCATTAGTGCCTGGACATTACCAGATCTTAAAACATAAACAGAATTTTCCAAATGGAGAGTCACTCTAACTATATTAAGAATATATGTAAATGCCTAAAGGTATGCAAGAACTGAATGGCAAGTCTGTGGCCTTCATAGAATGCTGTTGAGGTATGCTGATGAAACATGAGAAGAAATGTTGGCAGATTGAGGGGCTGAGAAGGTAGCTCAGTGGTAGAGTGCTTGCCTTGCACGCATGAGGCCCTGGATTCAATTCCTGAGCACCACATAAGCAGAAAAAACCAGAAGTGGCGCTGTGGCTCAAGTGGTAGAGCGCTAGCCTTGAGCTGAAGAGCTGAGCTGAGGGGCAGCGCCCAGGCCCAAATTTCAGGCCCCACAATTGACAAAAAAAAAAAAAAATGTTGGCAGATTGAGATGAAAGATCCCACTAAGGCCATTGGGCTGTAAGAAGCAGAATCAATAACAATGTAAATGCTTAAATTTAAGGATTTGATTGTGCCGGGTCCATTGGCTCACATCCTTAATCCTAGCTACTTAGGAGGCTGAGAGCTGAGGATTATAGTTTGAATCCAGCCCCAGCAGGAAAATCTGTGAGACTCTTATCTCCAACAAACTACTCAGAAAAATCAGGAAGTGGCACTATGGTTTAAGTGGTAGAGCGCTAGCATTGAGCACAAAGAGACTCAGGGACAGTGCCCAGGCCTTAGTTCATGCTCCAGGACCAGCAATAATAATAATAATAATAATAATAATAATAATAATAATAATAATAATAATAATAATAATAATAATAATAATAATAAACAAAAGGATTCTATTGTCTTAGGAAGATCATTAAGATCAGAGTGAGGAGTGATGGGGAAAAGGAGGAAGGAAGTGGAGGGAACTATAAAGGAGAAACATCAGCAGTGCAAAATCATGGGGCCCTGCACAAAGACAATGAGAGCAAAAAAGCAGGGAGTTAAAATTGAGAGATGATTTAGAGGAGGAATCCACAAGACTGGATAACCTATTGTATATGGACCTTGGGAGTCAGGGAGAAGGGTGGACTGACAAGATGGTGGTACAGTTGACCACCCTTAAAAATACTGCTTGGGGATGAAGGCAGAGATGCACAGTGCAGTTGGGACAATGTAGAATCTTGGGGGCTGCGATTTGCCAGACAGTTGCAGAATATCAAGGCTAAAACCAAGTGGGCTCCATAGATACCTGTTTAGTGACTTGTCCTTTGACAATATATCATTTCTGTGTCTTGGTCTATAAGCAGTATCCTGTGTGCCTGAACCCAGATTCATCATTACCTATCCTTCAGAGTAGAGCTTTATTGAGGGAGAGGCAACAGATGTCCTTTGGAAGATTACAAAGCCACGTCTAGGATTCCAACAGCACTTCAGCCCAGATATGTTCAATTCTTGTTCCTTCCCTTATGCCATCATTTTCACATAACCCAAGCTTCCCCTCACCCCACAGGAGCAGGGAACATGACAAAAGCAAAAGCATGAATGAAGTGAATGGCATTCACTGATAAAGCTAGTATCAAGCTGTGTTAAAGAACAAATTGAGTGGCTCCTGTTGCACAACTGTCTTCTTCACCGAGAGTGCAAGCAGGTTGTTCCCTGAAAAGCCACTCCACAGCTGTCACAGTTCATTCCAGCCCCTCTTGGAAAATTCCGAACAGAGGGCATCTGCCCCAGATATGGCCTAATCTTGCATGATCCTGATGTTACTCCCTGTGAGGGGTGGAAGCATGGATTATATTCAATGAGTATCAAGATGTGGTAAGAATTAAACTTTGTTAAGGGAAGGGGAATTACCTATTATTGCCCATGAATTTTGAGCTATGTCCATGGCCCATTCAAAAGCAGGCTCATTCGATTTTGCCATTTTTTAAATTTGCTTTTCTGTGTCCAAGGATAACCTGGAGCAAAACTGGGAAGTAGAGAAAAAGTGCTTTTATTACTCTTCCTCTTGGTACCTTTCTTCAGACTTTTGATGTTCTAATATCCAGTAGACCAACCCTTGGCTAATAACTGAGCTACTAGCCAACTGAGTTGGAGAACTTAAAGAAAGATGCTTTGGGAGCCAAAGCCATGCCAACAATGAAATGAAAGGGTTTAATCAGGTGATCTACCATCCATTAGTGGGCCATTAGTCTCTGAAAAATCTCTTACCCAATAACAAAGTTCTTGCATGGACCTTGATGCAACTATAGTACTTTCTATGACCATGGTAGACATCCATAATCAATCAGACCTTTCTTTCTGAGACTAAACTCAGTATCATCATTCTAATACCAATAAAATTGGAAGTGAATTATACTCAAGTGGAACCTCTTTTTTTGTAATTCGTGGGGCCTGAACGCTGTGCCTGGGTGCTGTTCCTCAGCTCTTCAGCTCAAAGCTACCACTCTACCACTTGAGCCACAGTGCCACTTCCAGCTTTTTCTGCTTATGTGGTGCTGAGGAATCAAACCCAGGACCTCATGCATGCAAGGCAAGTACTCTACCACTGAGCCACTTTCCCAGCCCATGGAACCTCATTTTACATTCCTACAATGTAATTCTTATGAACCCCTCTCCCATCTAATCATATTTGTTTGTGTTGAAGTAATCATTTCCTGCTTGGTCATTAAAATAGCAAGCTTATGACTTTTTCCTTTTTTGAGAAGAGGTCTGACTACGTAGCCTAGGCTAGCTTTGAACTTGTGATCCTTTTGCCTCAACTTCTTGAGTGCTGGGATTATAAGCATGAACCACCATGCCCACTGGACACATGAATATCTAATGGTTCTTTGTACACACACAACTTATGGACCTGTCATTCTAAATCTGAACTTATAAATTCTTATTTGGATAAAGATATTAAAACTGAAAAATGGTACATAATATTATGCCTTCCAAACACTACCCAGTTTTGTTAGCTCTTCAAAGTCCAAAATTAAAGGAATCCTGGGTGCACTTTATCCTGAGTCAGGTGAAACCTTATAGGTTATTAGAATCACAAATATCAGATAAGCTATCCCCTTTTTTATAAATACATGCATCTGCCTGGTTAAGGCTCAATTAACATCTCATGCTGGTACAGGCATATAATAAGGTAAATGGAAAATTCTCAATTATGAAAGAGATTTTAAGGAAGTAGGGTTAGGAGGGCACCTCTCCTGTAAGAATTACCAGGATGTTAGTTCACAATATAAACATAGTGCAGTTATAAAGAATATTTTAAGATGATGGCCTGACTTGTTGTCATCTAATTAAGTAGCAAGAGAGAAAAAGAAGAAAAGCAATGGGCCTTAGAAGTTTAGTCTCACCAAAATGTGCCTTTATGTATGGACTATAATTAGAGTAACAACGTAATTTAGTGCCCAAGCTTGCGAGTGAAAGGGGCACTATTAATGATTGCACTGGGACAGCAAGTGTGACTCAGCACAGATGATCACCATTGTCAGAGAAATATCCTAGTGTGTGTGTGTGAGTCATAAGACAGTACATGAATAATAAATGTTAGACAAAAGAGCAAAGTCTATGTATAAATATTCCATTCCTTCCCTTTGAGGACCCTAACATCTAAGGGCAAAGGTTAGATAAACTGACAGGAACTCATGAAAAATTTTAAAATGAAGCCATTGTTTGTAACTATCTTTGTTTCAAAGTACGCATGAACTGGAAAAAATAATCCACTTGAGAATATATTTCATATTTATAAAAGGGAATGCTTCTCCTCCTGCCCACCTGTATTTTCACAGCTTTTTTTAAAATGATCAATATGGCTTTCTTCCCTTAGATTTAATCTTCTTCCTTCTGAAGCTAGATGGTCTTTTCTGGGACACTCTTGGATTCCTGGTGCTTAGCTCTGCCATGTTGTGAGGATCTATGGGATGCTTCTACCACTTGATTATGACCTCTCAGAGAACTGGAATTGATGCTGTGTGTGTGTGTGTGTGTGCGTGTGTGTGTGTGCGTGTGTGTGTGTGTGTGTGTGTGTGTGTGTATGTGTGTGTATATGTGTGTGTGTGTGCCCCTGTCCTGGGGCTTGAACTCAGGACCTGGATGCTGTCCCTGAGCTTCTTTGGCTCAAGTCTAGTGCTCAATCCCCTAACCCACAGCTCTACTTCATTTTTTTTCTGAGTAAATTAGAGTCTCATGTACTTTCTTGCCCCAGCTGGCTTCAAACCCCATTCCTCAGATCTCAGCCTCTGGGAGTAGTTGGATTGCAGGCATGAACCATCAGCGCCTGGCTTACAACGGATGCTTTTGTAGCCTTGTTACTTAGCATAAGGTTGAGGTGCTAAATAAGTACTTGCTTAAAAATTGCAGCTCTAAAACCTCAATGTTCTGGTACTGCATTGGCTAGATGATACTCATTTGGAGATTCTCAGGAACTGTGACCTGTGAGTATCTGAAATTAATCCCATTATTTTATTGGTGGGGCATTCAGAAAAATAGAAGTACATGTTTTACCATATCTTATTTTTTGCAAAAATAATTTCAAATCCCAATAAATATCTTTTAGATTCATTCATAGGATATGAAACCCGATTGTGTCCTTGCTTTCCCTCTAATGAAGCTCAGTTCAACCGTTAAGAGGACGGTGCCATTCTGCACATTGGAGAATGAGCCCCGTCATCCCCATATCTGCTCTCAGCAAACACCCATGAGGTTAGTCCTTATGGTTTAACACAAAAGGTCCCAATGCCCTAGGATTCCACGGATGTCTCTGGAATGAACAGGATGCCCAGAGACTGAAAGCATGCAACAAAAGGAGCTTCTTCTCCCTGGAAGTCTTCACTCTCCCACTCTCACCCCTCCTGCCACTTCTGACAATGAACCTGACTATTAATCTCTTCTATGTCAGCTAATTGCTATTTGTGGTGGCATGAGGCAGAGGGACAGGAGAAGGGGGTGGAGATTCCTCCAACTAATAATGAACTATCAAACCACAAAATGATTTCATACGGTCTATTGTTCCATTGCAGACCAGCCAACATCTTACATTAATTTTCAGTTGCAGGAAATATAGCTCTCAAACAAAGAAATACATTCCTAACAAGACACAGGAATTCATTCTCCAAATGTCCTTAATGTAAAAGCAGGCAATAGAGTTTCAAGTTGTTTGAGAGTTTCAGGATGATTTTTATAGATGTCTAAAATTGACTCAACTTCTGGATTTTTAATTTTTTTTTTTTAGGAAAAAAAAGCACTCATGTTCTTAAAAGAGAAAACCTGCGGCTTTAATAATGATCAAAGTTCTCATTTGGCTTTCATGTTTGTGACTATGTGTTTAAAGTCTGTCTCATCAATTGGATTGTTAGAGTTATGTGGGAAGGGGATTTTTCTGTCTGATCACTGCTGTAGCCTCTGTATTGTTTAGTAGGCTGTCTGGCTCATCTCAGGTGTTCAATAAATCTTACCGATTGCACTTTTGCACAGACGAATGAAATCCCAAGGTTACAGACAAAATCTTTATATGTTTGCAAAATTATCTTGTTGGCAACCCACCAAAAGTGAAGAGAGAACAGAAAAGGCATTTAGAAAGCTTTATACGTTTCATTGTTTACCAAGAATACCTTATCTAAGCAGTGCTACTTTTACAGGTAGTAATGAGGATAATTTGGCACAGTTAGGACTTGTAGTCTAATAGTAGTGGGAGAACAGAGACATTTGAGGGATGACCATGAAATGTTTTGCAATTATCCGCTTGCCTTGATAATAGTTCATTATTTAGCTTCCCTGTGGGGGTACTGTGTATTAATTCTACTTCCCAGATGAGAAAGCTGAGGCAGAGACACATAAATAATTTCCCCAAAGTCACATATCTAGAAAATGGCAGATGTAGGACTAAATTTCAGGACACCTGTAGCCCATATTCTCCACTTCCCTTTTCCTTCTCTTCCTTCTTGTCCTTCCCCTCCCCTTCCTGTTTTTTCCTTTCCTCCCTCCCCTCCCCTCCCTTTCCCCTCCCTCCTCTCCTCGTTCTCTCCTTCTTTTCCTTTTCCATCCCTTCCCTTCCCTTCCCTTCTTTACCCTTTCTCTTCCCTTTTCCTCTTCCCCTTTCCCCCTACCTTTTTCCCCCTTCCCTTTCTCCTTCCCTTTTTCTTCCCTTCCCCACATCATATTGATTGTAAACATTGCAGTTTGACTCTCCAAATCTCTACCTTCATTTACCTTTTTCTTGACTTTTCTCTCCCATGAGATGATAGAGTGCAGAACTTGGTTTCTCACTATCCTTTGCATCAAGGCTGGATGCGATGCATTTATGGCAGATATTCTTGCTTGATCTGGCAACTCTCTACTGCCATGCATTCCTCCTCCCGCAGTTTGGAATGATGTTCTGTGTTTGAATACAAAATTCTTTCATTTCCTGAGAGAGATTTTGCTTATTCATCCGGTTTATAGCATGAATTAATCTGGAAATCTTTTCCTAAGTCCTCCAATGCAATTCATTCATTCATTCCTTCATTCATTTGTGTGGCATATGATAGACACTTCAGGAGTGTGCTCTGTAGTCGCTGTCATGTTGGCAGTCTGAAATGGACTGACAGTTCCCAGGGAGAAAATAAATACCAAACTGCACTAAATCAATTCAGATTCACTCACAAATTTGAAAGGTAACATAATGGGATTGTCACAGGGATGCCATTATAATTTCAAAGGGCGTTTTTGCAAATGTTCGCTTTATTCTACTTGTAGATTTTTACCTTGCTTGTGTATTGCTGTTTACATAGGCTAAAACCCCACTTCCCATCACAGTCATGTGATGTACCATCTACTAATCTCATAAATAGATTCGTGCTTCAGAAAATAGTTGTTGAGCTTAATGTTAGTGATGAACTTAACAACATAATGACTACACCTGTTATAGTGTAAAAGTGAAGGTGGAGATTCTGGGACCACTAGCTATTTATGCAAATGTGAGACATTTGCACTGATGTGTGCCAGGGAGAAATTGAGATGAAATTCTATCGGTGCATTTTGCCCTGAGTCCTTCTGGTTGGGAAAAATGCACAAGTAAAGAAATGAACGTCAGAAAGCGACATCATATTTCTTGCCAGCAAGTGTTTTGTATTTTTAACCTTGTGTAGACTAGAAACAAAAGACTAACATTTTCACTTTGTTTTTAAACACAACTCCATGATTGTTAAATACTTGAATTTCTCTGAGGCAAGGCCAAAATATTAATGTCTGAATCAATATTAGTTCATTACTTAAGTCACCAAAGAGACAAGAGCTCCTGCCATATCATACAAATTTATATTTCTTTTACCTAAGTGCATTGTGGCTTAGATGATCTTAAGACAAAACTCATGTTCCTTCAGAGAAAGCAGGAAGAGGCTTTGGTAAGCCTCCTTCGTTCCATTGGCACTTTTGGACTTTTCAATGGTGTTAGTACATAAAAGGGAGTGGTTGCTATGACTTTATTATCTTATAGAACTATTGATGTGCAGACTATAAATCAGCTCTTAACCTTCATGTGAGATATACATGAAAGGAAAATTCCATCCAACTGTTTAAAGTCTATGACACAAAAGAAGACATTTTCCATGTAGCAAACTATGCCATTTGTGTACAGGCTTCAAAAGGTGACAAGAATCAGGAGTGAAGCCATTACCATGAAAATAGAAGGGTTGGCATTCAGTGCCAGCTCACACACTGACTGACTGAAAGCGAGCTGGCAGAAACAACTCCAGGGAACACTGCAGACATTGTCCTGCAGAGAAATACAGGTCTGTATTACCCCCCCAAAGTTGTGTAACACAGTGTCTCTGACACATTGCCTCCTGCTCTTGTTTTAGGGTTGAAATGGTGCAAATTACAAGTCCAAGCAATGGCATCTAATGAGTCATTTCTTTTTGAGCCCTTTGTTGTTAACTAGAGCAATGAGCAATCAGGAACATTCTACTTTTTTGGCACGAATGTATGCTAGCTCTTGAAAAGGAACATTCTGTCATATACATATATACTTTTTCAAATGAAGGATGAGAAACTTCTTTTTCTACAAAAGTAAAATACCCTTTGAAATATCGTTTAAGTGCTTGCTCAAGTAGACTATCTCAACAATACGTACTTCACTTTCAAATTACCATGACTTTTCATGTTGAGAGGAGATTAGATATTAGGATCACTTAAGAAAGCCAAACTAGGGGCTGGGAAGATGGCTCAGTGGTAGAGCGCTTGCCTTGCATGCCTGAGGCCCTGGGTTCGATTCCTCAGCACCACATAAACATAAAGAAAAAAGCCGGAAGTGGTGCTGTGGCTCAAGTGGTAGAGTGCTAGCCTTGAGCTGAAGAGCTGAGGGACAGCACCCAGGCCCAGAGTTCAGGCCCCATGACTGGACCCAAAAAAAAAAAAAAAAAAAAAAAAAAAAAAGAAAGCCAAACTAGAACAGACACATCTGTGGCTAGGAACTGATTCATCTCAATGCTTGGAGATTTTATTTACTCATTGAAGATAGTCATTTATGCTATCAAATTTTAAAAACGCATGCCAATGCTCCATCCATTAAGAAATACTTTGGGGAAGAGGAAGCAACAAAAATGGGTACACTGAGAATTCACTGACCTTAATTGTTCTTCTAGTTTTTAGTTTTTTGAGAAACCGCCATACAGATTTCCATAGTAGCTGAACTAGGTTGCATTCCCATCATCCATATATAAGTGTTCTATTTCCTCAAGTGTACTACTCCCAACCCACATACATCCTCCCCAGCATTTGTTGCTGGTTTTCTTGATGTGGGCCATTCTGACTGGGATGAGGTGAGATGAATCTCAGTGTTGTTTTGCCTTAATTTACATTTCTTTTATGGCTAGGGATGTTGAAAAGGTATTCTATTCCTGAGCCATGCCTCCAACCCTTTCTTGCATTGATTATTTTAAGATAGGGTTTTATTTTTTTGCCAGGGAATGTGCTTGGATTGCAATCCTCCTATTGTACAGTTCTCATGATAACTGAGATGACAGGCACATGCTACCATGCTCTCTTCTGCTGAGATGGGATCTCACAAATGTTTTTCAGCTTGGGCCAGCCTAGAACCATAGTCTTCTATCTCAACATTCCACAAAGCTTGAGTGACAGGCCTATGCCACCATGGGGTGGAGAGTTCTCATGAGTTTTTTCTTACCTGGGCTGGCCTTGAACTACAGTTGTCCCAGTCTCAGCCTCCTGAGTAGTGTCTGGTACATACTTCATCTCTTGAGAGTTATCTATTCAATTTATTTGCTTATTTGCTAATTGGATTATTTGTTCTTTTGGTGTTTAAATTTGTTGAGCTTTTGTATAATCCTTTGTTTTGTGAATAGCCCACAAAGACTCTCACTTTGTATAGGTTTACATATGATTCTAGAAATTGTTTCCTTTGATGTTCAGAGCTTTTTAATTTGCTACTGTCCACTTTGTCAATTCTTACTCTTATCACCTGGGCAACTGGAATCCTATTTAGGAAGTAATTGCCTGACTATATATGTTTTCCTGTAGCATTTTCAGTTTCAAGTCTTATAATTAGATCTGTGATCCATTTTGGATTGGCTTTTGAACAAGGTGAGAGGTAAGGATCTAGTTTAAGTCTTCTACATGAGGATATCCAGTTTTTACCAGTACCATTTATTGAAAGCTGTCTTTTCCCCAGCCTATGCCTTTGGCTCCTTTGTCAAAGATCAGATGGCTATAGCTGTCAATCACCAAGGTAAGGAACATCCTAGTTGCCCAGCAACCAATGATTGGATAAAGTCAATGTGGTATATATATACAGTGGAATATTATTCAGTCAAAAGGAGCATGAAATTATGTCATTTTAAGAAAAAACATGATGGAAACCATCATGTTGCACAAGTTAAGTCAAGCTCAGAAAGACAGGGGTCATGCTCTTGCTCATATGCAGAATCTAGACCTAAATAATGTGACATGCTTGATCATATTATTGGTACCAGACCAAGAAGACATGGGGAACTTCTTGGAGGAGGACCCAGAAGTGGGAGGAAGGGGACATATAAGCATAAGCAGAAGTGAACATTTTAGAGGAAGAAGGGAGGGAGAAGATGACAGGGGACTGAATAATATATAAATCCAGTATTTCTATGTATGACCATATCATGATGCAACTCACTAAATATTTATTAAAGGGGGAAGGGAAAAGGAAGGTTACTAAGAAAAACTAATATAGATAGAATCAATTGGACCAAAGTGTATTATATGCAAGTTGCACACATCACAATGATACCCCTTTATACAGGTGATTTATGTTAATAAATTTATTTTTAAAAGAATTCATTGATCAACATCTCCTAAGCTGAAATATATAATTTGTAGCTTTTGGATGACATATGCTTATCACCTAGGCATCCCAAATTACTAACTATACTAACCACCTTCCTCTAACATGTAAATGTATGTGAATAAATAAACACATATAGGTTTTTTCCTTGTTCTGCTTATCAAAAAGATGACTCTAGGTCAAGTTGATTGTATAGTATGAAATTTGCTTTTTATGACTCCCAAATTATAGCATGAGTAACTTTCCAAGTCAGTAAATATTTTTTAAAACCCTATTTTTATTGTACTTTTTGTGTGAAATAAATAAGGAGAAAATCATCTAGGCAGAAATGTCAAAGACACAGAATGGCACCTTTCCAGAGATTGTATAGAAATGATGGAGGTAAGCAGTCAAATGACTTAGCACTCGGTGTCTCATTAGAAGATATTCCTTGGAGTAGCAATTTGATTCTTCCCATCTTCTAGCTGTAGCTTCCATTCTTTACCTAAAGCTTACATCTTTGCAGGTGTCTTTGTATTTCTCACTTATTCTTAGAAACTGAGATTTAGCTGGTCTTTCTGGCATCTATGCCCAAGGTTTATATCTCTACTAGATATTTAATGCTGCCATCACTATGTCATTATGTTGCAGTTGCCAGAATGTAGCTTCCAGAGAACAATAA
Source organism: Dipodomys merriami (assembly GCF_024711535.1). Taxonomy (NCBI): domain Eukaryota; kingdom Metazoa; phylum Chordata; class Mammalia; order Rodentia; family Heteromyidae; genus Dipodomys; species Dipodomys merriami. Next base: position 747,848 of record NW_027206590.1, read on the forward strand.
ATAATGGGTACTTTTTCCTTTGTTGTAAGCGTGATTGAGAGGTTTCTGTGACAGTGTCAACAGGTGAGAAGTGAAGAAGAGCAAAAAGGAAAAAAAAACTCCATCTTGGTTGTCTTTCAGATTTCATGTATGAAGGATTAGATGCCCCCCCCCCCACTAACAAACTTGCTTTTTACATTCTTCTCCAGTTATATCTGTAGCTTAACAACCATTACATTATTAGTGAATGAAGAGAGGAACAGACTATAAGGGGATGAAATATATAGAAAAAAACAAACATAGCTCTAGAGAAAGAGGTGAATTTGATGCTGAATTTGCAATACTTCTATTAGCTCCTTATTGAGATAGTCATTATATAATAGTCAGCTAGTGTCACATTGATAATGCTGCAGCACAAACAGTACTGGAGCAGCATGCCTTCAAACAGGAAGCATAGATTTCTCTCCAGTATGGATGTGTGGATTAATTGAGGATTGGAGGTTATCATCTAGCCATTGCGTTTAGGGGTTGATGAAGTTTGCAGGTACGCTTCCCATATGCTCCCAGTACATCATTCTGACACCAGCAGCCACACAGCGTATCCATTCTCCACTCAGTAGTGACAGAAGCCTAAGTATTCAAGTCCCATCTTTAGACTCATTTCACACCTTCTGTTTCATGACCATTTGTATTCTACTGGCTAAAATAAAATTGCACAGAAAAACCTGACAGTGAAGTGTCAGGAAGTCTCAGCATAATGACAGGTAAAGGACATCATTCTGTAATGGAGAGAAATGAAGTAGGAGGAATAACTCAGTGTTCCATGAACATGCACTTAGGAGCGTGGAACTAGAGGTCAAGTGGAAGTTCACACTACAATGGGAGCTGGAGGTGTCTGGATAACATGAAGAAGGAAATTATGAATGTTATGATGGACATTGGACCCTTAGACCATGCCACATTCAGAAACAAGATAGAAGATGAGGAGAATTTAAACACACACACACACACACACACACACACACACACACACACACACACACACACACACACACAAATGGGGTTAGAATCAAAAGTGCAGAAGCTCTCAAACAACTAAAGCTGTACAAAGATGTAAATGGCTTAATTAAAGTCATGTAGTAATTTCTCATTACAACTTCTGCTTTCCTTCTCAGTTTATGAGAAAACTGAACTATCTGCTGAAGACTCTGATCCTATTTCTTACCACTCGATTCTTATTATAACCAAACACATAAAATAAAGGGCAGCACGGAGTTAATTCCAGTTGTCTTTTGAGTCAACAAATCACACACAAAACCTTGTTCTGTATTCCACCAACTCTTCAATACACCAACAGACATGTGTATAAATTTAGTATATGTTTACCATGAGAGATCTTAAGGGTCTCATATTAAATACATTGGTCAGTCTTATAGAATGGTCGATCACTCATTTTCTGTGATTCATCACGTCATAAGCACTGGGAGGAGCCTGACCACAGCTCTGCAGAAACTTCCATAATAAAACCACAGTGGACACTGCATAAATTGCCTTTTTTAGGTCTGGAGTTTCATTGCAATTGGGAACATTGGATGACATTTCTTGAGGCTTGGCTGAAGAAGGTCTAGTTGCTCTCTGCCCAATCCTAAATCTGGTAAAATGGCTTTAGACAGAAAATATGTTCTAAGCTCCATACTAAATGGTGGCATTATGTGTAGCTGACCCTGTAGAAAATTACTTGTGGAAGGATTTTTTTTCTTTTTCGACTTATATTGAAAAAAGAAAGTGACAGCTCAGTTCATTCATTAAACCTTAATCCTATGATTAAAATCTGTATTTTTGGTATGGTTTGTCAGTTATCAATTTATCACCTCCATCTCTCAATCTTTAACATACCCTGTGAGTTCTGTCTCTTGATTGGACCAAGACTGCTATCTATAAAATTTAGTGATCTTTACAAAACCTATGTCCCCACTTTTCCCAGCTTCATCTCCTATTTTTCCTTTCTTGGGAACTGACTTTTCAGTTTTACATTATCTCTCATCTATCTATGGTCAGGGTTGCTCTTACACATTCCCTATTTTTCTGTCAGAGATCTTAAATGAATCTTCCAGCACTTTTTGTTATTAACTTCTAATCATTCCTCACATGTCAGAAGGGAATGATTCTGGAAGGTCTATACCTAGTCAGTCAGTAGTCAGTTGAGTGTCTTTCTCAAGTCTTCCCATTACCAACTTTCAGTACTTATCACCTTGTATTGTAGTTACCTGTTACTTCTCTTCCTCTTAGGAAATAAACTCCTGGAATGTATACATAATTTAGAGTTTACATCTTTCTCCATCCTAACCTTAGCTACTAGCAAGGTCCAGACACACACTCCCAATGATATTTCAGACTTGCTTATTGGATGAATGCCTGAACAGCAAGGAAAATGGTAATTTGCCACTGATTCAAGCACTGGACCTTCTTGCACTTAATTTTTTAATGCTGTATTAAGATATCAGCCAAAGCTTCTTCAAGACTCCCATGAGAGACATTGCATCATGCAATGGACCACATGAGTGTCCATTTCACAGATCCAGACGATGCTGTTCAAAGAGACTGTGATGCAAATGGCGCCTGTTGGATTTATGCAAATATAAAGGGCTCTCCCAGCTCCGGTGGCTCAGGAAGTTTTTCTGTGTGCAACCTATCATTTGTTTGGGGCAGAGATTTAAGTCTCACTCAGCATGTTTAATACTTGGTATAAGCCAGGTGCATAGCAATATTTGTTGGGTACATAAGTGAGCTCCTCAGTCATAAGGAGTCATTTGTCCTTGTCCTTGTTTCTCGTTGGGCAACTGTTTTGTATGGAATGATGTTGGTAAATCCAGTCATAATTATGCTGCAGTTTCCAGAGATTCAGAAACTTGATAGTTCTTTATTTTCTGAAATGTGAGAGCTTAAGAGAGGCTGTAATTACAAGACTGAGGCCTGAGGCCACTTCTAAACCCAGGTGGATCAACTCTCCATAGAAATATGTGGAAACTGTGCCCACCCATGCCTTAATGCAGCCTGAAAGTTTTACTTCAGGGTGTGGTCCATGGAGTGTAAGCCACAAACCATGGTTTCTGAGAAGTGCTGTGTTGAGAGGGAAAGTCTGGAAACTTGGATATAAAATGCAAATAAAGCTCTACTGGAGGACAGTAATGCCCCAGGGCTGCCAGCCCAGCCCCACACATTAGGCACAAGTGCCTGCCAGGCATTGCTGGCTTGGATCCTATGAAAGGTGGTTACCCATGTTCAGAGGAAATGGAGGAAAGGAGAGACTACCATAGCTTAGGTGACCGGATCTTACGTTTTCCATGGAACCATCTGGGATGATTTTTTGCTCTTTGTATTTGAGAGGAACATAGATCTTCGTCTTCTGCAAGAGCTGTGGAGCCAAAGCCCCACTCACTCTTTACTGGATACATCTCACTTGACATGCTTGATGACTGAGATGCACAGAGATTTCTATTTAATTTTAGAGATGTTTGCATAGGACATTTAAGGTTTGGTAACATATATACTATAATATATATAGTGTCTGAAATATTATTAATTTCTCTTATATTCCCATATATTAATATATGCAATATGTAATATAAAATATATACATATGTAAATATAATACATGTATGATATAATGTACATATCATATCATATTACATTATATTAAGTATTGTATATTATATGTTAATATACATTAACTTATTACATAATATATAATTAATATCTATTTAAATGTATAACATATACATTTATATGTTATATATTCTACAATATGTATCTCACAGGTAAGATGTAATGTATTATATATTATTATATATTATGTATAATATATGTTATATTATATATAATAAATATATTATGTAACAGATATATAACATAATAATATGTAATATGAAATACTCTGAATTTTCTCCCATATGTGTGTTTCACTTTATTTTTTTTAAATTTTTTTAATTTTTATTTATTTTTATTGTGAAAATACTGTACAGAGGGATGGTTACAATTACAAGGACAAGATAATGAGTACATTTCTTATAAAAATTGTAGCCTCCTCCTTTGTTTCCCCTTCCCATCCCTTCCCATCCTCTCCCAGCCCCTCCACCCAATCCTCCCCACCCAACCCCCACCAAAGTTGTAAAGTTCGTTTTTCAACATAATGACTTGTACTTCTTTTTTTTTTTTGATTTTTACACTTTTATTTTCCAGAAAAATATTATAGAAAAATAACAAATGTTTGATAAAACAAATATTTGCTATTGTTTTAGTAATGAACTAAAAATTTCATTTATGTACTATAATAATTATGGAAAAAAATTTTACCAGCTCATTAGGTTGATTATATATACTCAATTTTACCATTTTTATTGGAACAAATATGCAATGTCTCTCTGGTTCTTGAAGGTATCTTTTTTTTTAATTTAATTTAATTTTATTTGAGAACATACTGTACAGAGGGGCTACAATTACATGGGCAGGATAATGCATACATTTCTTACCAAGCATTGCAGCCTCCTCCTTTGTTTACCCTTCACCTCCCTTCCCACCCTCCCCCCTCCCCCCACCCAATTATACCCCCCTCTCCCCCCCCACACCGACATTGTAAAGCTGGTTTTGACATGACATTTTGTACTTCTCATTGTTGCAACAGGTCCACCTGAATCCTTAAACGACTTGTTTGTCCCCATCTCCTCCACATGTTATACTGACATCAAATATAGTGAAAGCGGGGGTTACACTGTGGGGGAGGGACATACAAAGCAACAAAGAAATAATCTTGTAAATGCGTTAGAAACACATGCATGAAAGAAACGAAAACATTAAAATACATATTTAAGGGTTCATTTTCCTAACATCACATTATCTGACCTTTTCCGCTTGACTCATACCTATACTAGATATTGAAAATAAGGGAAACCATGGAACCTATGCTTCTTTGGGCCTGGCTTACTTCACTTAATATAATTTTTTCCAAACCTTTCCATTTCCTAACAAATGGGGAAATGTCATTCTTTCTGATGGAGGCATAGAATTCCATTGTGTATATATACCACATTTTCTTGATCCATTCATCTACTGAGGGGCATCTGGGTTGGTTCCATATCTTAGCTATGGTAAATAATGCTAAAGCCATTTCCTCTTAACTCAGGAACAAGACAAGGATGCCCACTCTCTCCACTTCTCTTCAATCTAGTATTAGAATGCCTAGCTACAGCAATAAGACAAGATGCAGACATAAAAGGGATCCAAATAGGGAAAGAAGAAATAAAACTCTCCCTCTTTGCAGATGACATGATCTTGTATTTAAAGAATCCCATAGACTCCACTCCCAAATTATTTAAGCTGATTCAAAACTTTGGCAAAGTAGCAGGTTATAAAATTAACCCCCCAAAATCAATGGCTTTTCTATATGCCAACAATGAGAAAAGTGTGGCTGAAATTAGGAAAGCAACTCCATTTGTAATAGCCCCACAAAAAATAAAATACCTAGGAATTAACTTAACCAAAGAAGTGAAGGACCTCTATGATGAAAACTTTAAAATCTTGAAAAAGGAAATCAACACAGAACTTAAAAAATGGCAAAACCTCCCATGCTCCTGGATTGGCAAGATTAACATCGTGAAAATGGCAATACTTCCCAAGGCTATCTACAAATTCAACGCGATACCTATCAAAATTCCACCCTCATTCTTCAAGGACATAGAAGAGGCAATCCAAAAATTCATATGGAACAATAAAAGACCACGAATAGCAAAAACGCTCCTCAACGGAAAGAACACTGCTGGAGGAATATCAATACCAAATTTCAAACTCTACTATAAAGCCATAGTAATCAAAACAGCTTGGTATTGGCATAAGAACAGACCTCAGGACCAATGGAATAGAATTGAAAACCCAGAAATGAACCTACAGACCTATAGCCATCTAATCTTCGATAAGGAAGCTAAAACAATAGAATGGAAGAAAGACAGCCTCTTCAGTAAATGGTGCTGGCAAAATTGGTTAATGTAGAAAACTAAAGCTAGATCCTTATATATCACCCTGCACCAGAATCAACTCCAAATGGATCAAAGACCTTGAACTCAAAGCAGACACTCTGAAAACATTACAGGATGGAATAGGAGAAACCCTAGGTCTCCTTGGCTCAGGCCGAAATTTTCTGAATAGAGACCCAGAAGCAAATCAAAGAAAGGTTGGACAAATGGGATTGCATAAGGTTGCAGAGCTTCTGCAGGGCAAATGACATAGCTAGCAAGATCAATAGAAAGCCCACCAATTGGGAGAAGATCTTTACTAGCCATACAACAGACAAGGGTCTCATATCTAAAATATACTTGGAACTCAAAAAATTAAACCACCCAACAACAAATCCTCAAAGAAACAACTGCCCAATAAATAAGTGGGCGAAAGACTTAAAGAGAAGCTTCTCTGAAGAAGAAAGAAGGATGGCCAATAGACACATGAAGAAATGTTCAACATCCCTAGCCATAAAAGAAATGCAAATCAAAACAACATTGAGATATCACCTCACTCCAGTTAGAACAGCAAAAATCAAGAACTCTAACAACAACAGATGCTGGAAGGGATGTGGACAGAAAGGAACCTTACTTCATTGTTGGTGGGAATGTAAACTTGTTCAACCACATTGGAAAGCAGTATGGAGGTTCCTCAAAAGACTTCACATAGATCTCCCCTATGATCCAGCAATCCCACTTTTGGGCATTTACCCAAATGTGTGTTTCACTTTAGAAAGGAAAACTTGATAAATATTTTCGTGTGAAACTGTCTATGGAGCTCATTACCTTTGTCCTGGAAGCTCATTTTGATATGGGGTGCTTGGACAGCATTTTTGTCTGTGCATCCTTCCATCAACTGAAGAAGCCCCAGGCTGGAAGGCCCAAAGGGTGGCCAGTGCTCAGATGTTCTCAGACAATCAGAGCAGCCTGATTTACAGTGAGTGGTGAAGGTATTAAAGTCAGCTCCCAGGGGTGTCTCTTCGCTGTCCGAACGTGTCAGCTGAAAACTAATGATGACCTAATTGGCAACAGAGATTGGAACAGATGTCTCACCTGATAAAATCCCTGTGTCCAATGGCTGACCCCTTTGGGCCTTAGCTAGGCTTCAGTCTGTGTGCGACCCCTGGGGACAGTTGTGATTTATCAAGCATTGTTCCCGAGCGCATCCCCAAGTCCACTGGATAAACCTGGGTGGAAAGAGCATGCGCACACTGGCTTTTCCTGAACTTTGACCATGGCCTTGTCTTCCATTCCGTCACTGAACACATATAGCCTTTGGAATCAAGGGCTTTACTGGCACTGATGTCAAACAGGTCTTGCAGCTAGACTCCTCAGCCATCCAGCGGCCCTGAGATGTCCTTGCTGGGTTTACAACAGGTCCTGAATTGTCCACATACAATAAGAGATGTTTGGTATCACTTCTAATCTCCCTGTTCACAAAGGGACACTGTGTGTGGTGTGAGGTGGACCTGAGCTTCTGCTTCATGGTGCTAAGGAGACCATAGGATTCTTGTGAGAGAATGGCATGAGGCGGGAGTTTTGAGACAGAGATGACCCTTTTGCTCTCTGCTGAATGTGCTCCTTATGGACAAAGTCAAGGTTATGGTCATCAGCTTGCAAAGACAAAGGTATTCCATCAGCATGGGCTCTGGAGGGGTGGAGGAAAGAGCCTTTTTATGGGGGCCTAAGCAACCATTGATTAGGTTGAAGGTGACTCTATTCAGGCTAAATGCCTGAAAGGGAAAACAACATTCAGACTGCAAGTAGGGATTTCCCTAAGATGTAAAACCTTAAAAGGTGTTAGTACTCTGGGGCCTATACTCCCAACTTCCTAAGTAGGAAAAGCTGAAAAGAAACAAGTTCCAGGATCAAATGGGGTCCCACTAAGGCTAGACACATTTCCCCAGGTGACTTTTCTTTAGGACTGATCAAAGCCTTCAATGTAGATTACTAATGGAAGCTATTCCTTTTACTCAGCCCTTGTAACAAAACAATTATAGGGAGCAGAATATGGGTTAGTGTTTAAAGAGAAACCAACATGAGTATCTTTCTTCCTCACCCCCCCACCTTAATTTTACAAATTCCTCATCAAAGAAGAAAAGCTGAATTTTCTTTTTCTAGGCTCCCATTTGCTCCGTGGTTACAAATGGAGTTTTCTGTGTCAGTTCAATAAGCCTGTGGATGGACAGCCAGATGGATGAAGTAGAACGGGAAGTCAAGCAGCACAATGTTCTCAAGAGTTCTGTTGTTTCCCTCCTGTCTCTATTTTTATTATTGGGTGATTTGGGGCCATTTCCTGTTATTATTACACTTCTTGTTGTCAGAGGAAGCCAATTCCTTTTAATATTAGCCTGAGCAAAACATAATTAGGAAGAGAATCTGCTACCAAAAGGGAAGAAGCATAGTTGTACTGCTGCTTTGCATTCCTAAGTCCAGAGTCAGATAAACAAAAGGAAAAATAAAAAAGACAAAACACTCTCTTAAGGGCACATGGTACTCTGCATATGCAGGATTGCACATGTACACACACACACACACACACACACACACACTCCTCATAGTGTCATAGTATCTTGCCAGACCCATTAAAAAAAGTCAGTTACTCCAATACAAAATAGCTTGGAAACTAGATGATTTACCAAGCTTTTGCATTCTTTGTTTTGTTTTTTTGGAAGTAGAAAGAGAAGAGAAAAGAAGACAGTCAGGGAAACAGCTTGGAGTGCTGACAATATCCCCAGATGGCAGGCTGAAAGGTGAACTGCTGGCCTTCTTTCCTGAGATCTTTCAGAGTTCCAGAACTGCTATCCTTTTCTTCCTGTAAGCTGTAGCCCCAGAGAGGTACTGATCCCATCATACCCTTCCATGAGTCAAGATTTCTTCTTCTCTCCCTCCCTTTCATCCCTTCCTTTCTTCCTGATTAAAATGCTTCCTCTTGAAAGAGTGCCATGCCCACATCCTTTGGAAATGTCAGTACTTCCTTGCATGCACAGGAGATGGGCAGAGGTAGAAGAGAGGACAAAGGAAGATTCAGGTGGACAGTTCCAACCTTGTGCCATGCCATAATGTCTTCTCACAGATTTCACTGTATTGAATTCTCACCATAACCATTTGACAAGGTCTTGTTCAACACAGGAGGACATACCTTTTAGAAAAGCTAAGGAATATGTGCAGGACTGTAAATTTAGAAGGTTTTGAAGACAATGCAAGCTTGTTAGCATTGAGGCCAATATTTTCATACACGGTCCTAATGGGTTTCATTTTAAATTCTTCAAGTATCATGTTCTCATTCATGAATTATAGAAATTATCTCCATTTTTGCACTTTCTCCCTATACTTTGCTCTCTATATGGTAGCCAGAAAGTTTCTACTAATTAGAATTAGGCCTAGCTACCAGAAACACACACACAAAATAACTGACCAGAGGCAGTTTAATTATTTTTTTATTGTAAAGATGCTGTACAGAGGGTTTACAGTTAGATGAGCAAGATAATGAGCACATTTCTTATCAAACATTGTTACCCACTCTTTTTTTCTCCCACTATCCCTTCCCTCAGAAGCAGTTTTCATGAGGTGCTAGAGAACTGTTCCACAAAGTATCAGGAGCCTAAGCTTCTTCTGACTACTATCCCATTGGAGGGAGTGATCCTTGTCCTCAATGTTCACCATCATAGCTGCATTCCAGGCTGAGGATAAATGACAAAATGAAGAGAAATATCAAAAATCTCAAGATGCCTGTCTTTACATAATGATATTCTGAAGGGCCCCAGTATACTTCCATTCATTATCCACTAGCTAGGTCAGTGGTATGGCATATATATATATATATATATATATATATATATATATATATATATATATTCAGGACAGGCTGCTATATGCAGTCTTTATTCTGAGATAACATAGGCTCAGCTGGGATTGGGAAGGTGGCTCAGTGGTAGAGTGCTTGCCTTGCATGCATGAGGCCCTGGTTCTATTCCTCAGCTCCACATAAGCAGAAAAAGCCAGAAGTGGTGCTGTGCCTCAAGTGGAAGAGTGCTAGCCTTGGGCAAAAAACAAACAACAAACAAACAAACAAAATCCCCAAAACATAGCTCAGCTAAAAATGTGGTGTTTCTATTATCAGACAAGAAGGACGAAATGGGAATCGGGACAGTACATAGTCTCCGCCAGAGTAAAACCTTTCCATGATTTATCTCTCTTGGATAAAACCCAGTTTGGCCATCCCAATCCTATAGTCTGGAGGCCAAGGCCCCTGCAGTGTTCCACAAGGCCCTGTGTATCTTATCTGTATTCTCTCTCTGACCTCACTTCCTCTCTCTCTGACCTCACTTCCTCCGGTCCTATTTTGCTTATTCTGCTCAGCCTCACCTGCTCAGGTCCTATCCCCAGGCATCTGCTCATCCCAGCCCATAGCTCCATAGCTCTCTGCTCAAATATCACTTCACTATAGAAATAGCACCCTATAGAAATAGCAGAAATAGCAGCCCCCCCCCTTCTCTGGAATGCTAAGTAAAACATCTCTTGGCTTAACTTTTATCAGTAACTGTCATTCCCACCTTAGCCCACTAGTATGTCCTCTCTGCTTCCTATTTGCTTATTCCTACTATTAGCATGCACCTTCAACGAGAGCAGGGACTCCATCCACTCTAGTCACCATTTACATCTATCTCAACATCATGTGAGTACACTGAGCACCCAATAAGCGCTGGTTGATGGGATGAATGATGCATTGAATAATTTCCTGCTTTGTTCATCTTCCAAAATTCCAGAGGGAATGAATTGAGGTATCCATGGTAAAAGGACTTTAAAACAGGAAGAGTTGAGAATAAATTATCATCCTGATATTCTTTGATAGACCCTCTATTAACTGTGAAAGGATGATGCAAAGTGCTGTTGGCCATTATTGTTTTTGAGGTAAGGCACAATGTGGGTGGGTGGAATTTCCAGTCATCTCTTCCCAGAGTGCCAGGACTAGTTACTCTCAGTCCATTTCCTCCTTGTCTTGGGAATCAGCATGCTTTCTTTGCCCATAGTTCTCTAATACATCACTTTGATGGTTTATTGCACCTTAAGCAGCATGGAATTGAAGTCTGAGACTAGATCGGGCCAATTTTAGGTCCTCTTTTCTTCCCTTTGTGCCCGCACAGAGGGAGATACCTGTCACACTGAGCTTATCCAAGTTAAAATGAGGAGACCAGATGGTCAGAAAGAAAGGAATTTGGGTTTACATTTAGGGGAAAGGCTGGGACAAAAACTCTTGCATAGTTTTTGACCAAAGATTAGAACCTTTAGTACTGGGAGCGGGGGAGGGGTGCATTCCTGAATGTCAGACACTCCACGGAGGTAGGTATGTGCAAAGGGAAGGAACTCCTTTCTGTGTTCATCTCCCAGGACTTTGTGCCAACATTTCACAATCATTGGTGCTATCATGGAGTTTTAATTGTGCATGGTTTTTAGTTTCCAGAGACAGAGAACACTGGTTTATGTTCACACAAAAAGGGGGTATGGCGGGTGGGATCTGAGCTTTTGCTTTTAGAGTTCAATTTTAGAAAGAAAACATAATCTGCACTGAGGAAGAAAGGATGGAAGGAAACAAAGGAGCAGTATGGAAGGTGGTTTTTAAGAAGACCTCTACTGCCTCTGTCTACCACCTTGAGGAAGGAGGCTGCCAGGGCCCAGAGGCTGCTGCCTTCCGAGCTGAGAAGTGACAGCCTGGCCTATCTGGCACCGCAGAGCGCCGGCAGGCAGAGGACAGAAAGTCAGGCAGCAGAAGGTGGCAAAGATCCAGGCAGGAAGCAGGCTGAGTGTGAACAAATGTCTTTATGGTGCAGACAGATGGAAAAGGAGACTTGAGAGAAAGGCTGCTGAGAAAGGAGGAGCCCAACTCCCTCCTGTCTCTGATGAGTGCCAAGTCAATCTCAAGGTCGGCAGCACTCTCTTGTCTCTGATGAGCACTAAGTGGAACTCAGAGTCAGCGTCTGGGCTTATCACGTGCTTGTGGCCATGCTGAGTATAACGTGGCTTCTGCTCAGTGGCCTTACACTTCCAATGTGATCCCCAGGGCACAAACATCAGGCACCATCCAGGGAGAGGCAGAGTACCAGATGGCCAGGACTGGCCAAATGTTTCCAGTTCCATTCCAGTTGTCCCTGGCTTGTTGCACGACACAGTTTCTGGGTGACCTGCCCCTAGATGAAACCATCACTTCCTGAATTTAGCAACTCTTTAGTGTAGCTATGAATGAGTCCTTCCTTCCTTCTTTTCCTTCCTTCTTTCCTTCCTTCTTTCCTTCCTTCCTTGCTTCCTTTCTCTTTCTCTTTCTCTTTTTTTCTTTCTTTTTTTTTTCTTTCTTTCTTTCTTTTTTCTTTCTTTTTCTTTCTTTCTTTTTCTTTCTTTCTTTCTCTTTTCTTTCTTTCTTTTCTTTCTTTCTTTCTTTCTTTCTTTCTTTCTTTTCTTTCTTTCTTTCTTTCTTTCTTTCTTTCTTTCTTTCTTTCTTTCTTTCTTTCTTTCTTTCTTTCTTCCCTTCCTCCCTCCCTTCCTTCCCTCCCTCCCTCCCTTCCTTCCTTCCTTCTTTCCTTCCTTCCTTCCTTCCTTCCTTCCTTCCTTCCCCCCCCTCTCCTAAATAGCTAGGATTATAAACACAATCTGCCACTCCTAATCCTACCTGGGAGGAAGATAGGAAAAATGCAGAGCACTGAATCGATGTACCAATGTGCCATCAGAGAGCCTAGTTGATGTATGGATGTTCCATCTACACTTAACTGGATGCTCAGACACAGTCATACATTCTAAGGACATTGTTTGGAAGATTCTGGAAGGTCTCTAGGGAGTTGAAAAGACTCAGAAAAACTGACTGTGGGCTTGACTGAGGATGTTATTCCAAACAGGAGGGGTGGTATATAGATTTGGGCCAAGACTGGAGAGAAGGGACTTGGGGTAGAGATTTAAGAAGTTGTATCAACAAAGAAATTAAGCTGCCTGTGAAAACTCCCCTGAGGTGATTGTCTGCCTTGACAGTGAGGCTCCTCCTGTCAAGATGGCCTTTCTGCTTCCCTTTTATAATTTCTAGTGTGATGCGTCTACAGTTGTAAATGGCTGGGTCACTTGGGTCATCCCCCCAAATCAGGGATGCTAAGGAAGTACTGGTATATAAACATACAGTGGAGATGGCACATTCATCCTTGGATAGCCCAGGCTTTCCCCTGGGTGTGATCAAATTTCCTGTGTAGAAAGTGTGGGTGGGAAGGCATTGTAGAACTCATCCTCTTAGTTACTTGAGTGACTGGCTATAGGACTCCAAGATTTCTTTGAGGGAAGCCATCCATCTCCCAGTGTGAACAGTTTTCAAGGTATAGCAACCATGTTTCTCTCTTGCATTTGGCCCAGAGTAGCTTGAAATTCAAGCAGGCCCTTCATTTTCTCCTTCTTGGAGACCTCTTGTAGAGTAAGAAAAGCTAGGTAACAGAAGGATTGAAAGAAGAAGAATAGATGAAAGGAAGACTAACCATCAGCCCTCCCAGAGCACCGGAACGGGGGAGGAACCGGTGGGTGGAGGCTTTGGGGGAGCAGCTGCTTCTAGTCTTTGGTGTGGACAATAAAGGGGTACCTCTGTTGGGATAGGTGGGAAGAGGCTATCGATCTGGGCAGCTACTGATCTCTAGCTCCATAGCTCAGAATCCGGTAGACCATTAGGTTTATAAACAAGAGGAAGAGCTAGATTCAGAGCAAAAACAAGCTTCAATCCATCTGGAAGTTCTACGTGTGTCATGTCGGACCATGACAATGGCCATGAATTTCCTCTCATCTTTAAGATCTGAGGCAAGTTCCTTCGCTAGCCAACTCTAACCTGGAGCCGTTCAAAATAGAGAATGAGAGAGATAGAGAGAGAGAGGGAGGGAGGCAGGGAAGGAGAGGAGGGAGAGAGGGGGGAGGGAGAGAGAGGGGTAGAGAGAGATCCTGTAAAAGCTTCAAGCCTGACCAAGTTGAGAATGGAATGATCCAGACTTTAACCCTTATGTATGTGCTACATCTCTTTACTTTTCTGGGTTTAGCTTCCAAATAAAGACCATCAACAAATCATACTTTTGCCTGACAAGATGCCACGACCCTTTATACAAATGGAAACAGGTGAGCTCTCTCCAAGATAAGAGACCCTATGTCATTCCTTTTGTCTTTAGGTTGTCTTCATTATCACCATCAGTTGAATTACTTCATCCTCTTAATACCCTGTAACTTGAACGCCACATTTTATTACACTCACCATTTCTGCAACTGGTCATGTTATCGTGCCTAGTAATGTCACTTCTTCCTTCTATGTCCTTTTTCAATGCTCCCGTTGCCCACAAGAAGGCCTTTAGCTGGCCAAAGTTCTTTGTTTGGTGGGATGATCTAGATCTGAGTTCTACCAGCAGTCCTGTCTTCCCTGCCTCACAGCTTCCCTTTCTTATTTTTTTAATCATCAAATGTGGCATTACCAAAATATGGACCAAAGATTGCATGCTTTCCGGCCCTGTTCATCCCTGGCCTCAGTGTGAAGAAGAGGTGATTCAATTTCCCCTTGGGAGAGTCACTGCCTGGCCACTACAGTGACCTCTTTCTTACTTTGTTGTTTCCTTACCATGAGGACCTCAAAAGTGGCCAGGTGGCAGTGTTAGTTTATAATTAGTGGACCTATTGTTTGTCCTGGTAGAAAATTCCCTGTCAAGAGTGCTTCTAACCTGCTCATATTTCCTCCAAGCCACAGACACAGACATTCTTTTTGAGCAGTTTCTCAATTTCTCTCTGAGACATGACCTTGGAATTCAAGGTATATTAGATCTTTCATAGGCACACATACACACATAGACAGATACAAATATGTTCCATTTGGGAGTAAAAGAAAGAAGAGAATGAAGAGGAGAAGGAAGGAAGAGGAGGAGGACAAGGAGAAAGAGAGAGAGTAGGAGGGAGAGGAGAAGGATATCAAATTTTCGATTGATTATATTACAGTAAGTTCTTGTCCTTGACTTTAGAGATATCACTATAACTGGTTGCTTCTGGATCTGAGGCTCTGTTTTCTGGTTTGATATGAAAAACAGATATGAGGGCTTGGGAAGGTGGCTCCATGGTAAAATGCTTGCCTTGCATGCATGAGGCCCTGGGTTCGATTCCTCAGCACCACATAAGCAGAAAAAGTTGGAAGTGGCACTGTGGCTCAAATGGTAGAGGGCTAGCCTTGAGCTGAAGAGCTGAGAGACAGCACCCAGGCCCAGAGTTCAGGCTCCATGACTGACAAATAAAAACAGATGTGAGAAACCTATATTTAAGAGTTGTAAGATCATGTGATTCTCTGAAGCCAGGGCTATGTGAAATCAGAAAGGTGAAATACTTCTGGAAACAAAAACAGATGAAACTACTTACTCTCCAATTCTGTACAGGGCTTCTTTTAAAAAGAATACTTTAATGGGGCTAAAAATAACAAAAAAATATAGTTTGAAAAAATATTGAACACTTAGTTCAAGACAGAAATTGGTAGCATAGGGACAAGGTTTGCATTGGCTGAGTTTTAATCCATAAATCAAGAGAAATCAACAGAGGATTTAATCCAAACACACGTGTACATAGTTTCCATTGGGCTTGTGTTACTTTAGCATTTTGGTAGAGTTCACTAGTGAGAAAACACACACACAGACACACACACACACACACACACACACACACACACACACACACGACATATGTCCTCTTAGACTTTTTTTTGCCTTCCTGATGGCTACTGCAGAAGACTTGGCATTCTGTGAGAGAAGTTTCATAGGAATGTTGGGAAATGTAATCCCAGGGATTGAACAGTTCCAAACTCAGTTTGTGTTTCTGGAACATCTTCCCCTGGCTACTGATGATAGCATAGATACTCTTGATATTCTGTGGTAGATTTGTCCCACAGAATGAAGAAAACCTAAAATCACAGGAAAGCCTGATAGGGATCCCAAATCAATGGAGATTATACCGCCTCAGCCTCTTGTTATCAGCACTATCTCACTTATTCATTCAATGATATTTAGTAAAATACTTTAGCACCACCATCTTGGAGCTTGTGGAGGCCTGCTGGGAACAGGGCTTCTAAAAGGTAAAATACTCTGGCAGATGGGATGGGTAGCTGTCTTCATGCCTTGGGTGTTGTCTAATCCATTTCTGCCAAGTATCTACCTTTTTTCCCTGAAGGAATTTCAAAGCCACTTCACCCGAGGCATTGTCAGATGAGGTGCTGCAGACTTGGTTCTCCTGAACAAAGCCCTCCCGAATGATGTGCATTTTCTTTAGCCCTAGAGAGAAAACCCTAATAAAAGATGCTATGTAGTATCAGTGTGTGTTGTCCCTACAGAATTAAGCTCTAATGGCCTGCATTGTTAGCTGGCATGATGTCACTTCCTTCCCTTTCCTGTGTACCTCCCTATCCCAATCTGGATCCCCCCAGTGTTTCCTGTACCCCCAAACAAACTACTATCACTCCTATCCTCACTTCAGAGTCTGCTTCTGGGGAGCCCAACATACCTACTATGTGCCAGACATGATTCTAAGGGCTCATTGACTTAAGATCCGCACATTCATTGGCACATTTTGGAGATTTCAGACACCGACGGCAGACTGGTGGGGAGATAACTGGTAGAAGTTAGAAAGTCTAGTCTAACAACCTGCATCATAGAATTAGTATGAGGTTTAAGCTTGTAAAACTTAAAATAGTACCTTGAATATAGTAGCAGCTGAGTAATTATTAGTTATTATCTTTATTATAGGGATGACCTAAGGCCCTGAGTGTTCAATGGTTTCTTGTTAATATATCAATTCACACACAAAGGTAGTACCTCCAGCTCTTAGTGGTATCAGTACTGTAGGGGGACAGAGGTGTGGGAAAAGCTTCAGTCACCACAGGAAACCTTGAGAGAATGAGGTAAAAAAATAAGATAGAACTTATGGGTGGTCAGGGAGTAGCAAGAGCAGGTCTTCGAGATCTACAGGAGGGGAGGAGCTCCAGGGATGAACCAGTGGGGCCTTGGGTAGGTGAGGCCCACCCTGGGCCTCCCCCCTGCCTGCGTGGTGAGGAAGCCGGGCTTCTCTGACTCTTCAGCTCCCCCCAGGAGCATGGCAGTGCCAACGTCTGAGCAGAAGTCACACTCATTCAGTAATCATTTTCTGTCGCTACCGCCTCGACCAGCAAGGAAGACGCGACACCGAACTCTTCTCTCTGCAGTTTATTCAGGACCTTTGAGTAATCTTCTGACCCCCAACCCTGGGGAGAATTCCCCACAGCCTTAAGTACCCGCTGGGTAGCCAACCCTGATACGCCACGTGGGAACCACCAATAGGTTCAGGTGCGCGGAAGCAAGCCAGATTCTTTGCCTTAGCCATATAAGGAGTTGTTTACCACAGAGAGCACTCGCCTTCGGGAAGGCGGAGGGCGGAAGCCGGCGCCATCTTCCAGGTGCGGCCTCTCGCAGCTCTCTACAATTTTCACACTTTTATGGAGCATATTTTCATTTAAATTGACCATTCCAAGGTTGCTAAGGGATTCTTAGTGGGAGAACATGTATTTATAAATTAATGATATATGACCAAACTACCATAAATGCTTTGGTAGAAAGTGCGCAGATCAGAAACTAGAGGATGGGACAGGAGGAACAAGAAAAGGGGACTCTTGATCTGAGTTTTGACAGTCAACTGACCGCTACAGCTGACATTCCCTTCATTCCATTCCATTGGAACCCCTGATGACAGGTGGTGGGCAAGTCACTTCATTTCCCCACTTGGAACATGAGTTTCCTGATCTCAAACCCACAAGGATGTTCTGAACATGGCAGAAAGTGGACATGGGTGGGGGGGGGAGGGGCGTGGAGCCGATTTCCTTCTATCTTCCCTTTAAGAGGCCAGCCCCAAATGAATAACATGCCACGAGTCAACCCATTTCTCCACATAAAGACCATGGGGCTGCTGAACACACAGCTCTCACAGCAAATCAGCACCCTGCCAGAGGCATTGCAGAGCAGGCTGGGTAGGGACAGCTATCCAAAGCTACGGAGGGTAAAGGCGTGAGCTCTAGAGGCAGATGGCCTGGCTCTAAATTTTGGCTTCATTCCTTATACATATTGTGATCTGGGACATTTCCTGTACTCTATGAGCACCAGTTATTTCATCCATGAAACATGAATTATCATGTTAGTAGTCTCTCCTTCTAATGTTGTCATAGGGATGAAATGAGATCATGCATGTGCCTGGCATACAGTATGCACAGTGCTTCTTATTTACAAGAGACTCTGGCAAGGTTCCTAGTGTTTCCATCTTGATCAGACTATTAGGCAGTAATCTAGCATTGGGTTTGAATGATATTCACCCTTTAGACTTAGGGAGCTTTGTGTTTTGAGACACTAGTTTTCAGATTCAGGCAATGCCTGATCCATGTCCTTGAACTTTCACCTCTACATGCTGCATATGAGTATATCCTGGGCATACCTGCTCTTCTCTGCCTATGAGGATGGAAAGTTGGTTTGCACATCTGGCTATTGAAACCTGTCATTAACCAATAACAGAGGAGAGTTGATGGACAAATGCTCAGCTCCTATACCCATTGGTTATGGTATGACATGGGGACATTTGTACAATGAAATTCACAGTCACGTTGTAGGACTGGGCTCCAGTTGCCCATGGTAATAACTGGATGGACAACACGCCCTTTGTTTCCCTCCCGGTATCCTCTAGCATCAAATTCTAACTAAATTGAATGACACAGAATTCTTTCATCATGGACCTATTTCTGGGGAAATCCAAACCAAGATACACATTGACATGTGCCTCTCAACAGGGTCAACAGAGGCCAAATGAAGTGCAAGGTTGTGCAGCTACCTGTGTACAATCATTACCGTCTAGACAGCCAGCTCAGGCCCAAGCACATTTTTACTTGAATTATTTGGGTTGGCTTGCCCAGACAGTCCTGGACTCCCTCCAAAATTCTTCCAGCCCCCGCTTTCCTTTAGTCTTGGAGACAACCTCTGTAGCTGGCAGGTCTCAGATAGGAATAGCACAGAATATACTGCAAGGGGGCAAATGTGGGCCATTCTTTTGAAATAAGCCCAGAGTAGAGATGCAGCTTTTCACTTGGTCACCAGCTGAAATACTCACTGCCCTGAGCTCAACATGTTACTTCTTTGAAATCAACACCACTGTGATGGTGAGGGAAAAATCATTGGGTTGGTCCATTCATTTACTGAGGGGCATCTGGGTTGGTTTCATATCTTAGCTATGGTGAATAATACTGCAATAAATATAGTTGTGCTGGTAGCTTTAGTATGACCTTGTTTGTGATCATTTGGGTAAATGCCTAAAAGTGGGATTACTGGGTCACAGGGGAGTTCTATGTGGAGTCTTTTGAGGAACCTCCAAACTGCTTTCCAAAGTGGTTGAACAAGTTTACACTCCCACCAACAATGCAGTAAGGTTCCCTTTTGGTCACATCCCCTCCTGCATCACCCCATTTGTTAGGAAATGGAAAGACTTAGGAAAAATTATATTAAGTAAAGTAAGCCAGGCCCAAAGAAACCTAAGTCCCATGGCTTCCCTTATTTGCAACAACTAGTACATGTCTAGGACAAGCAGAAAAGGTCAAAAGCTATGTACATATGACCATATAATTTGATGGTAAGCAAAATGAACCCCAAGATAGGGAGAGACACAAGTGGGTTTTTCTTTCTTGCTATTTTTAATGTATTTATAATGTACTATGTGATTTTTTTGTTTCTTTTCTATGTTCTTCCCCCATGGTTTAACCCCTGTTTTCACTGTATTTGATTCCCCTGTCCTGCATTTTGTGTATACATTTTTATAATTTGGGGAGGGGAAGGGAAATAACAAAAATATCCTTATTTAAGGATACAGGTTGATTCATTGTAACAATGAGATGTACAAAACACTATGTTGAAAACGAACTTTACGATCTGGGGGGGAAAGAGTTGGGGAGATGGGGAGGTAAGGGATGGTAGGGGAAAAACAAAGGAAGAGGTAAAAATGCTCAATAGGAAATGTACTCATTACCCGACTCATGTAACTATAACTCCTCTGTTCAGTATTTTTTTTGTTTTGTTTTGTTTTTGGGTCCGGTTGTGGGGACTGAACTCTGGGCCTGGGCGCTGTCCCTCAGCTCTTCAGCTCAAGGCTAGCGCTCTACCACTTGAGCCACAGTGCCACTTCTGGCTTTTTTCTTTTTTTGCTTATGTGGTGCCGAGGAATTGAACCCAGGGGCTCATGCATGCAAAGCAAGCGCTCTACCACTGAGCCACCTTCCCAGCCCCTGTTCAGTATTTTTACAATAAAAAAATATATAAAAAGTCATTGGGTTGGGGGTAAACATGAACATAGGGCATGTTGTCACTACTTGGAAACATGATTAGCAGGTTCATGCTGAATCTGTAAAACTTGAAGGTGGGCTTCAAGTTACCATTGTGTGTCTGTTCAGCAAACCTGATGTGGTTCATAGATGCATCTTGATGCTGGAGTCCTCTTGAGAAATGTGCATGCTGAGTACTTTTGTGTACCCAAATTTAGAGGTAGGAAGGACATTCAATGATAAGAGATTGCTCCCTCCTCCTCCCTTGTCCTCCTCATAAAAGATGGAGGAGAGGAGACAAGATGAAGAAATAAGGACTAGGGTCCGAGAGAAGAGATCATAATTACACGTGAGCAAGCAGTGAGCTAAGAAAGCAATATATATATATATATATATATATATATATATATATATATATATATATATATATATAATTGTTTTTATTCTCTCTCATTCATTTTGTGCACTTGCTCTCTGTTCCTATTCAAGTTTGGACATAGGGAAATTTAAGTTTAAAGGGAACAAATTTGTCCAAGATTGCTGCTTTGATTTGACCCTGCTTTATCTGATCTCCAGTTTGTGTTCTTGACCATTTAGCCATAGACAGCCTGACAAGAGGGAATTGTAATCCTTCTGATTTTCCTCGTTGTTGATCAGCAATAAATATTTGTGGTGTGTCTACTACTGTGGGTTTTCCAGGGGCTCATGGGCCTTTGGTCTGGGACCAGGCGCTATGCCACTGGGCTCTCTGTTGATAGGTTTCCAGCTTCTTGAACTAAGTCTATATTCAGGCATTTCTGGCTCTACAGCTTTCAGACCAACTGCATAGAACCTTTTAGCCTATCTGATCACGTGAGCCAATCCTCTAACGAATCTAGAAGACAGGTCTTCTAGATAGACATTCTATTGGATCTGTTTCTCTGTTTCTCTGACTCTGCCAAGTCCCATGCAGAGCTGGTGATAACCTAAACTAGGGTGACCCATGACAGATAAGTGATCAGATGTGAGGTGACACTGACAAGATTTGGTGATAGATTGTGACCTTAGAAACTAGGGAAATAAGTTGCCCTTTACAAGTGTGTGGAATTCTGGGAGGAGGAGCAAGTTGAAGAGGGGAGATAAAGACTTTGGTTGTGGATATACTGAAGTCAATAGCCTGTGAAACTGGGGTGTAAGGCCTTCTGGTTTAGGAGTCCAGACCCAGGGAAGCATGAACAAATCATCCGTTTACAGAGGTAATTGAAGTCATGACAGTGCAGAAGATTCTGTGGAGAGTGAGTATCCCTGGAACAGGCCAGGCCAGGCCTATACGCCTTCATGATAGAAGAGGAGAGCCCAGTAGAGAAGTGAGAAGTGACTTGTCAGAAAGGAGGAAGACTGAGAAAGTAGCTTCTTCAAAACTAAGAAGAAAAGTTGCCAAGAAAATAAGTTGTGAGGGCTCAAGTGGTAGAGCACTAGCCTTGAGTACCAAAGCTCAGGCTCTGAATTCAAGCTCCAGGAATGGCAAAATAAATAAATAATAGATAAATAAGTAAATAATAAAGCATCTACTGTGGCAAACAATAAATGAAGCCCAACTTGTATCCAGATTAATATAAATTCATTCCCTAGAAGCCTATGTAGCCTTGGTGTCCTGTTCCCTGATGAAAACATGCTCAATTTCCTACAAAAGTTGACAAAGCACATCAGAAACAAAAAATAATACAAAGTCATACTGGACTCAGATGGGTTTGGGAATTATTGGCCAACCTCAAGGACACATCAAGTTCAGCATCATTCACAGTGGGAAGCGGGGACCATTGTATCATGCAACAAAAATGGTGCTTTACTTCTATAATCTTCCTCCCAAGAGAACATAGCTCAGCTCCAATTTGAGGAAGACATCATATCTTAACACATTGAGGGATAGCCTACCAAATTTGTGGCCACTTCCCTTCAAATGTGGCAACATCATCAAAAACAAGAGCACTCTGAGAAAGTCAGAGTCATCCAAGGAGACATGGCTATATGCAATTAATGTGAGATTCTGGATAGAATCCTGGAGCAGAAAATTTTCATTAGATGAAAATTAAGGTAAACCTAATACTAATGTCTAAATGTTAAAAATTGGACGCTACTAAATATAAGTATATAAGTATGCACAGTAATTGAACTTAGGAAGTGGAAAGCCTCCCATGCTCCTGGATTGGGAGGATTAACATCGTGAAAATGGCAATACTTCCCAAGGCTATCTACAAATTCAATGTAATACCTATCAATATCCCAACCTCTTTCTTAAATGAAATAGAAGAAGCAACCCAAAAAATCATATAGAACAATAAAAGAACCTGAATAGCAAAAACAATCCTTAGCAGAAAGAACAGTGCTGGAGGAATATCAATACCAAATTTCAAACTCTACTACAAAGCAATAGTAATCAAAAAAGCTTGGTACTGGCACAAGAACAGACCTGAGGACCAATGGAATAGAATTGAAAACCCAGAAATGAGCCTACAGACCTATAGCCACCTTATCTTCGATAAGGGAGCTAAAAAATAGAATTGAAGAAAGACAGCCTCTTCAGTAAATAGTGCTGGCAAAACTGGTTAACCGCCTGTAGAAAACTAAAACTAGATCCCCATATATCACCCTGCAGCAGAATCAACTCCAAATGTATCAAAGACCTTGATGTCAAAGCAGACACCCTGAGAACATTACAGGAAGGAATAGGAAAAATTCTAGGGCTCCTTGGCACAGGCTGAAATTTTCTTAATAAAGACTCAGAAACACAACAAATCGAAGAAAGGTTGGACAAATGGGATTGCATAAAATTACAGAGTTTCTGCATGGCAAAAGACATAGCTAGCAAGATCAATAGAAAACCCACGAATTGGGAGAAGATCTTCACTAGCCATACAATGGACAAGGGTCTCATATCTAAAATATACTTAGAATTTAAAAAACTAAATCCCCCAACAACAAATACTCCAAGAAACAAATGCCCGATAAATAAGTGGGCTAAAGACTTGCAGAGAAACTTCTCTGAAGAGGAAATAAAAATGGCCAATAGTCACATGGCTCAACTTCTCTAGCCATAAAAGAAATGCAAACAACATTGAAATTCCACCTCATCCCAGTTAGAATGGCTATAATCAAGAAATCTAATAACAACAGATGCTGGAGGGGATGTGGCCAGAAGGGAACCCTAATGCATTGTTGGTGGGAGTGTAAACTTGTTCAACCCCTTTGGAAAACAGTATGAAGGTTCCTCAAAAGACTACACAGAGTTCCCCTATGACCTAGCAATCCCACTTTTGGGCATTTACCCAAAGAATCACAAACAAGGCTATACTAAAGCTACCAGAACAACTATGTTTATTGCATTATTTACCATAGCTAAGATATGGAACCAACCCAGATGGATCAAGAAAATGTGACATATATCTATAGCTATATATACATATATATGGAGGCACAGAATTCTATTTTATATATGTATATATGCATATATGCTTATATGTTCATATATATGCATATATACATATATTGTATACACACACACAATAGAATTCTATGCCTCCATCAGAAAGAATGACATTGCCGCATTTGTTAGGAAGTGGAAAGACTTTTAAAAAATTATATTAAGTGAACTAACCCAGGCCCAAAGGAACATAAGTCCCATGGTTTCCCTTATTTGCAATAACTAGTATAAATCTAGGACAAGCAAAAAAGGTCAAAAGCTATGTACATATGACCATATAAGATGATATTAAGTGAAATGAACCCCAAGATAGGGATCAACTGGTTTTATCTTTCTTGCTATTGTTTTTAAGTATCTAAAATTACTATGTGATTTTTTTTGTTTCTTTTGTATGTTTTCCCCCAAGGTATAACCCCTATTTTCACTGTATTTGATGCTGGGGCCCTGCATTTTATATATACATTTTTTCAAATTTGGGGAGGGGTAAGGAAACAACAAAATGCTGAAACAATGATACAGGTTGACCCATTGTAACAATGAGATATACAAGACACTATGTTGAAATGAACTTTAGGACTTGAGGGGAGGGAGGAGTTGGGGAGGTGGGAAGGGAGGTAACAGCAAAGGAGGAGGTAGCAATGCTTGATAGGAAATGCACTTGTTACCTTATTCATGTAATTATAACCTATCTGTGCACTATTTTTACAATAAAAACATAAAAAGTTTAAAAAGTACACAATAATTATTTTTGCAGTTTTTGTGCAAGAACATTAAAAATTAAAAAATTTAAGACTACTTTGCAATACCTGGGATAATGATCACTAAGTTATCTTTTTTCTGTATCAGTAAACTATTTTTCATGCTGTGTTGTTTTGATGATTTTGCCTTGAAAAACTTGGTCCACTGTACAAACTTCTGGGTAAAGAAAGATCTTAGGGTATGTGTCATGGCACCAGGAATGCCAAAGCTGCCAAAAGTTGACTGCAAAATGTAAGCCATTGTTGTGATGAAGAGAACTTGGTCAGTCATTAGCTGAGTGACCATAGGCAAGTTAGGTTTCCGTCTGTAAAATGCAGTTGCAAATAAGAAAACATGCTTTATTATTAGATGCTGATCCGAATCAAGTAATTTATTGTTTGTGTAGTAGTTATACAATAGGATCTAGAACACACTTAAGTCCTGAATATGTGTATATGAAACGAATAAAAGGCAACCATCTGAGATCAGTGGTCTATGGGAAGCAGTCGGGTTTGTGATTAGCTTCTGGGGCTTTATGCTCCATCTGTTCTCCCATTAAAACACAGATCATAGGTGTTAGGTTTTTAAAAAGAGGTAGCCGAGTAAGAACAGCACCATGCACGTGGTATTCAGGTAGGGGTAGGTTTATTCATCGCTCTGCCTGGCACGAGGCCATGTTGGGTAGTGGGGAAAGGCCTGGGAAAGAGAGCTGGGAGAGCTGAGAAAGAGAGAGAGCTGGGAAAGAGCTAGAAAAGAGCTAGAAAGGAAGGCGTCTGGGCCTGGGCTAGGCCTTATCTAGGGTATGGGTGGAGAAAGGTGTGGCCACATCAAATTCAGATGTGACCTCAGCGGATGCAGATGTGACCTCTTCCAAGTGTCCCAGTTGCCTAGGTAACGCAGGTAACTGGGCAGAGGCGAGGAGGGTGGAGTCTGCTCGCCATCCAGGAGGGAACCTTACAATAGATTGCGTGGTTTCCTACCCCTTTATAACTAGAAGGTGCCTACAAATCTACAAGTAAACCCACTGGATGGGAAAAGACAAAAAAAAATATACTTGGACGTGATAAATTATACAGGACTCTAGACATTCACACACTGAGACCAAAGGAGGATAATTTTTTGGAGAGGATATCTTTGAGCATATGTTCATATAAAATGATATTTATTGAAATGAACTCCAAGAAATGGAAACAAGAGGTTTTATGTTTTTTTTGTTTCTTGAGGTTTTCCCCCTCCTTTGTTGCTGTTTTTGGTTTCTGTTCCTTTTGTCTTATATGTAAGTTTATCTGTTTTGTGGAGGGTAAGGACAGCACAGAAATGGTGAGACAAGGGTGAACAAATACAGCAGTGATACTCACTAGACACTTTGTTGAAAATGAACTATATACCTTGTAGGGGAGAAGGGTTGGGAGGGAAAAGCTGGGAGAAAACAAGGGAGGAGGTGACACTGTTAAAAAAAATACACACTCATTACCTGATTTATGTAGCTATAAGCCTCTGTATATCACTTTTGAAATAAAATAATAAATAAAACACAGAACCAAACAAATCAAGTCCCATGATTTTCTTCAACATGTATTTAAATGCTCGAGGAGAGAATTTTATTTGTCTGGCTTTGTGCTCATCACTTTACAAATAATTAATGCATAATAACTAAATGCATTCATTATTAATGGCTCACAGATTGAGGCACTTCCTTTCCTTTTCCTATTTCAATAACTAGGGAAGTCTGGTCAGCCATGCTGAATGTTCCTGGACTGTTCCAAAATAACAGTCTTTCATGGTACAAGCAGCTCTTGCAGCTGAGTAACGATGCTATGAATGGAGCAAAGTGTTCAGTCTTATTTTGCTGAGGACCAACAGTGGCACTTTGAGACTAGTTTGTTTCCAGCTCCCCATGTGCTTTTTTTATTCTCCTTGAGTGGCTTTTGCTTCTTGTATCCTAGCAATGAAGTGTTACATCTGGTGACATATCCTGGATCACATTCTGATGATGTGGGGTGCTCAGGAAGCTGGAAATAAAGAGCCAGGCAGGATCAACTTCATCTGACTCCTCTTTGTAACCCATCTCCACTCTTGGTGATGGTTCTTTTCTTTCACCAACCAGAAGCCTTAGGTGAGGAGCCTCCATCTTCACGTCCTAATTTGTGTTCCTAAGTTGAATCCTTGGTGTTAGTGTCTGGAAAGCCACCATGGAGGTTAAAGCTTTCCAGCAGAAAAAATTAAAAAGTCATCATCAAGTAGCGAGACCAGACGATTGGGTGTCTCATATCCTGACTCTGACTGTATAAGCCAAAAATTTAGGAAGGAGGACGATAAAACCAATGTTGTTAGGATAAGTGACAATTGCCCATGGTGGCTTAGAGTTTCTATGACCTGGGTATTCGTCCATTCCAAAACTCAGCTTCAAACTGTATCCCCTCCAAATGACCATCATACCTACCCTTTCCGCTTTTATCTGAGTCCCCATCTTAAGTTCTCCATCTATCTATCTATCTATCTATCTATCTATCTATCTATCTATCTATCTATCTATCTATCTATCTATCTATCTATATTTTACTATGCCATCTCTTGTGGTTCTCCCAGTGTTCAAGCTCCAGTACTGGCACACAAAAAAGTGACATTTAAAGGCTAGGTCATAAATACACACTGTCATTGTATTGATGGAGTTAGTCCCTAATGCTTTTCATGAAGTGTGAAGATGTCAATACTGGCGTCTTCTTTGCAGGATGGAAATGCTAAGACATTCTCCATGAGAAAGGAGAAGAGCTGCTGAGGCGGGAAGAAAGATGTGGACTCAACTAATAATCAAAATAGGAGCTGGGGGATGAAGAACTGGAGAAGCACGATTCTATGCAGCCCATAATGAGACTTCCTCTCTGGTCTCACACATGGAGGACTCATGTTCTGTAGCAATACAAGAATCTCCACATTGTGCAAGTATAGAGAAATTCTACATTTCTCACTCACATTTTGTGGAGAGGATTCATCTTTGGGGGATATTTGGAAACACTGAGTCATGCTTACAGCATGTTCTTATAGAACAGAGTGACACAATCCAAACCATCGAGAGTTTACCAATATAGACATAAATCAAGTCTTTATGCTACTTTAGTGCTGTCTTCTGTGGATCTCTATTTGCTATGGTAATGAGAGAGAGAGAGAGAGAGAGAGAGAGAGAGAGAGAGAGAGAGAGAGAGAGAGAGAGAGAGAGAGAGAGAGAGAGAGAGAGAGAGAGAGAGAGAGAGAGAGAGAGAGAGAGAGAGAGAGAGAGAGAGAGAGAGAGAGAGAGAGAGAGAGAGAGAGGAGAGAGGAGAGAGAGAGAGAGAGAGATTCTACCACCACAGAACACTAAACTGTAATTCTAGCAAAGTCTGCTATGATGGTACATGTTAGGTCAACCTAGAAAGACTATTCTTTTCTTTGCCTTGTTCTCTTGGAAAATGCTTCCTTCTTTCTCTGGTAGACTTAGGTACTTCCTCTTCTATTTTACCTTGATCCCCATTTTACTAGTGGTATTATATTATCACATTCTTTTCTAATCGTTTATTTTTGTACCCATCTCCTTGACATGAGGAGATGTAAGCTTCTTCACTACAGGCATAGTTTTATCTCTGTGAAATATTTGATGAACAAAATTTTCTTCTATGGCTTGTAAGTGATCTGCAGGTGATATGTAAGTGATCTGACCTACTAAGAAAGGAAGAATTCTTTTCATTGGCTTCCCAAGAACCTGCCCAATGTTTCATACTTTGTGATTCATAAAACCTGCTCATTTAGTGGTCTTCAATAAACCACCACTCTCAATAGTTAAGTCCTGTGTCGGCCTTTCTAACATGGAATCTGGGCTTAGCCATGGGACTTAGCTTTGGCCCCTGAGATATTAGCGAGCATGATATGAGTGGATGCTTGGTTAGTAACTCTCAAGTTGGAATATTCTTTCTTAAGACTAGATACCATGTAAGAGGAAGCTCCATGTCTTGTGGAGAACAACAGAAGTCCCTAGAGATAGCTCCAAGTATGATTCTGTCTACAACTGCTACTAATGGCTGCCCATGTGAATGGGAACATTTAGCCCTCCCAGTACCTTAGTATCATTATTTGTTGATCTAGAATGCACCTACTGCAGTCCAACCGTATGATTGTGAGAGGTGAATTGTTTTTGAAGATGCTATGTTTTTAAGTTGCTTGTTAGGCAGCATTAGAGAAAAATAAAGAAATCTCTCTCCAGTAAACACCAACTTGAAAATGTCCCTGGCATGTCAGCTGCTGAATTACTACCTAAAAATTTCAATGATAAATATCTGAATTTATAGATTTTTTTTTTGGAGTTAGGAATGTTCGCAGATTGGAGTCCTCGGGCAGTAAATTCTACAACTATGGTTAGCATCTAAAATGTCTATTAAGCAGTACTCTTGGAACCAACACTCGAGAAAAAGTTGAGCTGTGATGCTGGCCCATTAACAGCCTTCTCTGACCCCACTGGGAGCCTTCAAGTGAGAGTGGTCCGTCCAAGCTGTTTCCAGTTGGATCAAGAGAGGCCATGCCTTCACACTCCATGTACAGCATTCTTTGGATGTGGGCCATCCTGGGAGAGTGTGTGACCTTGAGGGCAGCTGCTCTCTGCAGTGGGGGCAATTTATAGCTAAAGGCTGCTAAAGCTGTCTAAAACAATGGGTCAACACGTTTTTCAACTGTAAGTGACTCAGGGCACTGAATTCCCATGCCCACTGTAGTTATCCAGACATTATTACTTGACAGATGAGAAAAATAGAAGTTCAAAAGGATAGGTAAATCATTGTCTCAAAATTATACAATTGGCCAGTGAAAGAGCAAAGAAGAAACTCCCAAGCAAACATGGATTATGTTCTATTACTTTAACTCTTCTGGACCAAAGGCTCCTTTCTCATAAGAATTTTCACATTCTTGGGGTTTAGTTTTTTTTTTTAACAACCACTCTTAAATAGATCCCTGAGTTCTTGACTTCATTTTTAGCTACCTATTAATATTGACTCCATCATCAAAAACACTTTAGCTGAAGCCATTCTGTGTCTCCTTTAAAATCCATGTTCAGGGCGTATCAGACAGTTTAAGTGTACTTGTAAAATATCATTTTCTATGATAGAGACTGAAACTTCTTTTAGAGTAAAACAAATACAACTACTGAAAAAGATTTTGAAATCCAGTTGTAACCTAGAGCTGTTAAGGTCCAAGTCTTTTAGTTGTACCCAATATTGAGACAACAAGCGCAGTACATGCAATCCCTGGGAAGAGGTGTTGTCTTGATGAGTCAGGCAGGAACGAACCAGTTTCATAGGAAAAAAAGAATATGTTGGTCAGACTTCTGTTGCAATGACAAAATACTTAAGATAAACCAACTTCACAAGGGAAAGGGTCTATTTTTGGCTCATTATTTCCAAGTTGTTGTTGTGATTTTTTTTAATCCATGGTTAATTGACCCTGTGGCATTAGACCTATGCTTGTATAGTGTATCATGGTGGGAGAGTATGAAAGAGGAACATGCATTTGAGATGCAAATAAGGAAGAAGAGATGTGAGAGTCCAAATATCCCTTCTAAGCCCTCCACCCCAGCACCTAACATTCTTCTACTAGACCACACCTCTTTTTTATATGTTTTTTATTGTAGAAATACTGTACAGAGGGGTTACAGTTACATGAGTAAGGTAGTGAGTACATTTCCTATTGAGCATTGTTACCTCCTCCTTAGTTTTTCCCCTACCATCCCTTCCTTCCCCACTTCCCCAACTCCTCCCTCCCTACCCCAAGTTGTAAAATTCATATTCAACATAGTGTCTTGTACATCTCATTGTTACAATGGGTCACCCTGTATCCTTATTTCAGCATTTTGTTATTTCCCTTCCCATACTTAAATTAGAAAAATGTATATACAAGATGTGGGGCACCGACATCAAATACAGTGAAAGCAGAGGTGATGCCCTGGGGGAAGAACATTCAAAGAAACAAAAAAATCACATAGTACATTTTAAATATATTAAAAACAATAGCAAGCAAGCAAAAAAACCCCAGTTGTGTCCTCATCGTGGGATTCATTTCATTTAACATCATCTTATATGGTCATATGTACATAGCTTTTGACCTTTTCTGCTTGTCTTAGACTTATACTAGTTATTGCAAATAAGGGAAACCATGGGGACCTATGTTTCTTTGGGCCTGGCTTACTTCACTTAATATATTTTTTCCCAGTAGCCCACAGCTCTTTACAGATTCTACCATCTCCCATAGTGCCATGGGCTGAAGACCAAGTCTTCAGCATGTGTGTGTGTTGGGGAACAAACATTCTAGATGCAAACAATAGCACAGAAGAAGATGCTGTTTTGTTGTAATATCTACATGACCATACTTCCCCTTTTGTCTTTGTTCTCATTTTCTAGTATGTCAACATAGATCCAAGTGGTTTGATGAGAAAGAGCATTATGGAAAGGGCAGACTTGAGAATGACCTCTCAGCCGGTGGCTCACACCTATAATCCTAGCTACTCAGGAGGCTGAAATCTGAGGATCGTGATTCAAAGCCAGCCTGGGCAGGAAAGCCCGTGAGACTCTTATCTCCAACTAATGACCAGAAAACTGGAAGTGGCACTGTGGCTCATGTGGTAGAGTTCTCACCTTGGGCTGAAGAGCTCAGCGACAGTGTCCAGGCCCAGAGTTCAAGCTCCACAACCAACAGCAAAAAAAAAAAAAAAAAAAAAAAAAAAAGAGAGAGAGAGAGAGAAAAGAAAAAGAATCACATCCCAAACGTGATCACAATTCCATAGAGCAGCTGCAAGGTGTTCTCCAGAACCAATAGGACACACAAATGCTCCTTGGATTGTGATGAGATTGGGTCTCAATAGCTGTCATTCATCAAACATACATTAGTAAAACCCCAGTCCTACAAAATAATTTACTGAATACACCCAACCTACTCTTCTTAGTTTAGCTACATAGTATATCATGGAGAATCTGTTGTTTGCTTTCCAGTTCTCATGGAGAATTGAATGCTTTGATTCTCTGCTACCGCCAGCATTACAAGAAAGCATTATGTCACATAGCACTATTCCTGGAAAAGATAAAAACGGACATCATAATTTCTATTGGGTGCACATCACCTACTCTATCATAAAGCTGAATCATTGTAAGTAGAATCATTCTAAATTGGGTACAGTCTTTGTGTGTGTATGTGTGTGTACATGTGTATGACTGACATGGCATTGGTTCACATGACCAATGATGGAGATTGAGTCCTGATATTGCCTTCTGTAAGGTAAAGAAACAGGAGAGCCAGTGACAGAGTTCATTATACCCAAAGTCTGAGAGCCAGAGGGGCTGATGGTGTAAGTCCAGCCCATTGATAAGGGAAAATGATTTTCCCCAGGTCACAGGAGGACAATTTTTCCTTCCTCTACCTTTTGTTCTCCCGTGGATTGAATGATAGCCTACATATATTGCTGGATGTAGTAGTTTAAATATTAATTTAACACTTGAATGTTAATCTCATTCATAAACACTCTCACAGCAACAGTGCTTAGGCAAATATCTGTATACATAAACACAAATCACACACACAAACTACACACACATATACACACACAAACACAAACATGCATATTTCTATGATTTAGTCAAGTGGACATATAAAATTTGCAATGACAGGTTTCATGTAGATGAACTTGTATCCCAGGTTGCAGATGCGTGTGTATGGATGTACACATGCTCTAGTTTTTCAAGCATTTTCTTGAACATATATCTTAATTTACATGTATGTGTTATTCAGTCATTCAAAAATACTTAACAAACGTCTTCCACAATCCATAGTCTCCTGGGTATGGGGACCATGAAGAAGAAAAATATGATTCCCATTCAAAGCTCATGTCTGGCACTTTGCAAAACGTGCAATCCTCTATAGACAAATACTTCAGCTGCAATGGAGAAAAGCTCTGAAAAGAGAGAGAGAGGGCACAGTAATCACATAACTTACTGATTAACTTATTCCTTAGTACCAAAACTTGCATTATTTGTACTTTTGTTTTTTCAGGCTCCATAGAGAATTAACTTACAGTATTTAAATATATGTTTACAAAGCACAATCATACCAACCAAATGACTGCTTCCCAGTTAATGATACCTAAAAGGAATTCACTATTCAAATTGTGAAACTCTCCCAGTGTCCAGGATGTCCCTAGTGGACATCCCAGAAATCTATTCCAAGACACTAGGCAGAGTATAAATCCTAGTCTCTCCCCCCAAAGGTCTAATTCCAAACCTTGTCTTCCTGGTACTTTCCCCAAACAAAACAGTAGAAATCTTCAGGTGTAAAAGGGCAGCTTTTGTTATCTAATTCCCTGCAGGAATAAACTAGTTGTTATGTCTACAGATATTTAATAAGAACAGAACTCAACTAGACCTACTGAGCCTTCTTTTCAAGTGTTCTTGTTATGAGGCAAACTGGAGGCATGGGAAGGAATGCATGGTACTTTCCTCCCAGCCCATGCTGCCCAGGAGTTCTCTGGATCCCACATGACTTTTCTATAAACTGAGGTCTCTTGTTTCTTGCCATGAAAGGAATGATGATCATAACTACAAAGGCATCACATGATCAATATCTGAAAGATGGAAAGCACTAATCTTCCCTAAACCTTTGATGAGGTAGGTATATCATCTAGAAATAGCTCTATTGATATATGTAATCCATATGCTTTCTAATTTACACAATTAAAGTGTACAATTAAATGTTTTCTAATGCATTCACAGAGTTCTGCCACTACTGCCATAACCAATTTTAGATTATTTTTATCTATCCCTGGAAGAAACTTCTTACCCTTTAGCTATGTCTAATATCTCAATCTCTCCACAAATGCCTACACAATCTCTGTCTGTAGATACATCTACTTAACTAACTTTGTATCTCTGTAGATATTTGCATTCTAGACATTTTATGTAACGAAATAACACCAAATACAGTCTTTAGTGACTCGTTTCATTCATGCTGTAGCAGGTTTTCAAGATTCATTCATGTTGCAGCAGGTGTCAGCACTTCATTTTATGAATGAATGACGTCACATTTCATTTATTCATTCTTCAGTTGATGGCCATTGTATTATTTCTACATTTTGGCTATTGTAAGTCACTCTGCTATGAATAATTGTATACATCTTCTTATGAACACATATTCTTTCTCCTGGGTAGACATGCTAAATGGTTACTCTATATTTAACTTCTTGAGGAATTGCCACTCTTTTCCAAAGTAGTTCTGCTATTCCCACCAGCAGTATCACTATTCTCTTATTGCAGGTGAAGAAATACATACTATGGAAAAATGTGCGTGGACTCCTACAAAGAGTCTGCATGCAACAGCCCATTAAATAAAAAGAATGAACTGTGGAAACCAAAATTTAAAGCAATTGAAAGCAGCATGAGAAGAAATAATATCAAAAGGAAAGGAAGGAAGGAAGGAAGGAAGGAAAGAAGGAAGGAAGGAAGGAAGGAAGGAAGGAAGGAAGGAAGGAAGGAAGGAAGGAAGGAAAAAAGGAAGAAGGAAAAAAGAGGGAGGAAGAAAAGGAAAGAAAAAGAAAGAGACAGGAAGGAAGGAATAATGTCATGTCAGAAACATCACTGTCAAAATAATTGTAAGCAGTTAAATTACAATCATTATAGGAAAGAGCTTGTTTTTCATTTTTTAAGAATATGACACATGGAGGTTCATGGAAGGTGCTTAGATGCAGTGTAGGAAGAAGGCAGTTGGAGGGATTGACAGAGCAAATAGAAGTGGGAGGGGGTGGGGAAGGGGGGAGTGGGGGGAGGCTGGGTGAGCAGCACACTTCTGTGAGACAGATGTGATGGAAAAGGCCAATCTTTCATCCTGGGATGGCAGGGGTTTGAGCTAGTCCATAGAGGATGGAAGACAGAGCCAGCGTGATGACGAAGCCTGAGACAATAGCGAAGCAAGGACCTTGAAAGGCTGAGGAAGGCAGGCTTCCTGAGAAAGAGGTGGATCAATGACTTTGGACAGCAGAGAAACCTGCTCATCTGTGGCAAGGAATGGAAAGAGAGAAGGAGATGGGTAGGTCAGACGAGAGTGATTGGAGGTGCCATTCTGGTCTGCTAGTCTGATTGTATCCTCTAGAAATGTTTGCACTAATCAGACCCCTAGTCTGAAGAAGACAGTAACTCTTTACCTCTCCTCTCCCAGGTGATCTCCAGGCAGAAGGTCCTTTGCTCTGACCTCATTCCTTACAATGACCTGTCAGCCGTTTTGAGTACTAAGGGAGCATTGCAGTCTTTAAACCTGCCCCTTCATTCAAGGAAGACCTCAATCTTGAACCACAGTTGAGTGTTTTGTGTTTTCTGTGCATTTGTGGTAGCCTTCATGGAAGCAGATTTCCTTGAGTAGTACACGCCGATTCCTGAGTTACAAACATCAGCTTAGAGACCCTTCCATTCATCCAGCTTGTTCTTTAGGATATTTGCTATATATAACTTTAAAAAAACACAAAACTTCATAGCCCCCCAAAGTCTTCCTAATTGAAATGCCAGGAAATAGTTCATTGTTTCTTAAAAGCGGAAGCTAATGTTTCCTTCCAGTAAGCCCCTGCCATTCCAGTTAAGTACTGATTTATAAAGTTTGCTGGGGTTTTCCTCAGAGGAGCAGACTAGCAGTGCACTTCCCACAGCCCCTGGCTGATAGCAGAGGCATTTTAATCAGATCCAGCATAGAGAGGCAGGTTTTGTTACACAGGCTCCAGCTGATAATTAGCTACAAAAGTTTGACAATCTCAGAAAAAAATGTTCGGCATGACTACATGTGGTTTAGAATCTAGATTACAAATTCTGGGGGTTGGTGAGGGGCGGAGGCAACCGTACTTTCAAGTGAAATGAGAACCTTTGCTGTGGAATGTTGGGACACCTCCCGAGCCCCACTGAGTACCACTTCTGAGCAGCTGCAACCACTTAGACCGGCCGGCATCTTCCCTCTGCAGAGAGAGTCAGCTGGTCCTGAGGTCCCTTGCTACACTGAATGCCATCTCCCAAATCCAGGTACAAGAAAATGTATCTTTGCATAAATAGATTCCTCCATGTCTATCCCCCCCCCCCCCCGCCACCGCCGGTTTTCTGTTTCTTTTTACCATTTCCCAAGGGTGCTTGCAACCCAGAAGCTCTGCTTAATGCCAGTTTGATCATAGCTGGTAGAAGGCAAGACAGTTTTTCCTTTTCTTTCTTTTTTTTTGGGTTGCTTGAGACCAGGACTCAGACTTTCTATCTGATGCTTGTTTTTGCTCATTGGCTGGTGCTCTACCTCCTGGGCCATGCCTCCAACCCTAGACAGTTATTTTTAACCCATGGTCCACAAAGGCCCCGGGCTAGCTTCTAAAGTGAATAACCATTTTCCACAGGACAAAAATCATTCCAAGTTTCTTGACAAATTATCCACAAGTTTACCCATCAGACCATATCTGGCAGGTGGTATTTAAAAACCAGTAGCTTCCTTTCCATGAATGCCTACAGGCAAGGAGTACTTGATGGTCAAGCAGAATGCCTTGAGTATCCATGGGGCAGGAGGGGCTTGTACTTGGAAGATGCACTGAACAGAGTCAGTACCTATAGCACACATGGTTTCCCAGCCTCTAGTCTGGTGATGTTTAAATAAAAACTGTTTGAGCCAGGTGTTGGTGGTTTAGGCCTATCCTAGATACTCAGGAAGGATCATGGTTCAAAGTCAGCCCAGGAAGGAAAGTCCATGAAACTCTTATCTCCAATTAATCACCAACAGGCCACAAGTAGAGTTGTAGCTCAAGTGGAAGAGTGCTAGCCTTGAACACAAAAGCTCAGGGATAGCATACTCAGGCCCTGAGTTCAAACCCCCAAGGCTGGTATGTGTGTGTGTATGTGTGTGTGTGTGTACATCCACACACACACACACACACACTCAGGCATGCACACTGAACACCAATCCTACAAATACTGAGAGCCACACTGGGCCTTCATCCTCTCAGATACTCAGGATTCTCGAGGTACTTGTGATTCCCCTGGTGGCTTCAGCCTTCTGATTCTTTCTTACTCTGCCATATCCACCAGGATTCCATCTTCCACATGTTCTCTGCACAAGGGCATTATGGATAGTAGGATTTAAGGGAAGGTTTGCAAGTGAGGAGCAATGGGCAGATGGGGCTAGATTGTTGTAAGCAGCACAAAAGTGAGCAGCTATTCTTAAAGTTCTGCTGGTTAATACAGTCCGCTAATCCAAAGAATGACTCTGTAATTTAGGGGAGAAAAAAGTTTATCTACCATGAAAATGTCCTTTATTATCTACTATCCACTGAGAAATTATTGCAGTACCTTAAGAATCAGGAGGCTGATACTTCTCATTGGAGTTGTGCAGTACACATTGTACACAATTGGAAACGCAGCCATTTCCACCACTGGACATTTCCTGTCGGCTACCTTTTTTTTCCCTTAACACTTAGTCTTCCTGCATCTTCACACCATTCTCTCTCTCTATCTCTCTCTCTCCCCTCCCCCTTCCCCCCCCCCCCCCCCCCCCCGCTCTTCATCCATTAGTATCCCTCACGCTCCTTCTAATTAGGCCTTTCTTTTTGGGTTACTCAGCACCATTTGTCATCTTACCCTGTTATGCAGAATGTTTAATTTTCTACCTCTCTCCTACCCCTACCCACCCCGACCCTATGAATATTCTTCCTCAATGGAAATGGAAATGGTCTAGGGTTCATTCTGCTCTTTTGCTATTTATCCCCTGTAGATTTTTACTTCCTGAAATCTCTGGAATATTGTAAGGGTTATGGATTACTTTACTTATGTAAGCCATTATGGTTGTTTAATTCACTGATAAAGATGAAATCATTGAGAATGTGGACACTCTAAAGCATGTTAGTCTCTTTTAGGGATGTATCATATGTTAACAAGAATTTCAGGGACATTATTTTCATATCTTCCACCCAACACTCCATGAAATAGATGCTTCTGAGCCTGGCCAGCCCACTCTACCCTTTAATGAGAAAAATTAAAGTCCGGAGAGATTTAGCAACTGTGTTTGACTCATACCTCCAGTAAATAATGGGATAAGACCTTAAATATAAATCTAATCACGCCAAATTTTCTACATTTTCAGACACATTACAATTCCTCTAGTTCAGAAAGAGTGCTCTAATCCCAAAGTTCTCTTTCCTGTGTAGATGCTTTTAAAATAAGTTCTTTTGATTAAAATAAAAACATAAAACACACGACTTCGTACCAATACAAATCTTCAGTCTAGAATCCCCAGACCATTAAGCATATAGCAGGGCAGACTTTGAAAGAAACCTCATAAAAACATGAAGTTGAAATTGTCTCTAAGGATTTTAGCTAACGTGAGTGAATTAAGTGGGGGAAAGCAAAACCTTTTCCCAGAGCTTCACGGAAGTGGGAACTGAAAGATTGAAAGCTTGTGAGAAATAACAGATACTTAAAAATGTTTTTATCAGAAATAAAAACATAGTAGAAGAAGAGGGTTTTTTGGATAGATAAATAAAACGTAACATTGATTTTTTTCTCTCTCTATGCTTATTCTAGGGCCAGAACTCAGGACCTGGGCACTATCCCTGAAGATTTTTGTTCAAGGCTAGCACTGTACCATTTGAACCATAGCTCCACTTCAGCTTTTTTGGGTGCTTAATTGGAGATACGAGTCTCACAGACTTTCCTACCCAGGCTGACTTTGAAAAACAATCCTCAGATCTGAGTCTCTAGGATTACAGGTATGAGCCACCAGCACCTGATGATAAAGAATATTTTCAAGAATCACATAATATTAGGATAAAAGAGATCAGTAAAAGTCCTAACTCCCCTTCTTTCTGTAAAAGGAAGTCATACTTTGAGTCACAACAAAGATTATCTACAGAATTCCTAAGGTCCAGTAAAACATAAAATTTAGAGCAATGTGTTCCAAAATTAAGAATTCAGAGATGGAGACAATAGATCACTTAAACCACGTGTGAGGTTTGTCTAAGCAGAGGGCCTAATGTGACCTCACTATACTGCTGCGAAGTCATCCCTGGTCACAATCAAGCTTTCATATTTATATGGCAAATCATACTTCATATTACCTTTTCACGGATAATTGAATTTGAGTTTCACAATAGCTCATTTCTACAAAGAGATGAATTTATTCTGACAGCAGTGATCTATGCCGCTGTACCATTTTTATATAACATTGTGGTGTTTGCAGTATCTCAATAGGACACTGTTAATGGGCCAACAGATTTCCACTCAACAAATGCATCATTAGCACTATAAGCCAAGCACTATGGTCAGCACTTCAGGCATCTAATTTAAGTTTTTTATAGTCATTCTGAGAAGGAAAGGAATTATCATACTCAATGTACCAGGGACCACACTGAGAATCTGATAAGTTAAGTAAGTCAGGCTCCTGGAGTAGTTAATTAAATAATTAGTAGTAGAAGACAGTATAACGGGGGGGAGGGGGGAGGCGGGGAAGGGAAGTGAAGGGTAAACAAAGGAGGAGGCTGCAATGCTTGGTAAGAAATGTATGCATTATCCTGCCCATGTAATTGTAGCCCCTCTGTACAGTATGTTCTCAAATAAAATAAAATACAATTTAAAAATAAAAAAAAAAAAAAAAAAAGAAGACAGTATAACGGACTTCTCTGTGATACTGTTTTAGAAACTATTACAATCACTACAGAGAGCTAGAAATGCAAATTTCATATTGTCTGCCAAGGAGATTAAAGCCAAATAAGCCAATGATTCCATATTCTCCCTTTCTTTCTCTCTTTTCTATTTCCTTCTGCTATAACTTGTTGTTATTATTAAATTTATTATGTCGTGCCACTAGGGTTTGAACTCGTGGTCTTGTGCTTCTTTGGCAGGCTCCCTTGAGCCTTACCTTTAGCCCCTTTGTTAGTTTCTATACTAGAGTGATTAGAAGTAAAAAGATGAAGGTTCCATACATTTTAGAGGGTTGACTAGTAGTTGAATGAAAAGTAATTGGATTGGTGGCTCATGCCTGTACTCATAGCTACTCAGGAGGTTGAGAGTAAAGGATAGCAGTTTGAACCTAGCCTGTGCAGGAAGGTCTGTGAGACTCTTTATCTCTAATTAACTACAAAAAGTTGGAAGTAGAACTGTGCCTCAAGCAGTAGAGAGACCACCTTGAGTGACAAAGCTAAGGGACAGCAGCCAGACATTTTGTTTAAGTCCTAGTACCAACACACACACACACACACACACACACACACACACACACACACACACACACACACACACACACACACACACACACGTTACTGGATTGATCTGAGCCCGGCCCTCAGAGAGGAGACAGACACTGGTAGCTCACCGTGTGTGTGTATTGGCTCTCACCACTTTGCTGACAGTTTGCAAGTTGGGCAAAACCACAGCACTATGTTGTGAATGGACTACAAACAAAAGTAGTGTGTAACATTTCAAGGCAGAGGTAGATAAAAGCTCTCTTAGGATTCTGTACCTCTCACTTTCACAAACTCAGTGACTCCAGAAGGCACATATTGAGATAGTAAAAGGACAAGATAGAAGCAGTTGGGCCCCCTAGTTACTACTTGGAAGAGACTTGGAGAGCCACAGTGGACTTGAACAGGAAATTTTGTTCCTGTAGCACAACTCAACTTCACCCTGACTAATAAGCTCCATCTGCAATATTCCTCTCATTCTGACTTAGTTTACCTCCCTGGTGTTTTCACCCTTGGGGACTATCATGAATAAGCATAAAAGCTTTCAAACTTTCTCCTTCGGCTGCTTTGTTTTTCTCCTGAAATCTGACAACTGTCCAGATTCTGCTCTTTTTCAAAGGCTAGCTGATGCCTTAAATTATTGGACTTTACTTTAAAGATAGACAAACCTGATTCAAAGGCTGAAGGATCAGAAATATCCAAGAGTCAGAAATTGCCATAGTTATTAAACCTTGCTAATGTAAGTAAATTTAGGAAACAATAGGCATATTGTCTCTCTTATTAACCCAGATCCTTGCTTACAGGGCAAACTTAAAAGGGAAAATGTTTTATCTAATTTTTAAAATGTTTTTAAATTTAAATTTAAATTTTTATTCTTGCTAGTACTGGGGCTTCAACTCAGGGCCTAGGCACTGTCCCTGAGCATCCTTTGCTTAAGTCTATCATTCTACCACTTGGTCTACCACGTCATTTTCTCTGAGTAGTTTGCTTGGAGATAAGAATCTCACAGACTAGACTATCCTGCCTGGGCTGGCTTTGAATCACGATCCTCAGATCTCAGCCTCCTGAGTAGCTAGGATTATAAGCATGAGCCACCAGCACCCTATTTCAAATGGTTTTTTGTTGTTTATTTTTTAAGCTAGGGATGCTAAAAGAAAAACTGAGAATCCTCAGGCATAACTAAAGTCAAACACTTATTTTTGTTTATTTTGTCAGTTGTAGAGCTTGAACTTTGGGCCTGGGTGCTGTACCTGAGCTCTTTTGATCAAGGCTAGCAATCTACCACTTTGTGTCATAGCACCACCTCCGTTTTCTGGTGGTTAATTAAGAGTCTCCTGGACTTTCCTGCCCAGGATGGCTTTGAACCACAATCCGCAGGTCTCAGGCCTCCTGAGTAGCGAGGATTACAGGTGTGAGCCACTGGCACCTGACTAGGTCATACATTTAAATAGCAAAATAAAATAGTTACTTTTGAAAACAAGAGAATAGGATGTGTGATCATCATGTAAGTATGAAACTGACTTACAGCAAG
The DNA here is from genome assembly GCF_024711535.1 of Dipodomys merriami. Lineage (NCBI taxonomy): Eukaryota > Metazoa > Chordata > Mammalia > Rodentia > Heteromyidae > Dipodomys > Dipodomys merriami. Next base: position 789,194 of record NW_027206590.1, read on the forward strand.
AACATTCAGAAGGCATAAATTTTTCTCAGAAAAGGGGTCTTCCTTTGAGGCTAAGGGCTTAGGACAAAAGTGTTCATCCCAACAGCACCTATGACAACTATCCTCATCTCTTTGTCTTTAAGTTGAGGCAATTTGGGGGTGGTATCTTACTTATGCTGCCAAAAAATATTATAGATTGGGTAGCTTAAAACCAGAGCTCTATTTTCTCACTGTTCCTGGAACTGCAAGTCCACCATCGAGAACCCTCAAATGCAGCTTCTGGTCAGGGCACTCTCTGATTTGCAGATGACAGTCTTCATGCTGTGCGCTCAAAGGAACTCTTCATTGTGTGTATTTGGAAGAAAGAAGAAGGACAGAGCCATGAGGCTCTCTGGTGCCTTGTCTTATAAGAGCACTAATCACATCCTGAGGGGCCCAGTCTCAGGACCTCAGCTCTAAGCACTTCTTCAAGGACTCATCTCAAAACATGGCTAGCATGGAGGTGGTAGTTAGGTCTGTAACTCATGATGTATTAAGCTAGAGTTGGAGAAAGGAGGCAAATCAGTCCAGAGCTGTAGGAAGCATGGAGTGTAGGCTCAAAATACCTCTTGACACCAATATTATCAACAACCAGTCAGCTAACCTTTGTAGGCAGATAGAAGGCCACTAAAATAGCACAGAAGAAAAATAGTGTACTGAAGAAAAATAGTGTCTAGGACTGAGATGGAATACTCATGGCTTGGGAACAAAGTGAATAAAAGTTTAACACATCACCTAGGTTGAAGGCCTAGATTCTGGGAAAATGTTGGTGCCACTAAGACAATTTGGAAAGTGAGCAAAAGGCACACAAGGAAATTTCTTGGCAGCTTCATCATGGGCAAGGTAACAGCAATGTCAAAAAATGTCTTTGCCTTATGAGGAAGATAGCAAGGCACAAACTCAGGGGCAGGGGAATAAATAGAGTATGCATAAGACAAATATCATGAGTCGTTGATTTAGTATCTACCTAAAATTCCTTTAGAATTAGACATGATTCCACAGCAGCAATTATTTCTAGGCATTAAATCTTTGCTGTATGTGTAGCCACTAGCCACGTATACTCAAGGTTAGCTAGCTGCTCCTTCTCTGATAAGGATGGCGGGAACTGACCTGCTTTATAGTACCCCATGGGCCCATAAGTACTATGAACTATAATTTTACACCTATTACTAGGACTTTTGCACCTATTCCTAATTTTTCTTGTCTGCAAGGAAACTTACCTGTAGGAGGGCTAGGATAAAGTCACAGAAAGTGGAACTTGGCCCAGAAACAGAAGTAAGATATACAAGCAGGAAGTTGTAATGAGATTCCAGAAAGAAAACTAAAACAACAACAACAAAACCCACAGTGGTTCGTGTCGTGGGAAACTATAGGATTTAGGGATTCAGTTGGCCTCTTTTCTGAATTGAAGTAGTTCATCGGTATCTATCTTAGATTGCTTTGTTCTGTGTTGCTTTACTTTCTGGAAGTGTCTCTTCTACTGGGAGGAGACAGTAGAAGCCACAGGCTACCATGAACTTCCCAGCATGTTATCCATAATGATCTCCAAAAAGACTCTGATTAGCTCTGCTCTGTGGCCATGGACCAATCAGAGCATCAAATTGGCTTATAAACTTGGATCACAAGTCCATCCCCAAGTGGAGGAGGTTAGAGGGTGGAGGGTCGGGAGAGGAAAGCAGAGCCAATGCATGGTTGACATCTCTACCAGAATCCTCTTTGCTAGGGTGGGATATTTCCACAACAAACTATAGGAATGCTATCCCTCAAAGAAGAGGAAAAGCACAAGCTATGTCCTTGACGTACACTTAGACAATTTTGCAGTGTTGAGCTGAAAGTCTAGGCTATTCTCAAGTCTGCGTGTCTCTACCACACAAAGTATTCCTCCCACACAGAAACAGAAAGGTTGGATAGGGATGCAAAGAAATGAAAAGGAAGACATTGTTCTGGGAGGTCAAAAACACCAAGGAAGGGATGAGAAAGGGCAGGATGGAGAGAGGCTGTGAGAACAATAAAGCAAGGATTGGGGAACCACGGAGGGACAATCCTGCAGCTTGAAGTCCCTCCGCGGGAATGGTTACCAGAGGCTGCTGCTATTTTTCAGACAGTGTTTTTTCTCCCCTTTGTTTTCCCCATTTGCTGAGAGGCAAATGCCCCATTCATCTTTCCAAAGGCGACTTCAGCTTCTAGGGGCAGAGCCTTATACAGTTGGCTGTGCTCACACACATCCTTTTTCCTTTCCAGAAGCAACATGATTTGGCAAACCAAACTAATAACCCATTAAGGCTGCAGAGACCAGTGGCTGTCACCACAGTGGCTCAGTTTTACTGGGGATGGGTTGGGGTAGTTGTTAGTCTTGTGCCTACAGGATCCTCTACCATGGGCTGAGCCGGACTTGGCTTTTCCATATTCTCACTTCTTGGGCCTCGTTGCAGTAGCAGAACTCAATTTGTCACCACACTATTCAGTAAATGCAGAGGTAGGGGTGGGAAGAGATCTTCCTTTCCAGAACATCTGATAGTTGAGGAGGAGTAGGCAGAGAACAGCCAAAAGTAACATGGCACCAAGGCAGTGGAATGAAGCCAGTCCAAACCATGTAAGGCAAGGGACCCATCTGTCTCACTGAGCATCTTCTATGATCTGCGTAAGGTGGGAATCAGGTTAGAACTGACAGCAAAGACACATCTTCCTCATTTCTGCTGATTCTTCTCTGTGGAAAGAGTTGAGCAAGCAAGGGACAACTGGGTTTCTTCACCCCTTTGCCCACTTCATTTTGGAGAGGCTGATGGGTAGGGGACAGTCAATTTGGAGGGAAACATGCAACTACTGTATTTGCAGACATCCTGGTCTCAGGTCTATTTTATGTGGCAGTTTGAAGTCATTGCTAATTAGTCCTTCCCATATTGCTATGTTAACATACTAATCTGTGGTACCTGGGGATATGGTTGTGTTTGTAGAAAGGTTTCTGCACAGGTAATAAGTTAAATGAGGTCTTTGAGGTGCCGCCCAGCCCAATGTGAGAAGACACAGACACAGAGGACAAGCCTGGAAGGATGCAGCTAGCAGATGACATTTACTACTGAAGGAGAGATGGGTTTCAGAAGAGAGCAGCCTTCCTACGTCGCCCATGTCTAGCCTCTAATTCTGCGAGGAAATAGGTTTGTTGAACCATGAAATCTTCAGTGTTTGTCATGAAAACTCCAGCAAATTGTCAAGATATCTGCTCTGGCTGGGCTATGAGACTACTTACTGCCAGATAAATCTCTAAGCCTTAACAAGGCAAAGGTCTCTCTATGACCCCCATACTCTTCATGGAAAAGATTGCTTTCATCCAGTGTCATCTGAATTAACTTGATAATAAGGTCAAGAGTTTTTCTTCCATCTGGCTTTCTCTTCATTTCTTTTCCCATTTTGTTCTGTTGTTTGGTGAAGAAGTAGGAGGACTGGAGACCTTCCGCTTGCTAGGCAAGCCCTCTGACACCTGAGCTGCAAACCCTTTTTGATTTATTTTCCAGATATCATCTCATGCTTTCGCCCATAGGTAGCCTCAGAGCACGGTTCTACCATTATATCACACATACCTAGTATTACAGGTAGGTACTACCATGAGATATGATCTTGAGATAGGGGCTTATTAGCACTTTTTTGTGGTTTTAATCATGATCCCCTCATGTCTGCCTCCTTCATAACTGAGAATATGAGAATGTGCCTTGGTCCTATAGGGCACTTTTCTATTGGCTTACCATGAACACTCCAGATTAGATGATAGCAGTTCAGATAAAGTTAGACTGCAGTGGCAATTAACCTCCAACTCTCAACAGAGAAATAGCTTGTTCTTTCCACACGTTCTGTTTTTTGTCTACTAGGCAGCCTTCAGATCTTATGCATGAACACAGCTCAGCAGGAGACTTCTCACAGTGACTGCTCCTTCCTAAGATCACCAGGGTTCACAATCACCACAGTAGTGGGACGGGAACACGGTGAGCACCTCACTGGTTCCTTAGCCCTACCTCCCTAGAAATGACACACATCACATGCAATCATATCTCATTGACCAATCAGGTCATTTGCCCATGGCTAACATCAAAAGATGGGCAGGTGGGGAGGGGCAGGGGTTGGGGGGTGGGAAGAGAGTGAAATACTATCCTGTGTCCAGAAGGAGGTCTGGAAATACTTGAGGCTGGTCATAATGACAACCATATGGAATGTAGTCCCTGGCCCTGAAGAGGTTACATGCAGAGAAGAGTGACTAATTGAGCCCAAATTGTCATTCTTTTGTGAGGAAATTGCCCTCCTCATGTGTGTGAGTGACCCAGACCAAAGGTTCTCAGATGAGCCATTCCTGTCCTCAAGAAGTGAGACTTTGAAGAAAGGCAAGCATTGGTGGCCAAGCTTCAGCACAGCCAAAAGCAGATATCTTCTAAGCAATAAAGAGATGCTAGGGATGGAGCTGTTCTGAGGTTTGTAGGATTTGGGGCATCCCTATAGCATCCTACCTCCTAGAGGCTATTAGATTTTCTGATCATTGTGACAAAAAAAATATCCCAAGGTTTCCACTTGAAGCAGAGTAGAATTATGGTAGAAATGTGTTGTTGTTGTGTTTTCATGTTAGAAAAAAAACATGCTCTCAGCCTATATGGTTAGAGAAAATATTTGGGAATAATGAAAAGCAGTATGTTTCTATCTTTATGATGGGGATATCAAAGTGAGTCACAGAATGACCAGCATCAGAGTTGGTAGGAACCTCAGAGCACCATGAGTTAAATTCTGTTATGTCTCAGGAAAACAACTGGGACCTGATTACTGCAAGGATTCTTTTTTATCAGGATCCCAGCTAGAGGCGGAAAGAGATATTTCCTCCTTACTTTCTTAAACTTGTGGCTCTCTCTCTCTTAACTCAGGCTACTGAAATAAAAATGCCACAGACTGTGGTAGAGGCGAGAAATCAAGATCAGAGCACCACAAGGCCTAGTTCAGGTGAAGGCTCCATTCAGGATTGCAGACAGCTGACTTCTTGTTGTGTTCTCGTGCAGTAGAAAAAAGGAGTGGAGACTCTCTGGAGTCCTATTTTATAAGGACACCATATTCTAATCATAACCCAATCACATCTCAAAATCTCTACTTTTTAATATCATCACCCTGGAAATATGAATGTTGGAGGAGCAGGAGATTATAAACCTTTAGTCCACTACATACCTCTCATCCATCCTCCAACATCGACCTACAACTCTTCTACCTCACACATACCAGTCTACTTTTGACTTCTTTGAGTGGAGGCAGAAGAGAGTGAGGGATAGCACATGGTTAGAAGGAGTAGAAAGAGGGTAAGTTAAACAACATTTGCAGAAGAGTGGTTCTTTCTTAGAGGAATTTAAGCCACTGAACCTTAGATATGGGAATTCAAGCCACTTGCAAAAGATATGTAATATGAGTAGATCTCCCAGGTGTCCAAATAAAACAACTTGGAGTCTCTGTTGAGGCGGATCTCTGGTGTAAATGACAAGCACTGTTATTACTATTCATATTTACCATGTAGTTTCTAAAACTAGCCGCCGGAGGGGTCAGCAGAACTACTTGACAATGAAGGCAGGAAATGGAATCGTAAGCATGGTGAAAACATTGTCCGTTTCCTCTTCCTCTTTTAGAATGACTGCATGGTTTGTAAAAGGATGAGAAAGCAATTATTTAGGGGGAGTGGTTAGGTACTCCAGATGTTAGATCACCTGCTCCAACTTTTCAGCTGTGGCTTGCAAATTTGTTTAATCTAATTCCTTAAACTAGTTTCAAGCCTTGGTCCCCAAGGCAGAACTGAAAGCTATATATATATATATATATATATATATATATATATATATATATATATATATATATATATATATACCCCACGGTACTACTCCCAGGCTGAAAGACAGATGCTTGAAGGCCTGAGTGATTTTTATACTTAGAACTGCTTTTACATTGGGCTACCCTAGATTGTTCCAAAATGGCTAGGGCTAATCTGAGGAACCATAAACATTCATCAGGAGCTCTCTCTTCATTTCTCGGAAGGTTTATAACATATGTGTGTCAGTGGCTGACAAGAAGGGTTTCTAGGAAGGTTGTCAGTGACACAGGAAAGACAGTACCAACACTTAAATCGGTGGCATCTCGCACAGCTGTTCCCTGGCTCCCCGCTGCATAGGAACTGAGTGGACAGGAGGTCTGGGAAACAGCCCTGCCCCCCCAGCCACCTTCAGCAAGCATGTGTGCAGCTTAGGAAGGAAGTCCAGTGGGAAGTCCATGTTCCATAATGACACGTTTTCATGTCCCATGTGCAGCTGTGACCAGCAAATATATCAAGAAGTATCTGTGTAATGGGAGAGGAAGTTCATTTTGCCTGAGGACATTTTATTCTAACTTTGTTCTTATGCCAGAATGGATCATCTAGGTCCCCCAAATCCCAGCTGGAAGAGATTCCTTTACTTCCTTTGGTGTAGAAAGCAGAGGATAAAGAATCAGGGCCCAAGATGTATTACAAATTTTCCCCCAAAGCCAGAAGAAAGAACCAGCTCTTCTCCCTGATCTTTATTCTTTAACAATTAGCAGAAGGAGAAAACCAATCTTTCTGATAGAGAAAAAGGTCTGTCTTCATCAGCAGCAGTTAATTTTACAGGTCAGCTTGACTGAGCGATGGGGTGCTCAGACATTTGGCTACACTTTATATCCTGTAAGGATGTTACAGGGTAAGGTTAACACTTGAAGAAGCAAATTGCCCTCCATGATGTAAGTGGGCCTTTCAATTCACCAAAGGCCCGAATAGAACAAAAAGACTGAACAAGGAACATTTTATCATCTTTGAGCTGAGATGTCAGTCTTCTCTAGACTTGGGTTCAAACAAGAGCTGTGCTATTTTTTTCCCTTGGTCTCAAGTTTACTGACTACAGATGTCAGGATATCTCTGTCTCCAAAATCACAGGAGCAAGTTCCTTAAAATAATTATCTTCACAGATAGATGGATCTGTCTATCCAATGTATCTGTATGATTCGCTTTGAAAAATATTCTCATTTGAAAATAAGAATAAAAACCTCTGATTACTTCAGAGAGTTCCATGGGGTAACATGGAATCACATGGTGGAACACTTGGCCTTGGGATCAACAAGTGACAATGTTACCTTTGCATAATGCCATTAAACAGACTCTCTTCTGATCCTGTTAGGCCTGGAGCCCGGCCTGGCTGTTTTGCGCACATGTAGACAAGTAGGTCCTCAAAGAGGTAGGCAGGGGCAACACTTGTAAGAGGCTCCATTGGTAGCCTCTACCTCTCCTCTTGCAGGGCTTGAGATAGAGTCAGATTTCCAGGACTAGAACTTGGGATGTGACTTTGACATCTCAGCTGCTACAGAGACCCCCATGACTCACCCAGTTGTCAAGTGTGTCCAAGACTTCTCTGCTTGAAGGAAGCTCTGATATCCATACCTAAGCTCTTCCCGTTCTCTGTCTTTAACCTTAACAGGCACTCTAATTCTGAACTTTTGTGCTGCTCAGTGTCCAGCTACTGTAGTCAGCCTCAGTAGGACTGTACTATCCAGCCTTGCCTTCCCCTTCTCTGAGCACTGGATTCTTCTTGGATGACTCTTCCTCTAGCTAAGTGTCTTTCTGTATAATTTTAGGTTGAGAGTCTTGGGCTCCATCTCTGACTTCTGAATAAAGAGTAGGGATTTACCTTACTTGTTCCTTATCCTTCTGTTGGACAATATCCACAGTGAAAGCTCTCAGGGTGGCTTAAAGTCATTATATAGTCATCTCAGAGGCCTAGGTATCCTCCAGAGGCTTTCTGAAGTAGAACTAGTATGCCAACTCCACACTAGAGTAACTAGATTTCCTTTCATTCTCCCCGATTCCCATATTGATAAAAATTTAGTCTCTTTCAGTTCTAAGTCCATCTACGTGAAAGTAATTTATAACCTCCTCCATCTTCTTTCTTTTAAATACAGGCTCCAAACTTCCTGAGAGTGTGGATTGCTTTAAACATGTCATAGAGAACAAAGTGATGAAAGTCTAGCTGCCTAACGGTTCTTCTCAGAAGGATCTGATTATCCTGAGTGTGGAGTGTGGAAAAGGTATTGACTTGCATTCGATTTTAAGCAATATCTACACTCTAACACCTGAAGAGGTTACCAGAAGCTACTTTTCCTCCTTAAAATATGTAGAAACTTTGGACTGTTTCTTATTTTACCTGTTCAACAAGTGCTTCCATAGGACTGAAGAATGGCGTCAATTGATAGGGTAGCATTTATCACCCAAATCCAAAGAGTCCTATGGGAATCTCAAACAAAGAGAAATAGGCATGCAGCTATCTTCCATTCTCTTAATTGGAAGAACAAAGTAGGTCCTGAGGTTACATTCCTGTAATAACCATCCCTTGACATGGTCTTACGTCTGCTAAGTTATCTGTTAGGGCAGTTTGATGGATTGAGAGGCTAGCTTTAGTTGGCCACTTATCTCTCCCCTTTCTCACTACATTGTGTAGAAATGGACTACAGAGCAATCTCAATTATTCAGAGCATGACTCTAAACCAGGACTACTGCAGACATTGATGTATAATCACTTTGTTTGTATATTTTTCATTTTCCCAATAAGATCGCTATTCTTTTTCCTTCCAGGATAGGTAAGACTCTCATTTGTATTTATTTCATCTAAAGATACATCTACTTTGCTGCCAATGCAAAAGTAGCAGGAAACAGAGATTTTCCTGGACAAAGAGAACAGAGTTTAAATAACAGTCTTTGGGTGATGTGCACTTACCAATATCATCAGTCCATTTACTAGAACCCTTCAGAAAAATGTTTTCTTCTTTTTTTTTTCTTTTTTTCCAGGGCTGAGGACCGAACCCAGGGCCTTGCGCGCGCCGGGTGGGTGCCCTTCCGCTGCGCTAAACCCCCAGCCCCCAGAAAAATGTTTTCTGACCTTCATGGAGCAGCATTTGGCTTTTAAAAAGTAATACTTTTGCAGGCTGGGAAGGTGGCTCAGTGGAAGAGTGCTTGCCTTGCATGTACAAGGCCCAGGGTTCAATTCTTCAGTACCACATAAGCAGAAAAGGCTGCAAGTGGTGCTGTGGCTCAAGTGGTAGAGCACTTGCCTTGAGCTGAAGAGCTGAGGGACAGTGCCCGGGCCCAGAGTTCAGGCCCCAAAATCGACATAAAAGAAAAAGTAATGCTTTTGGTTTCTTCTATTTACGGGCATCATAGCTTACTAACTTTTGAAATATTTGAATGCAATAATCACACAGACTTTAGAGTCAAGCAGGCCCAGGTTAGTCTCTATATTGAGTCCAAAGCTCCTAAAGCTTGCTTACTATCCTTTAAGTGTCTTTTAACTGGGCCACCAGAAGGCTATAGAGCTGTCCAGAGATGATATAGGTAATCTGTCCCTGAGGAAGACGTAGTGATCATTTGTTGAATTTAAACAAAAGATCTTAATCCTAACATATTTAACTTCAAGTTGGCTTGTTTTCACTCTCATGAGTTACCAACCAAGCCCCATCAGATTGACAGAAAATATTCTTTGGTTCTTTATTCTTCCAAATATCTTTTTCCCCTCTTTAAGCAAATATAATAACACATCTGGGATCTATTATATGGTGGTATATGTTTCAGTATATGTTTCTGCTAATGCTTCAGTAAACAGAAACCGCATGAATGTTGACTGCTCAGACAGTAGCTGCTGGTCTGCCCTGAGCGAGGCTCAACAGAGAGTTCAACATTGTAGAAATAAAACAACAGGCTCATCAAAAGTGCAAGTCTAGCCCTAGCTCTATTTGACTCACTTCTCAGCATTAAAATGATGCATTTAACTATTTCCTCCTTTTAGAATAAGGAAAGTTTTGAACATGTATGATTCTCTTTATTTGTGCCAAATGCAAGTATAGTCTGGTTTAGCATCATTAAACTTAGCTGCTGGATGGTTAAACAAGCAGGTAGATGTTTTGTTGTTGTTTTGATTTATACCTCTGGGTTAGCATTGCAGTGATTCGCTTGGTCTTTTCCTCATGACTGTACATAGCTGCCCTATGCACTAGACATCAAATCCACATTCAAAGAGTGACAAGGAAGAAGTAGCACATGCCATATGTGTGTTTTTCTCTTTTAAGTCATACATCAAGACAGTTTCCTTCACAGACAAAGCTGTATTCTGCAGCTACCTGTGCCTGGGGGCAGTCTGGGGAAGTGAGGCATCACCTCTTCCAGCCTCTGCAGTGGAGACAGAGAGAGAGGAATGGGTGCTGGGTGGGCCAGTCACTTGTGTTTACCATCATGAATCTTACAAAAGCTTTTTATTAGCCAAGGTGAACAGATCTCCTTGAACTAACAACAACAACAACAACAACCAAACAAACAAATAAGAGGGGCAGCAGGCTGTAGAAGAAAGAATTCTAGAGCCAGGCTCACCAAAATTTACTTCCTGAGTCTATCCTGTCTGAGTGGGATGGCTCTGGACAAGTCAATTCTCTTCTACCCTCTACATCTTTAATTACAGTAACGCATCACAGAGGCCGATTGCGAAAATTATACTACAGAACATGAAGACACTTCGGAGGCTGATTACCTCTCTGGCCACACCATTGTAGTATAGAATAATTCCTCAAAATACTAGGTGAGGGGAAAACAACTACTACAGACGCTGAATTAGCTCTGTGTGTGTGTGTGTGTGTGTGTGTGTGTGTGTGTGTGTGTGTGTGTGTGTGTGTGTGTGTGTGTGTGTGTGTGTGTGTGTGAGGAGCAAAGGAAGGAATGGATGCAGAAGGCTTGAGAGGAGAATCTTAATCACCAACAGAGGGGTAATCTGAGAAAAGCAGCTGAAACTGACACTGACAGAAGTAGGAGACTGTACGGGCCTGCAGTCAAGAGAGAAAATCCTGGACAATCTGGCCTCTAGGAAATCCTGAAATTGACTGCCATTTCTTCCTATCAGAGCAGGGTCCTACACTGGGGACAACTTGCTGAGAGTCGAACCAAACTAGCAGGCTAAGGGCAATAATAAAAAGGAAAGAAAACGTTAAGATAAAAGTAGTTGGAGAACCCTCATGTGATTTCAGAAAGGAAACTTTTAGGCATTTAACATCATGTGAAAATGATAGAAAGCTGAGCTCTGAGAAGTTGTGTTATCTGAAGGGAACTGCCTTCTAAAACGATCTACCTTCTAAAAAGAAATAGAAATCTGTTTTACAAAACTGAAAACAACAGAAATCAATTCCCACAAAAAGTTATTTTAGGAGCCGGGCACCGGTGGCTCACACTTGTAATCTTAGCTACTCAAGAGGCTGAGATCTTAGGATCACGGTTCAAAGCCAGCTGGGGCAGGAAAGTTCCTGAGACTCTTATCTACAATAAACCACTCAGCAAACCGGAAGTGGCGCTTTGTCTCAAGCAGTAGAGCGTTCACCTTGAGCTGAAGAGCACGGGGACAGTGCCCATGGCCAGAGTTCAAGCCCCACGACTGACAAAAAAAAAGTTATTTCAGGGGGAAAAAAAAATAAGATGTAGATAACATCCCTACCGAAGCAAAAACATGCCAGAAAAACACGCCTTGTAAACAGATTATTGAAAATGAGGAAGAGATATTTAAAGATATAAGAGATATATGTTTAAAATAAAATCAGAATTACAAAAAGTTCACCAATAGAAATCAAAAAACAATTTAAAATCAAAGAACAAAGTATTTTAGAAATGAAAACTAAACTATAAGGAACAGACGGAAAATAAACACAACAGATGATATCTTACAGGAAATAGCAAAAAGAAACCCAAATTTTTTTTTTGTTAAAGATTTTTTTCAAAAGTTTTTTTTAATTTAATTTTATTTTATTTGTGAACATACTGTACAGAGGAGTTACAATTACATGGGCAGGATAATGCATACATTTCTTACCAAGCATTGCAGCCTCCTCCTTTGTTTACCCTTCACATCCCTTCCCAACCTCCCCCCTCCCCCCCAATCCCAATCCCAATCCTTCTCCTTCCCCCCCCTTCCCCCCCCCCCCCCCCGGCACCGACGTTGTAAAGCTCGTTTTGGACATGACAACTTGTACTTCTCATTGTTGCAACAGGTCCACCTGTATCCTTAAACAACTGGTTTTTCCCCATCTCCTCCACAAGTTATACTGACATCAAATATAGTGAAAGCAGGGGTTATACTGTGGGGGAGGGACATACAAAGCAACAAAGAGATAATCTTATAAATGCGTTAGAAACACATGCATAAAAGAAAAAAACATTAAAATACATATCTAAGGGTTCATTTTCCTGACATCACATTATCTGACCTTTTCCACTTGACTCATACATCTACTAGATATTACAAATAAGGGAAACCATGGGACCTATGTTTCTTTGGGCCTGGCTTACTTCACTTAATATAATTTTTTCCAAGTTTTTCCATTTCCTAACAAATGGGGCAATGTCATTCTTTCTGATGGAGGCATAGAATTCCATTGTGTATATATACCACATTTTCTTGATCCATTCATCTACTGAGGGGCATCTCGGTTGGTTCCATATCTTAGCTATGGTAAATAATGCTGCAATAAACATAGTTGTGCTGGTAGCTTTAGTGTGGTCTTGTTTGTAAACATTTGGGTAAATGCCCAAAAGTGGGATTGCTGGGTCATAGGGGAGTTCTATGTGAAGTCTTTTGAGGAACCTCCATACTGCTTTCCAAAGTGGTTGAACAAGTTTACATTCCCACCAACAATGAAGTAAGGAAGAAACCCAATTTTTTGAAATAAGAAATAAATAAAGAGTGGAAAGTATTCAGGAGAACATGTTAAGTATTGAAGATTGGTAAAGAAGACCCAATATATGAACCACTGGAGTCCTGTAAGGGGGAAAGTAAAATAAGGGAACAGAAGATTCTAAAAACTGTAACTTAAGAAAACCTTCCTGAACTCAAATTAACAGTTGAAAGAACACAACTGTGAACCTGAGAATACCAATGCAGACTGAGCAGCAGTTAGAAAGTTTCTAGAAAGATTGCTTCTAGCAGCATGTATCTTTGCCTCACCGTCCCAAAGTGCTCATGTATCTCCACTGTACACTCATGCAGGGCCAACTGTGTAGAGGGACTCCTTCAAGTAGCCCTTTAATAACTGCAAACACTGATCTGCCCTGTGGAGGACGGGGTTCTTAGGGGTCCTCTCCTATACTTTAATCTTTCTCATGAGTACTCAGTGCTCATGGAAAGAGCTGTTGCGTAAATAAGATTCCTTTTATTTCTGGGGCTCCTAGAAATTCTAAACTGTTGTGATACTCTATTCTAACACTTCGGGAGCTGTTAAGATTTTGAATTTTTTTTTTTACTGACATTTGAATCTATTTTTGTCAATTAGCTCACCATGCTCGTGTGTGTGTGTGTGTGTGTGTGTGTGTGTGTGAGAGAGAGAGAGAGAGAGAGAGAGAGAGAGAGAGAGAGAGAGAGAGAGAGAGAGAGAGAGAGAAGAGAGAGAGAGAGAGAAGAGAGAGAGAGAGAGAGGGGAGGGGGGGAGAGAGAGAGTTGTGTGTGTATGTATATGTGGATGCCAGGTTATACGGTTTGAATTCAGGACCATACTCTCACCTGGCGTTTTTGCTCAAAGTTCACCCTCTGCCATTTGAACTTCCTCTTACTTTGCTAGCAGCTCTTTTTTCCTCCCATGCTCTACAAAAGATAAACTCTTTTATCCATCCCATCCCTACTCAGAGAGATTTGGCAACATTTGAAATTCAGTTTTCCTGGTTGTGTTGAGACCTCTGATCTCTGATGGATTAAAAACAGTATGACTTTCTAAATCATATGTGGCTGGTTGCTGAATAGTGATATTCTCTTCTATTTTTTTCTCTTTTACATCTTAAGTGAAAAGGAAACTCCAATTTTTAGAAACTATTTTCAAGGCTCATAGTCCATGGCTCCAGTATTAGTATTGTTACCCAATTATTTGTGTAGTATGGGTTGAAACATAGGAAATAATGGGGTCGTCTAATTTTCTGTGTTCTTAGAAACAAGATATTTGATTCAGAAAAAAGTGATACTTATATGGTATGAAAGGGATAAATTAAAAATCCTATAACTCTGAATCTGAATTGGAAACAGTCATTGTGGAATATTAAATTCTATTTAATAAAAATGTCTAGATCTAATGACTAATCCAGTCAAAGTAAGCACCTATACAGTTCCTGAACTGTCTAATATCATGATCTCCTATTATTAGAGACCAGAGTTTCTTGGAGAAATGGCCAAGTTGCTGTCTGAAGCAGGAAATACAAGAAGGACTTGACTTCTAAACAACAAATCACATATTTTTATGCATAAAATAAAATACAATGTATTTTTCCAAAAGAAATAGGCAAGAAGAAAGAATATGTTTTAGATTGAATTATATTTCCCTAAGTGCTTCTACTAAAACTCATTTCACAAAACCTTTTTCTTCCTTGAAAACACTTTTCAGAAGATTCTGTGTACCTTTATTCTAGATTTGCCAAGACAAATAGCTAGAAAATATTTCTTCTTCACAGTCCAAGGAACATGCCATCCACTATGTAATAAAAAAGATGTATTGAGGGATTCAGCCCTTCACTCTTCCTCCCATTTTAGAGGGGAAAATGTGTTCATAAATGCACACATACACTTATGAAAGCAATGCAAGTGTCTGAGCATAAATGTAGAAGCCACAGTCAGAATGGAAATCTCTATGGAAAACATACCATCTTTCTCAGCAAGAGTTAGAGGGAGAACAATTTAACCCAATATTTTAAATACATGAAAGGAGGTCATTTGTTCTCTGAGTTGAGATTTCAAAGCCAAAACATGAATCCAATATAGATTTTTTTTTATCAGCGATTGAGTATGTTGGCTTCTGAAAGGGGATCCCAGACCTTCCAAAAGTCTTTTGAAGTTCTAGTTTTCTTTGTCTTCAGATGTCTTGACATAATCAGCTCATTGATGCCTTGTGCTGTCTTGTAAACGTCAGCATTTGCTCACCACCCTACGTTAGGGCTGGAGACTGGAGAGGTTCTGCTCCCTGTGACATGGGGGCAGCTGGCCAGGAAGTTCTCAAATGTGCAGCCATGTGAAGTATGGGGCCGAACCATTGCCCAGTGGGATGTCAAGGCTTTCAATCCTCTTCAGCTCCAGGCTTCAAAGGCTGAGGCCATCTGTACTCAGTGACCTGCTTGTCTGGCCTGACAAACCCCTTTCCCATGGGATGGTAGGGGAAAGGGATCAGATTGACATGCCTCACATACCTCTATTTTTCAAAGTTGAGAGGCAGCACATGAGACCCACCAATAATAAGACTCAGCAAGATCAAGAAGTTTTCCTCTAGGTTACATTGATGACTGCCAGACGATTGGTTTCAAAAACTTAACTTTCTCTGTTTATGATAAGGCCCTTGTCGGTTATAGCAGAAACTTATGCATGTGTCCATTATTCAAATCATTACAGCAATCATCCCAGTAGATGTTATTATCTCCACTTTAAAGATGAGGGCAGCTCATCCAACTAGTGCAGTACTAGGATTTGAACTCAGGAGCTTAGGCAATAGTGACCTGCTTATCAAAACCCTCACCTCACTGATCATTAGACACTTGGGCACTGGTCCTTCTGTGAATAAATTTATTTTTATTTTTGTGGGTCTTCACAGAATCCAGTGTCCACATTCCAGCTAGCATTGACACAATACACTTCCAGGCAAAATACATATGACAGAATGATAACATAAGCAGAAGTAGAATAAACCAAGTTGGTGTTTTAGGCCTGGTGCCCTGTTAGATATGGAGCAAACACAGACTCTCTTGATGCTCCTAGCTCCATATGATCAGTCTCCTTCTCGCTCCATATAATCAAGCTTATGTCTAATGTTGCCTGAATGACAGAGGAATCTTCAAGCCCAGAATGATCCCCCCACCAAGATCCACACTGTAACTCTCTGTGCATTTCTAAACATGTGCATTAAATCTTTTCCTTCACTGCCATTCATTCCCTGCTTAAGGAAAGTTATCCAGTTATCAGTATCAGGAAATACCTTCTATGAGGATTAATTTCCTCTTCTATAACACTTCTAGTTCCTTGTACATAGCTTCAAAATAGCAGGTAGCAACAGTATGGAGGTTCTTCAAAAGACTAACTATAGAGCTTCCCTATGACCCAGCAATTCCACTCCTGGGCATTTATATAATAAACCACAAACAAGGCCACACTAAAGCCAGTAGCATCATGTTCATTGTTTACTATAACCAAGATCTAGAATCAACCCAGATGCCCCTCAAATGATGAGTGGGTCAAGAAATTGTGGTGTATATGCACAATGGAATTATACTTTTCCATCAAAAAATAGTATTGTACCATTCATCAGGAAATGGAAAGATTTGGCAAAAATTATATCAAAGTCAACCAGACCCAAAGAAATATAGATTTCATGGTTTCCCTCATTTTATAACTAGAATGTGCCTATAAAACTACAAATAAACACAATGGATGGCAAAAGACAAAAAATACACTTGCACATGATAAATTATATAAGACTCTAGACTTTCACACAGTGAGACCAAAGGAGGACATTCTCAGGAGAGGATCACAAAGGTTCAATAGATATGTGCTTATGATCATATAAAATGATGTTTATTGAAATGAACTCCAAGAAATAGAAACAAGGGTTTTTTTTGTTATTTTTGTTTTTGTTTTCTCCTCTGTCACTGCTTTTGTTTTCTGTACCTTTGTCTTGTCTGTAAGTTCATCTGTTTTGTAGAGGGGAAGAGGGAGCATATAAATGGTGGGACAAAGAGTGAACAAATGCAGCAGTGATACTCACAAGACACTATGTTGAAAATGAACTATACAATTTGGGGAGCAGGTAGAACAGGAGGGATAAAGCAAGGGGAAAGGTGACACTGTTCAAAAAGAAATGCACTCATTACCTGGCTTATACTGTAACCCCTCTGCATATCACTTTTACAATAACAATAAAAAGCAGGTAGCTGAACATGGTCTCTCAATCACTAGGCAGTAACATTTTGAAGGTAAGAACCTTACATTTCTAACCTTTCCATCTAACACAGTACCTATACATAGCAGACTCTTATTTTCTTACTATAACTCTTCCTTTTTATTTTTGTTTCTTCTCCCTTCTCTCCCTTTCCCTCTCCTCTCTCTCTTTCTCTCTCATTGAAGTAAGGAGGTCAGTTCTGGCTGGTGCCACATTGGCCACATGGTGGATGGTAGGGTCTGGCATCTTGTTTTCATGCTGGAGGAAGGCCCCCACCCTATCACCTGTCTCCCAAGTAATGGGCGTGCCCGGACCCCTGGAGGCAGGGGCAGGTACTTGGCTGATAGGTTACTGAATCTGTCAGTCCAGTGTCTGGGACTGGTAATTTCCTGAGGAACTTTCCCCTGCACTGACCTATTTAGGCCTGGACCAACCTAGCCACCAGAAGACCAAGCCCTGTGTGTCTCTGTGATTGTATCCTATGTCCTGTCTCCTGGCTGTCTCCAGTCATCATGGCGTCCCAATTCAGCTCTCCATTGGAGCTGAATTGGCTTGTTGGTATTGTTTTTATTATCTCTTTCCTCCTTAGCATGTTTCCTAGCTGTGTTATGTGTATTGGCATGTTGCAGGCTTTTGTAACAACTGGAGGCCTGCAGCCTGTTAACTGTATAATAAAGATCCAATATTCTATATTTTAAAATGTGGCTTCTGGGATCATTTACCTTACAACACCATCGGTCACAGTGATTCTACCAACATGTCTTGTTCTGGCTAGAGTTCACTGTGGGACCCACCTGGGGCCCCAAGGCCACTTTAAGCATCACTTGGGAATTTGTTAGAAATAGTCTTTAGGTATCATCCCAGACCATCTGAAATTCTGGAGCTAATGTCCACTCGTCTGTATTTTGTCAGCCTTCCAAAAAAAATTTCTGATGTATACTCAAGTTTGAGAAATCACTGAATTAAAGCATCTAGTTTCAATTGATGTAAAATTTTACCTTTGAACAGACCTTGCCTGAAGTAATTGAGGTATAATGCCTATGTAAGGCAGGATTTGAACAAATAGGGGGCTATTACTGAAGTTGGATGGAGGCTCACTCTTTTCCTTTTTTTTTTTTTAACCTCTGTCTTAGTCTCTCACATAAATCTGCATCCAAAAAGGAAATAGTGCCCCCACCATTATTACCGGACTGTTGTTTTGTGGTGAAAGGAATGTTCTGGTGATTTTAGGAAGATGGCTTTGCTTATGAACAGGAAGTCTTGAGGGGAAAAACTTCTACTCGAATTTTTTTTTAATGGTGTTCCTTTATTTTTGTTCCTTAACAACAACAACAAAAGCACTATTCACAAGCATTAGCTGACTGTAGAAGTAAACCCTCCTCCCGAGGGAGAAGCAGAGCCCCATGGGAGCCATTTGTAATGTCCCCGCAGGTACAATTAAATAAACTCAGAGGGCAATGGCTCTCAAGATTCCGCTTTGAACAGAGAATCTGTGCAGTGTACATTGGCCTGAGGATGAGGCAGAGACTGGGGATTCTTGCAAGACTGCCCCTGCAGAACACATTGAGCCACTGCTTACTGCTGTGCCTTAGATTGGCCCCCTCCAGTATCATCCTACAGTCACTAAGTGTTTGGGAATGTAAAGGGTTATGCAGTCTACAAAAGGCATTCTTGAGCTCCATCCAGTGAACTCCAACAATGAGCAGTGCAGATCCTATTATTTACACCGCATGAGTGAGAAACCTGGGAGGTATGAGGAATAGGAGCTTCTCATATGAGCATAAGTTGAATAAAATTTAATCAAGTGATACATAAAACTAAATGAACCACAGGAGGTTTGGATAGTTTGTCTCATTATGTCTTTGAAGGCAAATGTAGTCTTAATTTTATTTCACAGTTGAAGAAACTGAAGTCTTGAATGTTGAGGTAAATTACCCCACGTCGCTAAGTTAAAAGATAAGGCAAACACCAACCAAACCCTGGTTTCTGAGGCCAACCCTTGTCCATGGGTCAGATTTGGGTACTTTATGTTTCATATATTTTAGTGGCAGGACTGGGGTTTGAACTCAGGGCATTACACTTGAGAGGCAGGAACTCTTATCACTTGAACCATGGCCCAGCCAGAGATAAGTACTTGAAAGCAGCATGCCCAGAAAAGGAGTCATTGTGGACGCCATGTTTATTCCCAGAAAACACTTAAGAAGAACTGCTTAGTGACCATTCAGTTTATCTTAGTGCATTACCCAGGGTTCTCCAGAGAAACAGAACCCATAGGATACTACAGAAATTATCACAGGGAGTTGTTTACTATGGGAATTATCTCAGGCAATTAAACCAAGGATATGTAGAATATACCACGTGTAAGTGGTATATAAAAAGTCAAGTGATTCATTCATTCTTTCCTTCATGACTAGCACAAAATAGCTACTTTCCTGATGATGAGGATGAGGATGGTAGTGGTGATGATAATGGAGGGAGTAATGAGGAAAATCAATTCAGTACAGTCATCATTTCCTGGCATGAAAATAGCTTCTACTAGAAATTTCTGGCGTTTTTTAGGTTACAAGGGTGTGTGTGTGTGTGTGTGTGTGTGTGTGTGTGTGTGTGTGTGTGTGTGTGTGTGTGTGTGTGTGTGTGTGTGTGTGTGTGTGTGTGTGTGTGTGTGTGTGTGTGTGTGTGTGTAAAGAAGCAAGTCTGAGTTAACCATATTCACCACCTCTGTGCCCTGGAGTTGTCTCAGAAATGGTTGGTCAGATCTGAGAGGATCTGTTGTTGAGACTTCTGAATGCTCTACTCTTTGAGGAATCTTCTGGAAGAGATACTCTCTGGTCCTGAAGCCTGGTAGTCATTTTCCTCCTCATGGGCCCAAAGAGAAAAGACAAAGTCCAGTGAATGGCAAAGAAATGACCCAAGACCACAGTGGATCTTGTGACGTGACCTCTTTCTCCACTCAAAAGCAAGGGCTTGAAGGGCAAAAGTGAGTGTTTGCCACATCTGTCTGGCACCATGTGCCTGGCCCAGAGCCTGGCCCAGGAAGCTGAAAGTGAGCCAACAGCTGGCAATGGAACCTGGGGCTTCTCCATGCTTTTAGCTGAGCTGCAAATGTAAAGTTTAACCTGGAGTAGGTAATCCACTCCCCAGGAAGAAATTCACGGACATGGAAAACAAGGTTTTGACAGAGATTTGGGCAGCGTGTTGGGGAGAAAAAGGTGGTGCGAAGGACGGGTGACTATAGCAGGTCTTAGCTCTGTGAGGGCCCAGCAGGCTGTCCAAGCCACGGATAGAGTCTTCTCCTGTGGCTTTGCACACACCCAGCCACTGAGGCGCTAGGAGCGAGTCTGCAGGAAGCGTTAGGCCTTTATTAGCTTAAGTACTTTACCAGAGTCTAGATTACATCCAAACCTGGAAGTTTTCAACAGCATGCTCACAGTGGTTTTCCAAAAGTTTCAGGCTTGCCTTTGCTTCAATTGAAAGGCAGGCGGTGCCAGTTAAAGCTGAGAAGCAGAAAACAACCGTGTAGATTTAAAAACTTGTGTTGGATGAGATTTCCCATGCTTTTCTCCTCTGCAGACAATCCAGCAAAGCAGTAGAGATAGATCAGATTTGACCCTGTGGAAGATTGGCTCTTTCTGAATTAGTGACTTTCTTATCTTGGAGAAACTTCAAGGTACACATTTAAAAACAACACAAAAACACACGGGGCCATATTTAATTTGAGCAACTCATTTAAATTGGCTGGGTACTAAGTCTCTTGGCTTCTCTGGGCCTTCAGTCCTTCATCTATAAAGTAGGGCTTGAGCTAAATCAACATTGGGATCTTTTGTACTGAGAAATTCCACTGCATGGAATGAAAAATTCTAAACACACTGAGGAAAAAAAAAAATTACCACGGGATAAAAGAACAACTTTAGGTTTGAATCCCAGCTGTATGAGTCATTACAGGTACAGCTTCAGTGTCCACCTCTGAATCTCAGGTTCATTATCTATAAAATCTAATTAATTAAAAAAAGATGTTCAGGGAAATTGGAAAGTCTCCAAGAGTTAATATTGGCAAAGCAATGGGTACAAAGAAATCATTCGATAAAATTCAACAAGTACATAGTGAGCATATATTATGTATCATGTACTAAGCTAGCCTCCAGAAATAGAATGGTAAGTAACTAAGGGACTATCCCCACCCCCATGGAGTAGACAGTCTGAAAATCACAGTCATGGATATGTAATTGTTGCACCGATGGAGATCAATGGAGCACAGAAATGAAAGGCTACAACACAGACATCCTAAACACTGGCTCCTTTCCAAACTCTTTCTTGTACTCGTGTCACTAATGCCACCATTCACCAAATGCTTTTTGTTTAGCCCTTCGTGTGGCTCACTGGAGAGAATTAATCACCTCAATGATTTTTCTCACTAGTTGATTTTTTTCATCTCAGAGGTCTCAGGGAGATGAGCTTATTTCACTTGTAAACCATGCATGAAATAATTCACGGCGGTTCCTGGGAGTGGGAGGCAAGTCTTTGAACTGATACTGCAACCAAATGATTGCTCATCTCTGCTGAAGGTAGAGTTGATTCATCAACACATCCTGCTACTGTAGTTACCCCAAAGCCGATAAACTACAAAGAATGATGGCTTGCTGCCCAGTCTGACACCCACCTGGCGCCAGGTAGATGCGGGGGCTTTGGGAGAGAAAGCCAACTGGTGTTGAATGTGTCAAAGAGCCAAAGACTGGGAGAAAACTCGCTCCAGCAGCCTGCGAGCTTAGCATCATTAAGGCTGGTAAGGTTTAGTGATGGAGAGAAAGTTGATGAGCCCCTTCCCTGTTGCCTGAGTCATCCTTTTCACATTCACCAATAGGACTAGTCACAGTTTTACCAATACACAATATACGATTCTTGTTCGGGTCATGTGATTAAAAATGTCCTATTACTCTTTCAGATCCATTATTTCATGTATATGTCTATAGTCACGGTTTCAGTTCAAGTCTTATCACCTCATGTCTGAATGAATGCAGCGTTCACTAAGAATCTCTTTTTTCAGTCTTATTCCTAATATTTCCTCTAAGGTAGTTAGCATATTGCTTCTAGGTTTAAAATGCCAGAGTTTATTGTCTTCTGCTTCAAGAGTCTGATGATATTCGTTGCCTTTAGAATGAAGTCTAAAGTTGCCAGCCTGGTGTCTGGCGCTTGTACCATGAGCTTCCCACCCTCAGGCTTCCTTCTCATTACATCCTCCGATATGCCCGGCTAAAGGGATAAATGATGATTGTGTTAAGCAAACCATAATGAGCTCATTCCCCTTTAAAAAATTACCTGTAAGTAGTTATACAAAGGAGTTACCATTTAACAAAGCAGTTTATAAACATACCTTGATCTGTGTCAACCCTTCTGACATTCTCGCTCATCCCTCTCCTACCCATCCCATCCTTTCCCTCACTCTTTTAAATTATTTAGGATATACAGGATGCATGACTGCATTCTTCCCAACTTTCCTCTTTGTTTGTTTACCCCTTTTCCCCTTGACCTCACCCCCACCCATTTAGAGTATCTATTTCCTGGTGTGTTAACTTGCTGAGTTCATTTCCTTTGGATTGAGGGCAACCATGTACCCAATTCTGGCCAATAGATAAAATGGACATCTACTGAGGATTCAAGGGTAGACATCTTTCTTCTTTACAAGTGTGAAAAGAAGGCCTGTTTCCAGTGTGATGTTTAGGGTTCTGGCAGCCACTTTGTGATGGTGAGGGAGAGATTGATTAAGGTAGTTAACTCATTCAGTTTATTTAAGACTTTTTCTACCCCCTCCACCTGCGCCCCCCACCCCCACCCCTCAGTCCTGGGGCTTGAAATCAAGATTGGGGCACTGCATCTGAGCATCTTTTTCTTGAGGCTAGCATTCTACCACTTGAGCCACAGCACCACTTCTTGCTTTTTCTGAGTAGTTTATTGGAGATAAAAGTCTCACAGACTTTCCTGCCCAGACTGGCTTTGAACTGTGACCCTCAGATCTCAGCCTACCAGGCTTAGACTTTTTCACGTTTAATAAGAAAAATTCCACAGTATGGAAACCCTCTCAATTCCAGGAGGCAGATACAGTTTAGGATCTGGTTGTCCCCAAAGGCCCACATGTTAGAGGTTTGTTCCTCAGCTTGGCACTAGTGGTGGAAGCAGGAAATATTTAAAAAGTGTTGCCCAAGGGGATGTTTTAGGTCATGGTGGTGGAAGGGATGGAAGGGGGTTCTCTGAGGGAGGTTCTGGAACACCTGTCTGTTTCTCCTTTCTTCTCTTTTGACTTTCTAGCCAGGTAGGGAGCAGCTTTGCTCCATCTTGTGTTTCCACCACAATCCACTCCCACCATCTCAAAGGCATAGAGCCAACCAATCATTACAGAAGCCTCCCTAGTCATGAACCCAAATAAGCGTTTTCTCTTATTAAACTGATTATCTCAGACATTCGTTACCGTACTAACTAGCTGACTAAACCAGAGGTATCACTGACTCACTAAGACAAAGCGAAATGTTATGAAAACTTTTTTTGTTGTTGGTTATGAACATCTTGGTGACTGCCAACGAACCTCTGCACCGACCTGAGGTCACTTTTCTCAAGGTTACTTGTTGCACTGGTTAACTCAATGGCTTCATCACGTGTTTTCTAATTTGCCTTGGCAGTATTCCTAGTTGATAACAGCTTTCAAGGTCTAATGTCACATGCCCACCTTCCCGATTTGATCTCTACCACTCCTGCCTTTTACCCACTCATGCCCAGTGTGAATGACTAACCAGTCCCTGAGTTTACCAAGAATCTAAACAGCTCTGTGCCTTCCTTCATATGATTTCCTTTCTCCCAACATTCCTTCTCTTTTCTATATTTTTACAGAATTCCTAGCTCCCACTCTCATTCTTCTATACTTCTGTGGTTCTGGGGCAGGGGGCGGGGCAGAGAAAGAGCAACTCTTGGTGTATGTGTTTTGCAACTTATATTCGAAGTATATCAGGGGCAAGGAATTATATCCTACTCATTTTGTGTCTTCACTCCTTACCTTTACCACACTCTGTGAATGTTTATAGGATGAATAAAATTATCTAAGGGTGAATGTGGCACAAACACCTTTGTTTTGAAAACAAAACAAAACAGAATCTCTTGAGAAGTGCAAGGAATTGTTCTTTTCTCTTTGGTTTCTGCCTGACAAGTTTTTCTTGATTGTCTTAGTCACATTGAGATTTTCCTTGATTTGATTTCATTCAAGACTTGGATTGTTATTGAGTTCATACTAAAGGCTTGGAACTGCTCAAAACACTGTTGGCAATGACAGATGGCTTGTTTTTGTGTGCCTCCTATCTCCCTAACACAATAGTAAGCAAAGTGGCTTCCATGTATGATGAAGACCATCTGACTCCACATCAGGTATTCAGAATGAAGTTTGGTTACCTCAAAAGCGTTGCCTAAGTATATTTAATAAGTGCTGTGTTCTGCTTTTATATCGCTTATCCCTTCAACTCCAAGTAATAGAAAATCTACTCTGAGTGGCTTTGGCAGAGGGAGCTAGTTGACCACAAGAGATTTGGGTTCCCCTTCCATAGAACAGAGTTGAGAGATTCTTTAGGCAGAGACTTCATTTCTCATCTGCCTTGCATTAAAGTGGAGCCATGTGTCTACTTACAAGCCACGGGGATCTGAGCTGAAATCACTGTCACTTCCCCAACCCAGAAGGTTAAAGGGTCTTCTCTCTACCTTCATCCCCTTCAGGGATGATCTTGGAGGCCACAAACTGAAGATGGATGACAGCCCCCCAAGTTGGAAGGAGCCTGTGACCCTGGGGTGAGAGTAGAAGAAGAGTCCCCTAGGAGAGCATTCAACAAAAAGGACTCTCACTGGATTTTAAATGGGATATCAATAACCACTGTGTTAAGTGTTTGGTACAGGGGGTGTTATTTTGATAGCACTTAGTCTATCCTGATCAATACAGTGACCTAAACAAATTAAATATTATTTTCTCATGTAAGAGAATGTTTGCAGATGGGTAATTGCTGGCATTGCTGTTTAATGAAGACTTAAGTCTCAAATACTTCTTGTTTATTCTCTTTAGTTGTTTGTGGTTCATCTTGTGGTTGCTTTGCTTTTGTAACTGCTGCTGCAAATTTTATACCATTATAGGCAGTCAACAGGTCAAAGAGTGCTTTATCACTTTAACAAGTGGAAAATCATGACCAATTTCCCTTCTTGTATCATTTGCCAGGGTTAGGTTTCATTGCCCACATTAACTATAACAGATGCTAGCAAAGAGACAATCTAACTTCTGTAGCTTCTCAAATGAATACTGGAGGGCAGATAGTTTTAAGGATGAGCTCTTTAGGCCAGCCAATCAACACTGTCTGCCACAGATTGTATTTGAGTTTTAAACCACTTTATACCTATCACAGAAACATAACCTAAAGTATGATGGCTAGTCTTGATTTACAACTTGATTCGATTTTGAGACAGTGAGGAGACTAACAAATCACACCTCTGGTTGTGTCAGTGAGACAATGTCCAAAAAAAATGAGCAGATCATGGGGCTTTGGTATAATCAGGAGTTTAACTCTTCAATTGATTCAAAGTTTGAATAGACTATTGGGAGATGATGGAACTGTGGAAGGTGGGGTCCAGTTGAAGGAAGGAGAAAAATCTGGGCATGAGTCTTTGAAGGATATTTGTTGGCCACAAGACCTTCCTTTTACTTGTCTCTGCTTTCTTGCCACTATGAGGTGGGCAGCCTCCACCACCCACTCCTGTTCTCATAGTATTCCCTCCCTTACTTCAGACTCAATGAATCCAGCTGGCGTTGGACTGAAACCTCCAAAAATCATGATCAAAAGAAATCTTTCCTTCTTTACAACTGCTTCTCTCAGATATTTGCCAAAGTGATGAGAAGATCAACTAATACAAGAGGTAACACTATGCTTCTGTTTCCCTCTTGCTTTTAGCCAGCCTACTTTCTATAGGATTTTTCAGAATCTTTCTCAATACATGGCTCCCAAGAATTCTCTAGCTATCCATTGGAGCTGGTGTTCCATGTGAAGATGATGGGACACGTTGGGACTAATGACACAGGGGTGACATTTGCTTTCCATCCTAATGTTCTCTTATTCTCATTTTTACAAAATCAATTGCCATACTGAGATTTCCAAAAGGCTCAGTTAGCAGTGTGTACAGAATAATCACAATATCAACATCCAACAGAGTTCCCTTAAGGCTAAGAAAAGAATGGAATCTTGCCATTTGAATCTGGACTTTAGTAAGGGTCTTCTTTCATGAATGCAATGGCTACATTATGCAAATATGGGCTTGAGACAATGACTGCTATTATTTTAATAGTCTAGTGTGCAATGTCATGGGTCTAAGATGATGATGACATGGCTGGAGGTCTTAACAAAGGGAGAGGTCAAAATCAGCAAATGACTTCTACCCTCATGATCTAAATACACAGAGAGGATAGAGAGATGTTTCAAAGTTCATGAGGACCCATCCAACAGAAGGAGAATGAGGTTCTTCCTCTTGCCCTTCCAGCCACAACATCAAGGCCAAGGATAGGTGCTCAGGGGAAGAGAATTAGTAAATTGTGGGCCTAAGGACCACAGTCACTTCCCAGAGAACATTTTGTTGGCTTGTGCAGGCTTAAGAAATGGTTTAACGTAAAGCTGACGTCAAAATCTTGAAATGTTACAGAAGAATAAAGCTATTCATTGTCTCTTCTCTTTAACATATATTAACTATATAAAGGAGCTTTATTGTGATATGTATACCGTATAATTTAATCAAATAATTTTAATGGATTTATTATTCCTGTTGATATTATCTCCACTATGTGTGTGTGAGAGAGAGAGAGAGAAAGGGAGAGAGAGGGAGAGAGAAAGAGAACATGCACCAGACATGGGGCTTGTACTCAGGGCCTGGGCGCTGTCCCTGAGCTCTTTTATTTAAAACTAGTGTTCTATCACTTGAGGCCAGTGTTCCATCACTTGAACCACAGCACACTTCTGGCTTTTGGGTGGTTAATTGGAGATAAGAGTCTCACAAACTTTTCTGCTGGGGCTGGCTTTGAACTGCGATCGTCAGATCTCAGCCTCCTGAGTATCTAGAGTTCCAGACATGAGCCACTAGTGCCACTAGTATTTTCTAAGTGTTTGCTACAATTCAATTTCTAATTTTGTATTAAGCAATTTCCCAAAGTATAGCCTCCTTTCAAGTGTAAATTTGTTGTGAGAATTGCACAAACTCAGCTACCACCCCCCACCCCGCTCCCTGTCCAAACAAATTCTTGAGACTGGCTCCCCATATTTACACAGCGCTTTAACTGGTGCTAATAAGGGCATCTATTCTGCCCTCTCTGACCCCTTGTCTTTTCTAACCTGGTGTTTTCTGTGTGGGTTGCCTGCTTCTGTATATCTCAGCTTTTGAGCTTGGCCACCAGGAAACAGATTTGAGCTTTATATAAGAAAACAAAAAGAGGTGGTTAACTATCTGAAATTTTGAAAAAGTAGACTAGTGAGTTCCTCCGATCGCAGAGGCATTGAAAGAATGAGACCACCACCTGTAAAAGGGAAAGAAGATGGGTAGATCATTGCTTAGAAGATGCCCTTTGAGGCCTCCTCCCTCCCCTCCCATTCTGAGAACAACTGGCAGACAAGGGTAAAACAGCGCTTGTTCAAGGAGGGGTGGGCAGGAAGAGACCCAGGAGCAAAAAGCAAACAACTGGCATGTGATTTCCAGGTTGGATCCAAAGGAATCTGGCAAGTTCATTCAAAGCAGAAAGGAAAAAATTTGAGTGCACTTATTCCAGGAAAAATAACGTCTTTCATTTGCTCAGTGCCATGTGGTTTGAAGTGTGCCTTCGCAGCACTTCTTTGGTCCTTCTTCATGACTCTGGAATGGGAGGATGCCATATGGGCATCAGTCGCTTAGCAGAGCAGATGAGGAAACTGAGGCCCAGGGACCTTGATCACTTACACTTAGCAAGGGAGCAGCAATCAGGAAGTCTCTAAGTCTCTCAATTCTTCAGCTTTTCCCTTCCTCTTTATCTCGAGAGCAAATGACAGTCATAAAGCCAAGAAGCTCTCCAGAGGATCAGCCATAAGGCCCTGCCCTGCCATGGAAGAGGTCTCCCTCAGCACCTGCTTTGCAACAGCAGGCAGATAATCCCACACTCTTTCCATCTTTCCACGTAAGTCCTTCCTCAACAAAAGGCTGATTCTCTTTCTGCTTTAGAGAGAGGAGACAAAGATGGGTGGCTGCCATCTTCCTCAGAAGGGTCCCTCATGGACTTGAAGCCCGTAATTAAGTTGACTCTTCATCTTTTTCATCTCCAGACAAAATAATTGACTTAACCTTTCCCCCAAATGACAAGTACCCTCTTGAGTATCAAACACCTTTTACGTAAATGAAGAATTCCAGAGTGGCCCTCTTAACAATCCTCTTTTCTTTAAAAAGCTCCCCTTTCTAAAAGCAGCGAGGCTTTTAGCAAGAGAGCTCTTCAAGTAACCCATTAGTGCTCAGAAAGGATCTGTAGGAAATACAATTAGATCTTTGACCTCTGATCTGAGTAGCGGCTTTGAAGTGAAGGTAACAGCCAGGTCTTGAACCATCCTTTTGCTCTTACGGTGAGACCTAGTGGCTCCCTTGGGGAGTCCCACGGTTCTCTTGTGACTTCTTTCCACTCTCTGACCTCATCCCATTTCACAACCCCAGAATCCATCACCGGCAATACCTTGAGGAAGTTCCATTTGGTTGATTGCACTCTGGAACACAAACACGTCTCTTCTTTTTCTCCACAGAAGGATCATGGGAAGAATTTCAGCTATTGGGACCTATTTTTTTCAAACTGGCCCGTCTTTGTCTCACAATTTCCCCTTTCACAGCTTCCTTTTCCTTCCACAAAAGAGGAAGTGAACATTATTATATACTGGAATGGTTATCGTGAGACACATAAGTAAAGTCTAGGAGTGGCTTCTGTATTGGTGAGGGGCTGTGTGACTGAACAGGAAGATGAACACTTCCATCTTAACTACTCTTGGTATGTGTCTTCTAGCCTAGCAGGTGCCCAGGAGGAAGAAGACAAAAGACAGTGTCAGTTAAACTGGCTGGCATTAGGCTGCTGGTGGCAGGACCAGGCTGAAAAGCCCAGCCACAAGCTTCCTGCATAGTGCCTTTTGTTCTGTCACACCTGGCATCCCAGGCTTCAGACATCAGTATAGGGAAACCTCTCAGGGGAATTGCTTTTATCCCCAGAGCTGCCTGTTCCAAGCCACTTGCTGTGATCAGAGCCCCAGCTCTTGGAGGCAGTGTAGAGACGGCATAAAGACACAAAGGAAAACCTGTCCCTGGGGCCCATTTGTCTCTGCACTGAGGTACCCGAGAGTTTCTTATCTACAAATGGGACATTTCAGCATCCTCAGCTTATCCTTCGATCTCACACCCCCTCCAGGTTGCTTGGAATCCCATGTCTGAACCAGAGGCTACTTCATTATGATGATTTTCTTTTATTCTTAAGCTTGGAGTTGGGTGTGTCCCTCTGTGAGTCTGTTAGGCAGGGTTCTCATTCAACCCGTAACAGAACAATCAGGATAAAATGACCATTTTTTAAGTGGACAGACTAAATTAGGCATCAGTAGACCTTCCCACAAGGACAAAGCTAAGTATCCCTTATGCAAAATAGTTGAGACTAAAAGATTTTCCAAGTCTGGATTTGGGAACTTTAGAACATTCGCAGATACATAAGGAGGCATCTTATGAATGGGATGCAAGTATATTCATGTTTCACATCTAGCCCAAAGATAATTTTACACAAAATTTTAGTGCCTCTATGTTTTTGGCTGTTGCATGAGACCAGGTATGGAATTTTTCATGGTGGTATCCCACTGATGCTCCAAAAAGTCTCAGATTTTGGTTCTTCTCAGCTTCTAGAATACAGATAGGCACAGCTGCTAGGTGAGGAGCCTCTATGATGGAGAAGGCCTTAATCAACACTACTCTGAAAAGCCTCCAACCACCTGCAGGAACCCAAAGAAGCCCATCCAGTCCCTCCATGATCTCAGATACATTAGCTGCAAGAATAAATGACGCTTGGTCTAAGCCATTGGGTTTTGGAGAGATTTGCCACATAGCAATAGCTAATCAAGACACTGCAGAAGGCAAGCACCTGAAAAATCAAAGGATTCATCCCACTCAGTTATAAATTTGAGGTTAACAACAGAAATTTTGAGAAACATTATTTCTCACCACAGAACACAAATTGATTACAGACTCTCAGAAAACATAGCTAAGAAAAAAGAGGATAAGAAAAGCAAGTCATCTCTTTGCTGCAAAAAAAAAAAAAATAATGCCTGCCAATATTTTGGATTCCTAAGGTTTTTTTTGGATGTACTGGGATTTTGTACTCAAGGGTCTAATGCTTGCTGAATATGACCTCTATTGTGTGAGCCATGCCCCACCCCCTTTTTGCTTTTCTTATTTCAATTCTTGCCCACTCTGTGCTGGACTGTGATTTTCCTATGTATACCTCCTGTATAATTAAGAAGACAGTTGTGAGCCATTGTATCCAGCAAGGGGCACACATTTTGCCCAGATTGGCTTCAAATGATGATCCTCTCACTCTTAACCTTTTGAGTAGCTAGGAATAGAGGTGTGAGCCATTGTGCCTAGCTTAGATTCATAATTGCTAAGTTAAAAGTAATGGTAATTGATGCGGGGAAGGGGGAGAGAATGAATAGATCTTGACACAAAAAGGTATAATCTATATTGAAGGGAATACTAGAAAACAAAGAGACAGCAAGAAAAATGGAAGAAAATGCCAATGTGTTCAAGAAGTTTATTCTTCATGACAGACCAATGAACTGCTTTATAAAATCTTTTCATCATTTCATTCAGTCTTAATAATATTAGGGGGGGAAATCCACTTAAAGGCTAGCATATTGGCTCATACCTTTCATCCTCGAAACTGGGGAAGCAGAGATCAGGTAGATCACGATTCCCAGCTAGCCCTGGCAAAAGACTAGTAAGACCTCATCTCAACCAATCTGCTGGGTGTGGTAACAAATATCTGTCAGCACAGTTACATGGATGGCAGAAATGGGAGTACTACAATTAAAGAAAGCTGGAGAAGCAATAGAAAATATTTCTATCTAAAAAAACTAAAACCAAAAAGGCTACAGGTGTGATTCAAGTGGTAGAGTACCTGCCTAGCAAAGGAAGGTCTCTATAAAAGAGAGAAATTATGACTCAAACTTAACTAAAATATAAGTGGATATGAACTTTCTCAGCAAAGAGATGATGAATGATTTTGCTTTTCATTTAAGACTTTCTTTCTTGGCTCTTCATTATTCTTTTTCACTCAAGTGTGATACTGGAGGCAACATGCAAGGTTTCCGTGATGGAGCATCTCAGGGTTTCATCACTGAGTAGTGGGGCACACACACTCAGTTCCACACACTCAGTGACCCCAGAGAGCCCCTGACCAGAAAGATGTGGGGCATGAAGACCTCTGCCCCATCTCGGTGTCCTCATTAACACGAGCTGAGGGTGAGACCGTCCCAGCAGACACATAGATGACAACCCCATTGATTGGCTAAATGGAGAGGATGAGGAAATGTGGTTTTCAAACATTTTGGGGGAAAGGTAGGGAAAAAAAAACACCTAAGGAGTCAGATCTGAATTTTCCAGCCATCTATTATCTCTTGCCTCAGCCACCATCTAATGATCTGTAAACATTTACTAAGGGCAGAAAGGAGAGGGGAGAGGAGCATACTCTAGGTTGATCAGTCATGAATGAAAAGGAAGTAACTGGGGGCTGGGAAGGTGGCTCAGTGGTAGAGTGCTTGTCTTGCATGCCTGAGGCCCTGGGTTCGATTCCTCAGCACCACATAAGCAAAAAGAAAAAAGCCGGAAGTGGCGTTGTGGCTCAAGTGGTAGAGCGCCAGCCTTGAGCTGAAGAGCTGAGGGACAGCGCCCAGGCCCAGAGTTCAGGCCCCACAACCTGACCCCCATACACACAAAAAAATAAAAAAGAAAAAGAAAAAGAAGTAACCAGTGCACACAGTGTCCAGCAGACTGAGAGAGACTCAGCTGCCAGCGTGGAGGAACCAGAAAAATAGACCAGCCCTTCTTAATTCCAGTCAATGTCTCTAGTCCAGTGATGAATTCCTCAGGGTAAGGATTATGCCTTTTATTGCCTTGGTATAGTCATTCATTCCTCCAGTCATTCATTCATCATATATACTTACCCACAGTGGCTATTCTGGATTTGAGCACTGGGCATAAAGAATGAATACTAAATGGTTCCTTTTCTTTTGAAAGACCCCATGTAGGCAGTCTGTGTGCAAGATTATCAATCTCAGTTCGTGTATCAGTGACGTGTGGCCTGGGAAAGGCTACAGAGTATGTACCGGTACAGCCCACTGAACAGTTCAAAGCAATCATTCCCAGAAGGCTTTTCACTTCCTTCCCTCAGTTATTAAAACACACAGCCTCACCTTCCCCTCTGGAATCCATCATCTTTACCTTTTACATTTTTGTGGAACAAATGGTTCCATTTCATATACCAGCCTATTGAATTTAACACTTTAAAACAATATGTTCTAATTATGCCAACAAATAATACACATTTACAAAAAGTACTTTAATAAAACTATGAATAAAAGAAGTATATCGCCATGCACGGGTAGTGCATGCCTGTAATCCTAACTGCTCAGGAGGCTGCCATCTGAGGATTGCCATTTGAAGTCAGCACAGTCAGAAAGTCCATGAGATTATTATCTACAATTAGACACCAAGAAACTAGAAGTAGACAGTGGCTCAAGTGGTAAAGCACTAGCTTAGAGCACAAAAGCTCAAAGATAGCACCGAGACCCACATTCAAGCCCCAGGATTGAACCCCCCCCCCTAAAAAATGAAAAAGAAAGAAGAGATTACATTCAAAACCTTTCTATCATGTAGAGTACTCATTGTTAATACTTTGAAATAAACCCTTCTTGATTTTATATAATCCATGAAAGGGGTACCACTAGTGCTTAAAATGGGATTCTTTTATGTAATATCTTTTTAAAATCATTTTTATTTCTAGGTTGGATGCCATTCATTTCTGCTTGTATATCCAAAGCAGGAGAATTTGTGTAGGAAAGAGAAGCCAACGGTGGCAAAGTTTATCTGACTGGAATTTTTAACTATGAGTTGTGTTGCAAGTACTAATTGTCTCAGGCCTTGTGACAGAGCAGGAGACGGGGGTGAGCTAGCATAGACTACAGATGGTCCAGGCTGTGGCGGACAGCATACTGTACAAAAAGAGGACCCAAGCCAAGGACATTGTGTTCTGCCTATAATCAGATCCCACTAAATGGTGAATTCTTTAATTCAAAAGTTTGAATAGGTTGGTACTTTAAAAAGAACTCCAGCTGGTTAAATTTAAGGCCTGACACAACTCCAGTCTAATAATACCTTTTGGCCCTGGGCCTGCCACATCTTCCCGTTGGAGGAACTGAATGAGATTTCATTCACAAGGGGCTGAGACCAGCGCAGAAGCAGGCAACAAGATGTGTTGCTCACATTGGCTATGATAGGACTGGGTCACTTAATGAGGAGAGCAGTCTCTGGTGCTTGCTGATGCACTTTCAAAGGTTGATTGCATAAGAAATCTTGCTATTTTTGCAAGTGGTCTTGGCTTCTGCTGTCGTTCACCTCGCTTTTCTCCCCATGGCTCCACCGTATCCCTCTACCCCCTCTTTTATTGGTAAAATCTTTGCAAGAGGAAAGGCCCACCTTTTGTCTGCTTATGCTGGTCAAGTCTTCTAAGAGATCTTTTCAGGACATTGAGTCATACTTTCCCAGCTCTCCTAGCTCTTTCCTTCTCAGAGCACATAGCTGGCTTCAGATCCTTTTATTCTTAGTTTCATTCATAAGTACAAGTCAGCAAATGTTTCAGGAATGGCCTCAATGGGCCAGGCACCCTGCCAGGCACCTGGTTGGGGAGTGGGGGGCAGGGTAGAAATTCCCTGTTCCCTACAGTAGAAAGTTGACCCTACCAAATACTTCCTAAGCCCCTCAGGCTGAATTCTCCGCCCCACCCAAGTTTACACCTGATTATAATCCTTTCTGATTGCCTGACTGCTTTGAATCCTTCCACTGTAGTCTTTGCACTTAGAAATCACAACCCATCAGCATCTTTGAGTTGAGACCAGCACCAACCCCATTTTACCAGTGATCAAATGGGCACCTAGGGTCAGAAATATGACCCAGATTATAGTCACCCAATGGTACAGCCAGATTCAATTGCAAGTGAAAGCCTAATGCCTTCTACTATTGTATTTTATCATGGCTTAGCCAGTAAAGAACAGGGAAAAAGGAATCAGTTTCAAATTCTATGTACACGCATGTGCACAATGAGTCAAAGTGGAATCTGAGTGTCCTGGATACCTAAAAGAGGTAGAATATGTGGTTTGCTTTTTGTGTGTGTGTGTGTGTGCTAGAATTAGGTTTGAACTCAGGGCCTGGGTGCTGTCCCTCCCTTAGGTTTTTTTCTCTGAAACCTGGTACTTTTTACCATTGGAGCGTTAGCTTCACTTCCAGTTTTTTTGGTGGTTAGAGTCTCACAGACTTTCCTGTCTGAACTGGCTTTGAATTACAATTCTCAGACCTCAGCTTCCTGAATAGCTAGGATTCAGGCATGAGCTACTAGATGACCTGCGAAGGCGGTAGAATAATCTAAGGTTCTACTTCTCGATTTGCTCCCCTGAAGCTACACTCAGCCTCAGAGTTCAGCTATGGGGTGGGGTGGGGGAGACCCCAAATGCACAAATTTAAATCCAAATTGGACAACTCATTCTAGCTAGTTAAACCTGCTGTGCCTTCATTGTCCTGTGTCTTGCACTGGGGCAACACCTTCACAGAGGTCTCAGAGCCCATTTTTACTATTGATGTGTGTTGGTGTTTGTGGCATATTAAGGCACTAAGATGTAATGAGTACTGGGGAGCTCAGAGAAGAGGAATAACTGGTTGTTCTCCCAGCCCCAGAAGCCCTAGGAAGTTTCTGGATTTAGAACACAGCTGAAATGAAAACCAATATTCACGTTTTGTGCCTCCTGCACCATTCAGATTTCTCTCAGTTTATTCTTACTTGCCTGAAACCTTGACAGTCAGGCAAAGGGGTAGTGAAGGAGACCGAGGTGGGGATTGGGGAAGGGGTGGGAAGCAGAGGAGGGAGGTCACAGGGACCCCGGGTTGAAAGGAGGAATGTTAATGGAAAATGGGACTGTAGAGCAAGTGTTTTTATTAACTCCATGAAAGCTTTGAGGCAGCTTGTCATAAAATCACCTGGTGGTTCTAGTAGAAGGGGACTTTCCTGCTGCTGTTTTGGGTTCTCCAGATCACAGAAACTTGGGGAAAACCAACAACAGAAACTGGACAATCATTCTTCCCCATGGCCAAGCCATTAGGCCTTTCTCAAGCCATTAGGCCTCTTCCACAGAGAACCATAGGAGAAAGAAAAAAAAAGTCTAATCAGATCGCTGCATTTTCAAATTTGCTGAGCAGTGATAAAAAATAAACTCCAAGTGTCCACATATTTGATCAATTTATTTTATCCTTTAATCGAATCCGCCCCGGCTCTGCAAATCAGAAAGAAAAACATTTTGCTAAGTGTTCCATTCCTCCCATGATTCATCTAGCAGCAGCCTCAAAGTTGACAGGATGGGAATAAGGTATTTAATGTTGAAATAATTTTTATGACCACATCACAGGAATCTGGAATGGCTTTTAAGGTACATCATATTTTAATCACAAGCACACATAAAGCATACATTGCTCAAAAAACTTTAGAGAAACTTGAATTGGGATGCCAGAATTTTAATGGATTTTTCAAGAAAGGAGGATTGGTGTGCTTTTTTAAAAAATTCTTTTTCTTTTCCAGCTCATAACTCCTTCTTAGGCACTTGGTCAGTCTGAGAAACTTGGAAGAAAAGTATTTTAAAAAGTAAAACACCTAAAACACCTAAACATCTAAAACACTTAAAATCTGCAACTTTGCTATCCTGTCTTGCTGCTAGGATGAAAAGTCTCCTGAAAAGAGTCAAGGGGGTGAAAATGTTGAAAGGGGTGACATTGATCAAGATGTATTGGCTGGACCTGTGGCTCAAGTGATAGAGTACCTTCCCAGCAAGCACAAGGCCTTGAGTTCAAATCCCAGTACTGACAAGAAAAGAAAAAAAAACAACTCTTTTGTTGACAAAAGAGTTACTTGTTACTCCTGGGGCATTTATCTGAAGAAATGAAAATCAGCATATAATAAATACACCTGCTTCTCTATACCCATATTATGTTCATCTGTTATGTGGAGATAATGATAGGACACTGATGATCAAATTGTATATATAGTTCATACACAAAAAGAACTAGTAACAGTGACTAATAGATGGTCTATAATCAACAAATGTTATTTGTTACTATGATGTAATATTTGGCATTTTTAATGAAATACTGTATGTATTGTACTAAACTGTTAAGTTGGGTGTATTTTCTAGGTCAGAAAAAAAGTATATACTGTTTTATGGTCATTGCTTGAGAAGACAAAGAAGTAATAATTTGATGGTGGATAGAACTTGGAGTAGAAAACCTGGTTTCTAGTTCCTACCTCATCATGTACTGGCTGTAGTCTGCTAGCATGTTCTTACCCATGCTGGCCATCCCTTTCTTCACCCCATAAATTAAGATGAAGCTGGGTACCAGTGGCTCATGCCTGTAACCCTAGCTACCCAGGAGGCTGAGATCTGAGTGTCACAAGTCGAAGAGTCCATGAGACTCTTATTTCCAGTGGACCACCAGAAAACCAGAAGTGGCACTGTGGCTCAAAGTGGTAGAGCACTAGCCTTGAACAAAAGAGCTTGGGGACAGCACCCAGACCCTGCATCCAAGCCCCACGACAGACAAGAAAAGAAAAAAGAAGTTGAGATGAAAGGAATGTCCCTTCCAGCAAAGATAAAAATGACAACTTTGGAAAAAATATCTCAGTTTACCATGTTGAGTTGGCATTGTACAGAAATTAATAGCCATATTGGTCTAGAAATGTTAAACTCTATTTTTCCATTTGTACAAGGGTAAACATACTGTATTAAATATGTAAGGTCTTATCTAGATTGGTTTGATTATAGAACCTAATAAAGTATTCTCTAAATAATGAAAACAAATGAACAGAGATTGCACCTGTGGAAGGCCTCCCCACCACACCTGTGACACCGAAGCCTCTGGGAACTATGATAGTATTTACTACACCTTCATTGTGCTGTTCACATTTTTTCTATTCACTCCATAAACTTGGGAAAGTGTTGAAAAATAAGCTGCTATTATTTGGTTGGCAACAGCTCCCTATAAAACAAGCTGATTGACTTGTAAGGATGATGGGAAGGGACTGGGCACAGACAGGAAACTTCAGTCCCCAACAATAGTTTCTTGGTTAAGAGAATAGAGGAGCTCACCCTCTCAGCCTCCAGCAATCTCATTCAGTTAGCCCTACAGAAATGAGAAGGGATCTCTGTGAACAAGAGTTTCCAACTAATTTGAAAGAGGAGGTATGCTGTTGGATGAAGCCAAGAAAGAACTAGCCACTTTCCAGAATATACCACTGGGGTGGAGTGCAGTAGTGTGAGCCCAGTAGAAATTTACAATAGATCCTAGGCTTGGAGTCAACAGGTATATGGATATATGGTATAAGGAGAGGGGTTCGCAGGTACCCCAAATATCTCTATGTTACACAGTTGTACAGTTGGTTCCATTATCTTCCATTTATGTTACCAGCTTACAGAAAAATCAGTAGTCTGGATTTCACCACAGGCTAATATGAACTGTGTGGGAATTAGCCTAGACCCAGAGTTCCATTTCATATGGGAGAAGCTTCTCCCATAGCAGCGGGAGGAGAATCAGGACCACTCTGGCAATCGATACCTCACACCATCTGTCCACTTTGGCATCTTGACACTTCTTTCTTAGCAGGAGTCTCTCTCTGTCCTGAGAAAAATATGTTCAATATGAGTCTAGTCCTATTATGCCTCTACCCCACTTCTCCATAAAATCATCCTGAGTGAAGATGTGTCCCATGACTCCTAGTCTTGAGAATGTTCATTTTCTTTACAGTGAAATAAAGAAGTGTTTCCATATTGGCAAAGTAAAGTATTTCCCTTCATGTGGATCCTCCAACCAGTATGTGAGCATCAGTAGTCCATGGTGGTCTCAAGAAAACAGTTTTTGGTGGCATGGTCCTATGTCCAATGGGCACAGAAAACAGAGTAAAGGAAAGATGATCTGTTATACACTGTTGTCCCACACCCCAACCCTACTGCGCTCTGAGGTCTGCTTCCCCATTGATTTTTCTTCTCTTGTCAGCAGTAGATATGTTGTTTAATGTTATATACCAAGGTAAGTTCCTTGTTATACCAAGGAAAGCACCTTCTACAGAATGGAAACTCATGCCATTGGATGTCACTGGATAGATGGATGGATGAATGGATGGATGAATGGACAGATGGATGGAAGGATGGATAGATGATTGGATGACAGTGATCAGTCAGATCTGGAAGAATGGCAAGGCGTTGGCTGGGGGAATGGGAAAAGCATCTCAAGCTGTAGGAACAGCCCATAGAAAGCCATAATTATAGAAGCACATGATTCATTAAGAGGGTGTCAAATTATTGTGTGTTCCAGCACACACATTACACAGAGAACAGAGAAGCTGGATGAAAAGATGAGTCATGTCAGGAATTGGGTGTTTATATTGTGGAAATGGCAAATTAACAAAGATTTTATATAAAGAAAGAAAATACTAAACAGAATTTTTTTCCTTCTGAAAAATAGCTTTCGCCACACCCTTGGACAGAGTAAATTAATTTCTGAACCCCACTTTTCTCACATACACAGCAAGGATAATAATAGTTACCATGTATTTGGCCAGTACAATCTTCTGGGCTCTAGATTGGCTATTTTAACCCACTCCCAGCCCCCTGTGAGGTAGAAAATGCCATGATCATCACCACCATGAACATGGTATAGCTGAGAAAGCTCATGCTCAGAATCTGCCCAAGGCCAGACAACAACTTGGGTTAGAACTCAGATGTGTCAGTGCCAGGTTGTGTTCTCAATTATGAGGTTATTTTACCACTATTATGTAGTGGAACCTACTTCAAAGGAGTATTGTAAAAAGTCAGGCAAAGAATTTAAAGCTCACTGGTCTACAATGAGAATGTAAGAACATGTTTGCTCT
This sequence comes from Dipodomys merriami, assembly GCF_024711535.1. Classification (NCBI taxonomy): domain Eukaryota; kingdom Metazoa; phylum Chordata; class Mammalia; order Rodentia; family Heteromyidae; genus Dipodomys; species Dipodomys merriami. The sequence continues at coordinate 828,474 of NW_027206590.1, forward strand.
TCTTATGACTTGTTGGCTATAAGATTTAGTAAAAATATATATAGAAATTATATGTTTTCCTGCATATTAATGTAACCACTAATGGTTATTTAATATATTCATATAGGGTCTGGGAAAGTGGCTCAGTGGTAGAGCTCTTGCCTTGCATGCCTGAGGCCCTGGGTTCGATTCCTCAGCACCACATAAGCAAAAAGAAAAAAGCCGGAAGTGGCGTTGTGGCTCAAGTGGTAGAGCGTGGTAGCCTTGAGCTGAAGAGCTGAGGGACAGCGCCCAGGCCCAGAGTTCAGGCCCCACGACCGGACCCAAAAATATAATATATTCATATATTATGCATATAATTAATTTTCTGGATTATTATGAAGCACACATAAGTTCACATAATAGCATCATACATTCTAACGCTTACAACTTTAGAATTATTCCAATCAGAAGTCAGGTTGAAATGGAGGAGGATGGGCAAGGCTGTACAACATATACCCTAAAGCAGATCTCTCCCTACGCCTGTCTAGGATGGCTATTTCCCCTTATGGGTGAGGTCCAGACTTCACTTGCATGAGGGCTGCCTAAAGCCAGGGATGGAGGACTAGAATTTAGGAAGAAGGTGATGAGTTGAATTGTGACGTCTTGGCCACCACTGCAGGAGAATCTCCAGTTGCTTTGCAGACATTCTGCCATTGCTGGGAAAACACTGGAGATAGAGGATTGAATGACTTTGTCAGAACTCTTGAATCCCCCCTCTAGTCTTTTCGTGATATTAATTCTTGCATATCAATGTACTCATTTAGGAAGTGAGAACCACTGACTGTATACCCTCCGGACTATGCAGGATAATAGAATGAAACTGAAAGATGGATATGAGAACATTTTACTAGTTTCTGGAAAGATGAAGGGAAAATCACTTGAACCTTGGATCAGGCAAACGAGTCAAATGTGGTTTCAGACACACTCAAACTGAGTTATCCATGTTCTGGGGATGTGGTTCAGTGGGTGGCAGAGTACTCATTTGGCATGTGTGAAGCAGAGGTTCAACCCTGATATTGCTAAAAAGTCAATCTGGATGACAAAGAGCTGAATGACAGACCTGTCAGCTTCCCTGTTGTTTTCAATGGCCAAGTGACCAAAGTGTACTGTTCTTGATTGACTCATTTCTCAACATTTGGACATTTCGATTAGTTAGCTTCTATTTTATTTTTGCTCTTAAAGATAACAAAGTGTGCTGGAAATATTTCATTTGTCTCTCTAGAGCTATGGTCCATCCTGGCTCCATCTCCCTTGTCTATGGTTCTGGTTGGGCTCCATGAGTGGAAGGGATAGGAAAAGACCTAAGCTTGGGGTAGGGAAGGGGTATTTCTTCCCATGGGCTAGCCACATGGAAATGAGGGAGGCAGAGCTGCATGGGAATTCTCTCCCCTAGTTCCAGGAACCAGTCGTGTTCTCTGTCCTCTTAGAACTTGAGATGGAACTCATCCCTTCCTGTTGCTGGCTCCACAGTCCTGTTATTTCTGTGTTCTCTTTACCCCCCGTCCACACTTGGTAAGTCACCATTGTCAAATGACCGAGTGTGCAGTGTGTAACAGGGTCCTGAGAGAGGCACATATGGCTGACATTTGGTACCTAAAGCTCTAAAGTTTTCTCTACATTCTTCAAAAATTAATCAATAAGTAGTACTTACTTTATATTGTCATGTTGCTTTCCAAAGTTCAATGATACAAAATTCTGCTTCCTCCCAGAAGTGCTTAAGAACATAAAATTTGACATTTTGAAACTTTGAAATGTTCGTCAGAAGTATATCATGTTTCATATTCATTCTCCATTATTAGTATGAATATCTTTACATAAATAAATATATATACACTTTTTAAAATTTAGTTGCAAGGCTTGAACTTAGAGCCTGGCACTGTCCCTGAGCATCTTTGCTCAAGACTAGCACTCCACCACTTGAGCCACACCACCTTTTGGTTTTTGAGTGGTTAATTGGAGATACGAGTCTCATGGGTTTCCTGCCCAGGCTGGCTTTGAATTGCAATCCTGGGATCTCAGCCTCCTGAGTAGCTATGATTACAGTCATAAGCCACTGGCGCCTAGCTCCATACTCTATCTTCATCTTTTATATGTCACGATGCCTACTTTCATCCCCTATCCCTCATAATGTCTACTTACTTATACTATCATCCTAAAAATGCTTTATTTCTAATGTGATCAATTAGTTGGGTGGCTGAACCACTAGACAACCCAAGACTAAATAGGAAACACTACATGTCTGTCCAGTGAGAATGATTAGGGACCCACAGTCAATGCAGTAAAAGTGGTTGAGTGTCTTTTATCAGAAATGCTTGGGACCAGACCTGAAGGCTTTGATAATTTTTGCTTCAGACTCTTAACGTTTGTAGATACATAATTAGACTTCTTGGGGATGGAACCCTAGTCTAAATATGAAATTTGTGTTTCATCTCTACCGTATACACATGGTCTGAGGATAATTGTATACAATATTTTTAGTACACCTGCATGCATATGAGATCAGGAGTGGAATTTTCCACTTTCAATCTCATGTTGGTGCACTTATGAAACATTTCAGATCTTAGATTTTCAACTAAGGATGCTCACCTTACAATTGTATTATAAAAGTAGTGTTTGAGTGTTTGTCAGTGGCCCCTGCCTATAATACTCGTGACCCAAGAGGATGAGATCTGAGGATTATGGTAAAGCTAGCCCAGGCAGGAAAGTCCAAGACTTTGATCTCCAATTAACCTTCAAAAAAGCTGGAAGTGGAGATGTGGCTTGAATGGTAGAAAGTGAATGAAAAGGGACAGGGACAACTCCAGACCCTGAGTTCTAGCCTCAGTACCAACTACTGAATCATTTCTGAATATCATTCCTGGCGCTTCCAACCCCACCCCAAATTTGCTAAGTACAAGAAAACTCAATCTTTTCCTCCAAAATAACCTGCTATCTAATGCAACATGAACTTTGACATGATCTTGCTATAATGCTGTAACAGATCTGACATTTTGTTCTAATACCACTAAAATTGGAAAAGTTGAAATGCTACTAGATGGACAAACTGTTCTCCAATATTCCCAATTCACTTTTATAAACATTTGGGGTCTTGGAAGGTTATTGGATGCTATAAACAACCCAATAACATTTGAGCCTTTTGTTGTTTAAAATGTTTGAGATTCATCTGCTGGAGGGAAAAATCACATAAAAGTCTCTTTATAGTTTCTATTTCAGAATAAAATGAAGAATTTCTGGGTTTGGAATCAAGTGCTTCCAGAGATAAACCATATTGCCTGACAAACCTGAGACCAGGGTCATTTTGATGCTTTTCTCTCCTAAATGCATCCCTTCAAAGCAGAACATTCCGCACCCTCAACTTCAAACCTTTGTATTTTCCATCTTTAGAACATCAGTCTCACTTTCCTTGTTGTATCGCTCCTGTCTTTCTCACTTAGAGGGACCGTAGGAAGCACACAGCCTGTTCCCTCTGGGGTTTGATCTGTCAGGTTGTGTGTGTGTTGGGGGAAGGAATGGTATTATTTTTGCAGAAGAACCAAATGCTATTTCTGAGCTCTGTGGCTTTGCAGAGATTTTTATTTTTATAAGAGGTTGTGTTTTATGTATTATAGTCTTAGGTTTCTGCTTGTTGCTGCGGATAGCCAAGCCTCTGTTTTAATTTCATAGTGCTTTGGCTGGTAATGATGAGTCTCGAAGATGAAACCAGACTCGGGAACAATTCTCTCTTCTAAAAATGGTCCCCTTTTCATGTCCAGAAAGAGGTAAAATTTAAAAAGTCAAATGATTTTAAAAAGAAAAAAAAGTTGAAGGAAAGTAATGACCCAATGCCCTAGTCCCAGCTGACGGACAGTGTCATCCACGGGTGTGGTCACCCAGATGTTCTCTTGTCCAGATGTGCAGCCTTCTCCACCTCAACACAAACCCACCTGTTCTGTGGGACACTGATGCAGGAGAGATCAAGCTGCTCACCTTCAAGTCACATTGTACAATAAGAGACATTCTTTCCACAGCAGCTGGGTGTTCTAAGCACAGCCCCCACCAGGTCTACAGAGCATTCAAGTTTTGAGTTCCCAAAGGAAGAAGCATCCACTTGTCCAAGAAAGCATCTGTAATACATGTTAAGCAGCCTGCAAGAGATCCTTCTCATTTATTGGCTGAAACATGAAACGGAAAACATGTGCCGTGAGCACAGGGCCCCCACAGGCTCTGCTCCTTCCCAGGAAATGGAGTGATGAGGGATGGAGCAAACACGTGAATCTAGGCAGGCCGCATGCCTGAGTGTTTCACAATGCAAAAAGCATCTGTTGGGTGGAAATCCTGGGCATGAGGATTGGAATTTATAGAGACAGATTGACTTCCAGCTCCTAGCAGGGATTCCATTCCCGCTGCTCTGGGAGTAGACTTTTTCCAGTAAGCAAAGAGGAAGCCATCCACAACTCCAAGATGTGTTTCTTTATGCATTTGATACACATGTATGCCGAGCCAATGTCTTGTCTGTGTTAAGTGCTAAGACCTCAAGCAGAATAAGGCACAGGCTTTGCCTTCAAGAACTCACTCACCAATGGGGAGAGAAACAACTATTTATTACACTGTGGGGCCATGTGGCTTGAGAACTGTACAAAAGGAATTGGGGAGAAAGGAAGAGATGTGCAGATTTTACAAAGCTTCTTTTCCTCTGACACTATTACTCCAAGTTTTATGTGGGTGTTCATCTCATTGACATCCAACTTACTGTATCTGCAGCTCAGGGATGGGCTTTGATGGACAGAAGCCCATCATGCTGCTCTCTGCCACTCTTATGATAATCATCAGCCAAGACACATCCTTGATTGTTAGTATGTGATTCAGAAAAGTGTGGGGGAAGGAATATAGGGCAGAAGCTCAATCGCTTCCTACAGGACATTTCTGAGCAAGTCAGCTCTTCTCACTGGGTGACAATGTTCGCCAAGGAACCCCTGTTTCATGATATGTGTGTGGGGCAAGGGGAAGCATTATAATGGAGAAAATGCCACAAAATATCAAGAATGATCATCAAAGATAACAGATTTTGTGCTTTTGCTGAGCCACTATAAGCATTGCCTAGGTCCATAGTACCATCTAGGAGCTCTTAGCTACATGGACATAGACATGCCCTATACATGGAACTTGCTAATATCTGTACCCAAAGGCAGAAGAATTTATGCTAAAAATAGCTAACAGTTGTTTAGCACTTACTATGTATCAGGCAGTCTTCTGAACACTTCATATATCTGAATTTTTCTAGCCTTTACAACAATCCTGGAGAGTAGAGGATTCTCATCTTATTTCACATATTAGTGAATCAAGGTTAAGAAGATTAAGGTTAAGAAGATTGCCTGGATTATGCTGAAAAGGATCTGTACTATGGTTTATCCCTTTGGAAACTCCTGTTGAAACTTAATACCCATTATGAAATATTAAGAGGGTGAACCAGGTGGGACCATTAAGAGGTGATAGAGCTCTGCTCTGTGGATGGATTAATCCATTCATGCATACAGTCAATGGAATAATTGGTTGATTGGCTGATGGGTTATCTGTGAGAGTAGATCTGGTAGAAAACCAGTTTGGCCTCGTCTCTGGCATTTCCTGTCTGGTGTCATGAGATGTTGTATACCACTTGGGGCTCTGTTAACAAAAAGGTTAGTGCCAGAAGATATTGGAGCAGAAGGGCCAAAATAAACCACTTTTCTTTCCCAACTTCCTAGTCTATGGTATTGCATTGTAAGCAATTGAAAACTGAACCAATATAGGCTGCTTGGATTGATCTGGGCTATGAGATCCAACTCTTTCAGACATACATCAAATAGATTGTGTTTTCTCCTACCTGGAAACAGTCATAGTGGCAGCAGGAAGCTGGCCTGGTACCATACACTGAGTGGCATCCCTTAGTGAGTTGTACCCTGGAGCAGTAGAAAGCAGCAGGTCAATGCTAAGCACCTTTCATGTGCCAGACAGTCTGCAGTATACCAACATGAAATAGTCATCATCTCTTCCCATAATCTCTGCATTCAAGGAGAGGAGAAAGGAGTGAAGAGGTAAGAGAAACGGGGAGAGAGGAGTGGAGAACAGAGAGGAGAAGGAAAAGAAAGGGAAGGGAGAGATATTCTCTGTAAGTACTGTTTTGACCAGAGTAAATGCCGCTGGAATGCCAAGAGAAGAAGGGAATCATGATACAGTATATGCAATTGAACAACAGAATATTGGACAGATTTATAGACAAGTTGAGATTTGGGGTGTGGCAAGGTATTGAAACACTTCTTCAAGGAACACGAGATGATACTGTGAAAGCCATTCTAGCTACTAATCATGACTGGAGACATAGTATATCTGGAGAATCTAGTGGGATTGCTAGAGATGACAGCTTGGATTATGGTGGTGGTGATAATATAGAGCACACAAAGTTAGCAGGTAAACTGGACATGGGATTATGGAGAAGAATGTGGCATCTTTCAGACAACCAATGAATGCTTGGTATATGAATGAGGGAGGCCTGGGATACTTCTGTCCATTCTCTGAGGTAGAAAACAATGGGAAAAGCTGGCTAGGATACTACACATCTGGAATCCCAGCATTTGGGAGGCCAAAGGAGAAAGATTGTGTTTGAGGTCAACACAGGATACATAATAAGTTCTAAGCCAGTCAGAGCTACATAGTGAGATCTTGTCTATAAAATTTAGGGCTCAAGATTCAGCTCCCCAAGAGAGCACTTGCCTAGCATGGCCAAGAGACTGGTCCTACACTCAACTGAGACTAATAAAAGATAAGGATATAAAACAGTGGCAAAAAGAGAGATTTAAAGGAGAAAATTGTAAGTTATATTCTTGGACAGCTGGATAATAAAAATGCATAATGAGTAGTGACATTAACACTCTCCAACAAATCTATACTTCTGAAAGTATCCTAAGGAACATGGTTCAGACAAGAATGACCACAAGGAAAATTAAAAATGCAGGAATATGAAAAGCCAACAAAGTGGTAAAGCTGTGATTAGACCTAAGTAAACATTTATATTCATGAATAAATGAGTATAAATTATAAATGACATCTTTTGGCGTAGATATATTTTTTGAAATAAAATGAACAAAAGCAGCAGTATTTTGTAGATAAGAGGTAGACGTAAAAGCTTCCACGTCTTTTGCATTGTTCAAGAGAAATGAAGCATATAGATTAATATTAGTTTTTAACCACTAAGAATACAAAATTCTCATTTTTAAAGTGACCCCTCAAAAGTCATATTTGTAAAGTCAGTATGAGCAGTTGACTCTGGACAGATTGATAGGAAAGCCTTTGCTGTTTTTTTTTTAATGTTTACACCTTTCTAACTTGATATAAACATATAATGCTTTTGTAATTAGAGATGAATAAGACATTGAAAACACAAATGTCATCTATGGCATAAGAAAATACTATTATTCTTTTAGCTGTTAAGGATATAGTAAACGACTTTTCTACAATGGGGGGGGGATGTCAGACACAATGACCTTAGGACCTCCCACACTAAAATTCTGTACCTTTGGTGTATTTTCTCTCTGGCCATTCAAATTTCACTCTTCTGAGAGGCAAAATTGTTAATAATCAGACAACCATTTCAACATCCCATCCATCCAACCACCACACAGGTCCCAGAGCTTTCTGCACCATATTTTTTCCTAAGTTGGCACAGCCCGAGGTCGGGGGGGGGTCAGAAACTTCAATTCTGCTATAGCACCAGGTAACTTAATTTTGATCTGCCCCTCTGTATCCACTGGGGAATATGTGGGGTACTGTAGTCAGTCTACTGGGATATCTTGAGCTTCAACCACGGATCATGCTCAGTGTGACCTGAGGGAAATTTCACAGGGATTGATTCCTTAATTTTCAGCTACCTAGGGGAACACAAAGTAGGGCAGGACTGGAAGTGATAACTTCCCTGAAGAATGTTGGGAAACTCCCTAACACTTTGCACAGCTGTGAGCAGGGACCAGACTCCACCAAAGATCAGATGGACATCTGCCCAGTGACCTAGAGGCACAAGGGATAGGGAGGAGAGGAGTGGCCCTAAACTTACTGTGCTTTTCACAGTAGGAGAGCTGGGGATCTGGTTCCTAGGAAAAGAAGGCTAGTCTAATATACTTGTATCTTACAGATTTGCCCAGCCTCTCAGCAGAGGACCCTGGAGCTTTGAGATGCCATCAAGAGCCAAATTCTAAACACACTGAGCCCTCTCCAATTCTACAGTAGTGAGGGGAAAATGTCATGTGCTTGTTGTCTTTGATGTTTTTAGCTTCTTTCCTATAACATGGGTTGGATGCCATGTCTAATGGTCCCTGGAAATTTGGGGATACTTAAAAGGGACCTCCATTCTCATCTTCTAGATGCTTGTCTTTCTCTCCAGCATCCTCAACTAACAACCATTTGCCTTCTGTTTTAACACCCTTTGCAACAGGAAAGATGCTACCTAGCTTGGTTGCCTGATTGCATTTTTCCTTTAAGTCTCTAGGAAAATTGCTTCCTTATCTTTAGGAGAAACGTATTCCATTATAGCTCTTTTCCTTCTGGACTTAGGCAGAATGGTCGTATTACTTGTTGTCCACACTCACATTTATGTCTGAGACTAAAGGAGAGCATTATAAATAATAACACCGGGACGGTAGCAGTATCCTGGACTCCCTTTGACAAATAAGACATAGACTTAGGCTTACACCAGGGATAGCTAGGAAAATTCTAGTCTCCCTTTCTTTACAATAGCCAATGGTTAAAGATATTTAGATTAGATTCTAGAATAAGCAAAGGTGCTGCTTTCTGTAGTAGAATGAGATTAGGACTGAGAGTAAAGGAATAAGTATGTGATTTTGAGGGCAATGTCAAAGAGTGCCCTAAGAGCCAATGTTATGATTGAATAGTTAAAGGTATGGAGGCTGCAACTGCAAACATTTTGAACTGCACAGGGTCTCTCAGAAGGATTTGAAATGAGCTACATGAATTATGAAACATAAACTGTGGGTTTTTATTTGTGTTGCAGATGCATGAAAAAATGGGAGATTTTTCATGAAGCAGTGTGTGGTGATCATAGATTCCAAGTTTTAGTCTGCAGCCTGGAGCTGAGCAGGTTATATCAGAATCTGCTGAGAAGTATAAGAATGTCAGATTCCTAGAACTCACCTCAGAATCTCCAAAGAGACCTCTGGAACCAATTCAGATCCAGGATCAAAATGTCAAAAGCATTCATTTTGGAGCCATGCATTCATTCCCTCCCCAAACATTTGTTATACATCTACTATGTGTCAGACATGCTATGCATGGGAGGACCAACATGCCTGCCTGCCATAAAAGGTCTGAGTCACTCAACTTCCTGTCTTTGTTTCTAGCTCTAGAAAATAAAGATGATGTTACTAATCTCATAGGTTTTTGTGATGTTTAATCTATATTGTATATGTGTGGTGTGTGTGTGCGTGTGTGTGTGTGTGTGTGTGTGTGTGTGTGTGTGTGTGTGTGTGTGTGTGTGTGTGTGTGTGTGTGTATCTTGCCCTGGAGACTGGGGTAAGTGGTACTTATAAAGACCACGTCATGTCAATGACAAGAATGATTTGAAAAATGACATTAAAACTAGAACTAGAAAATGAAGAAAGTTCATGATCCTGGTACTAGTGGCTCATACCCTGTAATCCTAGGTACTCAGGAGGCTGAGATCTGAGGATCAAGGTTCAAAGCAAACCCTATTTGCTTTGAAGTCCATGAGAATCTTACCTCTAATTAACCACCAGAAAACTGGACATGGCACTATGGCTTAAAGTGGTAGAGTGCTAGTCTAGAGCACAAAACTAGGCCCTAAATTCAAGCCCTATGACCAGTGGCAGAGAGACAGAGAGAGAAAGAGAGAGAGACAGAGAGCGAGAGAGAGAGACAGGGAGACAGAGAGTGTGTGTTTTCCTGAGTTTCATCCCATGAAGAAACACTATTTGCAGAACTTGTCACTGTGATTCTGGGTGGCTTGGTGTTTTCTTTACATCTCTTAGTCTCAAATATACAGGGAAGGACTTAGATGTAATGATCAATGCAGATTCCCTCTGATATCAGTGTTCTATGAAGCCCAATTCACTCAAACATGCCTCAAAATAAAAAAATAAATAAAATAAACAGTACTCAAGCAATTGACCATATTACAGTCTTTCTACAAGAATATTCCAGCTACTGGTATTCACCTTGACATAATCCCCCTCCTCAAATGCATCATTCCAACCAGGAACCAAAGTAAAAACTACACAATAGAAGAAATGTCAAAGGAATCAAAATGGAGGGGAAAAAAAGCTGATCTATCTCTTCTGTCATTTTGGTCATTATTCACGGGCAGGCCTCCGACCAAGCTCTTGCCCCTGCCAGCTGAGATAATGTTGGAAGAAGATGAACAGAGAATGGAAAAGGATACATAAAAAAGGCCACCAAGGAGTGAGTCTGGGTCAAGGAAAAGGAGGAGGAAGAGGAAGAGGAGAAAGAACCTAGAAGTTGCCTATTTTCGTAGGCAACAGTTTTTGCTTCTCCAAGGAGGTCAACAGAGATCATAATGAGAACCTTCTAGCCAAGTCCATGGCTCACTGGCCAAAACTGGGCTGGGATAGTTGTTCTGGAAAAGTTTCACATTGTTTGTAACATTACTCCCAAACCTCACTTCTCCACTTACTGTTTTCACTTGGGGTTGTTACAGAAAGGGTCCAAAGACCTCCAATTAAACATCCTGGAGTACCAGAGGCACGAGAAGCCAAGATAATGGGCAGTTCTGGGAGACATTGGCAAGACAGCTCCTAGGAGGGAAACCTCAGCTCTCTCTGTTCACATGACCTTGGTCCAGAGTCCTGACGGGAAGCAAACACTGAAATGCAATGGAAGAACAAGAAGTTGGAAAAAGAAGCCCCTTCCCACAGGACGAAGGCCTAGGCTGCCATGTTCTGCTGCATAGTCTGGGCAATGCACTATTGCAGAGGGATGCCATTCCTATAGAGCAGATCTGGGGACGCTTTTGCGGCAAAGAACCGGTAAGAAATATTTCTGGCTTCCTAGGCTATATGGTCTCGGCCATAGCTCCTCAGTTCTGTGATTGTAATAGGTTCATTGAACAAAATATAGGACATTGAGTGTAATATATGTTACACATCCTAAAGTTTACAATAAAGTGCTATTTATGCCTTATCTACGCAGTCTCCAAGCTCTCAGGACTCAATGACATCTTTGGAAGGTGGCTGGAATGATGGGTCATGCCAAGTGTTTTACTCTTAAGATAGCTTCATCATGTTGGCCAACATTAGTCACTAAGGAGTTTTATAAAAGATGGCTGGATGAATGGATGGATGGATAGATGTATTCGACCTCAGGCCTCCTGTGTCAGAATCCTGGGAGGCAAAGAGGACTGGAGTCAAACCCAAGATGACTTCACGGCCCAGTCCAGGTTGAACCCCTTTGGTCTCCAAAGTTCCAACCTGATTGTTGAATCTCATAAAACCCCAGTCACACCAAACGTGGTACCCAAAAAAGAATGACTCTCCATCTGTGGATAATGACTCAACCAAAGCATTCCTCTTCTGCTCCATTTACCTCTTAGGCCTCTTAAGAAAGTAAACCTGTCCATTTGTCAATATTTACTCTGTCTGCTGCTCTCCACAGAAGAAAGGAAAACTGTTTTCACTGTCAAACTAGTGTTTGCACAACCGATTTGTAGACTTTCTCAGAGCTATGGAAAATCCATCACCCTCGGTTAACCTGTGGCCTTAATGAGGTGGTAGCTTTTCTCCTACCATCCCATCCATCAGGGATGACAGTGTGTGGTTGTTAAGCAGTAAGAACTCAGGCTTAAAATGATCTTATCCAGAAGCCCGGAGCAGCAGTACTAGAAGTACAACTTAGTCTCAGAGGCTGAAGGCAGCCTTGCTGATCTCCACATACAATCCAATAAGAGGAAACAAGCTAACTCCAAGACATTTAACTGGAGCCAGTATTCTTTGGCCCCTGGAAATCTCACCAGCCTATTGCATTTGTTCCATTCCATTAACAGCATGCCCATTTTTTTTATTGTTGTTGTTAAAAAGCCCAGAAGGATCTCCTGCTGTTGAGGTTTTTTTTTAAATTCAAGTTGCTAGAACCAAGCAGTGCTCAGAAGGCCTGTATTCCTGCAAGGTGGCTGGCCCTTGCTCCCAGAGGGGAATGGTATTTGCAACTGGAGCACTAGTGTGCTTTAATGGGCTCTCTGTCATCTCTGTCACAGCCACCTGGCTTCAAACATCCCAAGCCACCTGGAACAGACACACTGAAAAGCCATTTGCTGGATGAGGAGGGAAAACAAATCCATCAGAAGACCTCTTGGAGTTTACAGGACAATCTGAGGGCAAAAGGCCACCAGTAAGAAAGAACTTCAGAGGCCAGAGCCATTCTACTGAATGTACAGCTCACACATAGTGCTCCGGCTACCACTGTGAGCTAGCACTGCACAGGACAAGTAAACCGAGTCCACAGAGCATCAGAAAACACAGTGCCCGTGTTACCACCTGCAGAAGCTCAAACTCTTCAGCAGGCAAAGGGAAGAATCCAGATAAAACAGCTCTCAGTAGGAAGAGAAGGAAATAGTAATATAATAACAAAGATAATGAAAGATATTACTGTGTGGGTGTGTGGGTGTGTGCGCGCCAGTACTGAGGCTTGAACTCAAGGCTTGGGCATTATCCCTGAGCTCTTTTTGCTCAAGGAGGGAGCTCTACCACTTCAGCCACAGCTCCACTTCCAGCATTTGGTGGTTAATTGGAGGTAAGAGTCTCTCAAACTTTTCCTGCTTGGGCTAGCTTTAAACTGTAATCCTCAGATCCTAGCCTCCTAATTGCAGGCATAAGTCACCAGCACCTGGAAATAGATGTCATTTCTTATGAACTTTATGCCAGTCAAAGTACAAATTTTAAATCACTGAATCCTCCAAATCAACCCTCTGTGGCTTGTCCTAAGTGTTTCAATAAAATAGTATACAGAAAGTGCTTACAATGTTTCTAGTATGTAGTAGGTGGTTAATACATGGTAAGAACTTACTAGTACTTATTAGTACATTGCTAAGCTTTTATCACCTTCACTTTAGATGAGGAAACTGAGGTTTGGTGGGTTTAGGGGATTAGCCAGTGGTCTTACAGTGAACAGCCACCAGCTTCAAAAGCCAGCATTTCCTGGATCTAGAAGCAGAAGTCTTCTCTACCTCTACTCTGCTTGTGGGAGGGAGGACCCTACTTCCCCTAGCATGCCTTGGGGCTAGTATAGGAACTGCAATCAGAGACACTGTTAACTGTATCCTTGAGTTGGTGCCATTATCCACCTCTTGGGAAACAGGCAGCCACACTCCAGACATTACCAGGTCCCTGTCCCTGTCTCCAGACTGCCTCTTAGTTGGCCACAGTGTGAGACCACACATCTTGGAGACCTCTTGCCCTGGGATGTACAGAAGAGAAGTCTCTAACTTCCTGGACCTCAGCTCACCCCATTCCTACTCCCACTCAGCTAGTATCTGGCTGGGCCTCCCAGAGAGATGCAATAGCCCCCCCCCTTTTTTTTTTTTTTTGAGAAGTTCCTTTGTGAGAAGGAAATTAACTTCTCCAAGAGAGGGAGACACAGGTCTTCATTTGCTTGTTGTTGCTATAACAAATTACTAGAAACTTACTGGTACCAAAATATTGGATACCAATGAATGAATGGTCCCAGAGGCCAGATCTCAACGTGAATCTTTCAGGGCTAATTTCTTCTAGAAGCTTAAGAAAGTATACATCCCTTGTCTCTTCCTATGTCTGGAAGCTGCCTACATTCTGTCTGTGGTTCATAGCCACCTCAGCTTCATCCATGCCTTCACTGTCCCATCTCTTCCCACTCTGGCCTTTCTGCTCCCCTCTTGTATGGAGCCTTATGATTACATTAGGCCCACACAGATTTGCAGATCCTTCACATTATCCCATCTCCACAGTTCCTGGTATCATCTAAAGGCACATGTTTGCAGGTTCCAAGGATTAAAATGCTGACATCTTGGAGGGGCCATTATCTACCCTACTACAACTGGCTTTCCGAGACTGCAATATTTTTATTCCTTCAATAAATTTACCTTGCACACCAGCCAGGCTCAGACCCTGCTTCCCTGGCAGTGTTTGAAAAGCTGGAAAACCTGGACCTGTTGATTTTAGGGCTTCCATGGGCATTAGCTTCTTAGAGGTCCGGATTCTATCTTCTTGAACTCTTTTCTTTGTGTCTAGCATGAAATCCTTTCTTCTCTCTGTTAAATATTAGGTTCTAGGGTAAGCTCCATAAATACATGATAGCCGATGCTCACAACAAACTCATGGGGTATTCTTGTCATTCTTCCATAGAGTCATTAGGGTTCTGAGAGGCCTTACCTTGCTTAAGTCAGACAAGTAGTGAAGAGGGATTTGAACTTGGGGAGTCTGAATCTATAGTACCTGCTGCAATCATGTCTCACCTGCCATCACAAAGAGGAGCTCTCAGCAAATACCTCATATAAGTGGAAAGGGAGGATCTGTATAGGAGAGCTGCACACTCAAGGAGCTAGTTCTAACTGTCAGAAGTGAAAGGGAAGATGGGAGGATGGGGACCCTGAGCCTCTAGGGTAAGCACAACCAAGGGCTCTGTGACCAGAGAAGATATTGGACTGTAATGAGATTTCTCATCTCTGCATTTTGGACTACCATATATCTCAGTGTTAGCACAGTACATCTCCACAGACCAATTTTGATTCCATGAAGTGATTTAGAGGTACACTGATTAACCAAATCCTGGATGGCCAACTATTAAAGAGCATTAATCAGCCTAAACCAAGGCCAGATCAGACTATGGCCATCACAGATGAAGCTTTGGATTATCATTTTCTTTTCTCTAGGAAGGAGAGCCAGAAGCAGAGGGTTTATGGGAACGATGCTATGGTTCAGTATCATCCTTGGGTATAAGATTAAGACAAGAGCAAGGAGGTACTTTAAATCCCTCTCAGAACTGTGTGGCTTGAATCATCACACACATCATTTCATGCAATTTCTGAGGGTCAGGAACCAAAGGTGACCTAGCTGAGTGATTCTGCCTTAGGACCATTCGAGTCAAACCATCAGCTAAGTCACCGAGATTTCTACAGCCACTCATGTGGCTGCTTTCAGGAGAGTTTAGTTCTTCCCCATAAGGCCTCTCTAGAGGACTATTCCCAGAATATGGCGGCAGGCTTCCCCAGAGGGAGAAAGGGAAAGGAAATGAGACAGTGTGTGTTAATTTGCTAGTGCTGGCATTAAAACACACACACACACACACACACACACACACACACACACACACACACACACACACACACAGGCACACAGGCACACAGGCACACAGGCACACAGGCACATACAAACAGACTGGGAAGCTTAAACAGTAATTCTTTTCTCACCAATCTGGAAGCCAGAAGTATGAGACTAATGTGTCAGAAAGGTTTGTGTCTCCTGAGGCTTCTCTCCTTGGATTGCAGACAGCCATCTTCTCATTGTCTTTCCTCCACGCACTCAGGTTTGTGTTCACATTTCCTCTTCTAGTTAAAGACTCCATATGGGATTGGAGGAGACCTTAATGGCTTCATTTGAACTTCATCAGCTCTGTAAAGACCTTGCCTCCAAATACAGTCACATTCTGACTTACCTGGGGAATCATGGCTTCCACATGGAAGTTCCAGAGGCCACAAGCATAGCCCATCACAGGGAGAGAACCACAGGCAGGAAGCCAGCAGATTTTAATGACCTGACCTTGGAGATATCATCTCATCATTTCTGCTGAATTGCATTCTCTAGAAGCAAGGCACTAAATCCAGCCCATGTTTAAGAAAAAGCAATGACGTTCTACCTATCAAAGTATTTGTGAATTTTTTTAATTCAATGCATACAGTGAGCCAAGAAAGTTGGCTAGTACTAAGTCGGATCGTGGGAGACTCTTGCCTGAGAAATAAACTCTGTCTTAGGACTATCTGTAGCCAAAGGAAGGGGAACACAGTCATAATGTTCAATGCAACTATGTGAAAACAGAACCTGGTAACCGAGAGGAGGGGTCAGGTTGGGACAGTATGTGTATGTGGGGGAGGGGATGACGCTGATCAAGATGTATTGTACTCATAAACTGACATGTGGAGTTGAAATCTCTTTGAACTCTACTTGAAGAAAGTTTAAAAATAAATTAAATCAAATGTAATAAAAATGAATAAGATAACTAGAATAAAAAGAATTTGCTCACCAGCTTCCATCCTCAGTTGCTCAGTAGCCCTAACAAGAGCCATTGGTTGCTCTGGACTCTGCATGGCTCAAGCAAGGTATCCAATGGGATCCCTCAGAGGCCATAGGGAAATCCAGGCAGGCAGGAGCCATAGGTCAGCTTTCAAGTAAGCTATTGAACTACCGTACATTAACTGTCTTCCTTAGCTTCTGACACACAGAGAAGTTCTTAGTAAATGTCACTTCTCTTTCCTTCTACCAAAGTAGATTTCCTCCCAGAACCCTCTCCAACCTTTTTTCTCATACCAGGCAAATCTTCCTGTTCCCAGACTCCACTCAGCTCAGCAGCCTTTCCATCAACTTGCATGCCTGGGTTTAATGTTATTTTTCTTTGCCCAGTCATAAGTTCCTTGAAGGGATAATCTATGTCTTAAACTCTATTCCTTCTCTCTAGCAGGAAATGACATAACATACGGTTATGTGTGCTAAAGAGTCCTAGTGAAGATTGAAGTTAAATATATAACTGATAAATGGAAAATAATGACTCTCTCTGTGTGTGTGTGTGTGTGTGTGTGTGTGTGTGCGCGCGTGTGCACGCACGCGTGCGCAAGTACATACACTGGGGCTAGAACTCAGGGGCTGCACACTGTCCTTTTGTCTTTTTGTTCAAGGCTAGCACTTTATATACTTGGGCCACAGCTCCACTTAGGATTGTTTGATAGTTAATTGGAGATAAGATTTTTATGGACTTTCCTGCCAGGGCTAGCTTTGAACTACAATCCTCAGATCTCGGCATCTTGAGTAGCTAGCCACAGGCACCCAGCTTAATAATACCTTTTAGAAGATAATATTTTCATCCTTCATCAAAACATGTTATATAAAAGAAAAAGTATGCATCTTATGGGTCTGAGCACCCTGGAGTGGGATCCCAGCTGAGAACCACATCAGAGGATCAAATCATATCAGCTGTCCAAAGCCCGTATGGTGACTGGTAGGAGTCAGGATGTCTCACCTATGTGGATAGAATACTAGACTAACTTTGGAGACAAAATGTTCCAGATTTAAATCCCTAATCTCCATTTTCTAGTGATCTTTACTAAGAACATTAAGTACTCCACACCACTTCATTTATAACATGGGGGTAATACTGCCCCAAATTGGGAAGAATTAATGAGAACATAGCAATAGGGCTAGAATATTACAGTATGTTGAAGACTTTGGAGTCAGGTTCAAGTCCTGGCTCCTCTGCTTATCCATAAGGTAATATCAAGCAAGTTCTTGTACCCCCGTGTCCTCATCTGTAAAATGGGATTCTTACAGCTACCTTTGGGATTGCTATAAGACTCAATGAGAGGTTGTGTCTAGAATGCTGAGATTGGAAGAGCTGGGACTAGAGCAAAACTCACAATGGACTTAGCTCCATCACTGGCATTTCGTTAGCCCCCAATACAATGGACAGCAGCTTCAGTTAGCCAGCTGGTGGTTGATTGAGGGCAAACAGGAAATCCATGATGAACAGTATCAGTAAAGGCTATATTCTGAGCCAAAGCTAAGCTGTGCAAACAAGGACATTTTGTAGGAAGGCACTGACATCTTCCCTATCACTACTATTAATAAACATGCACAGCATATTCTACATTTTGGGGAGAGGGGTCCAAATAAACAAATTTTTCACCCTGAAATTGGTCATTATGAATAGGGTTCCCTGTCGGTCTGTCCTCCCAAATAGTTGAAATGTAAATGCACCACAAACCACCCTACCCCTCAGCCAAAACAACCGTGCTCCTGATATTTGCAAGGCCTATGAATATGATCACCAGGGAAGAAGAAGATTTTTTTTTCCACCACGAACAGACTAGCATGCCTTTGGTAACCTTGCTGCTCTTGTGGTTTCATTCCTGAAATACCTTTTGTGTTTCTTATTTGATGAGCAGGACTTTTTGAAGTCAGACTGCTTTGTACTTGTGGTAAGTCAACTTCCTTTCTTTTCTACATGCTTTCATCTCTGTCTTCCCTTGACAGTTCTGAAAGCAACTGCAACCAGTTTAATATTCGTGTTCTTCACTTCTTAGGTTGTTGGCCAAAATGGATGAAATTTTTATTTAAAAAAATGGTGGGCCAGGTGTGATGGTGCATGCCTGTAATCACAACACTCTGGGCCTGAGGCAGGAGGATTCAATATTCAAGACCCAGTTTGGGCTATGTAGGGACTCTGTCTCAAAAAATCAATCAATCAATCAGTAAGGAGAGTTTGGTGCTAGTGGCTCATGCCTGAAATCCTAGTTACTCAGTAGGCTAAGATCTGAGGAATGTGATTCAAAGCCAGCCTGGGCAGGGACAATGCCCAGACCCTGAGTTCATGCCACAGGACTAGCACACAAAAAATTAAAAATAAAAATAAAGGAGTTGGCAAGCAGGATGGGGATTTTGGAAGAACGTAATAGAATATAATGAGAGAAGATAAGAGTTCATGAGACCCCATCTCACTCAATAGCTAAGTCTGGTAGTGCACACCTGTTGTCGCAGTTGTGGGAGGAACACTGTGAGTAGATTCAGTGTCCCGTGTCTGTCATCCCCAGTGAAACAGGGAAGCATAAATTGGATATGTATATGTATATTTGTAAAGGTTGAAGAAAAATAGTAATTTTAACATATACTGAGTGAATCAAGTTCATTTGTGTTATTTCCACCTATACATGGTTAGAGGTTGTTTTCATGACCATATAGAATAATGTTCAGCAAACACAGGGATAATGTGAACACTAACCAAACACTAGAAAAGTCATTGAGAATATTTGAAAATAGTTCCTTCACTTAGCATTACCCACTTTATACCAACCTTAAGGAAATGGTTTTCTATACAAGTCTGAATTTTTTTTAACACAGATCCTGCTCAAGGTATAATAGAGACCAGATTTGTACCGCAAAAAAAAATATTATTAGCCAACATTCTTCAAGAGATTGCAATGAGCCCAGCCCTGTGTACTGAATTTCACATTTCCTTATGAAGAACTGGGCACCCAAGTTTAGTTGAGGGAAGTAATTTACCCAATGTTAAATAAGGAACACATGGTCAAGTAGGCATTGGATCCTAGATGGTACAAAGTCTTGAATCTGAGCTCTTAACACACCACCACCACATTCTGCATGGGAAATTCCATTCTATTTCCTGCCATCCATTCCATGCACTTTCCATCTGAGAGCAAAGACTACGGTTAGACACTAAGTACCAGTGACAGGGCAGAGTGAGATAGAGAAGCTAACCCCAGAGAGTGTACTTCTCTGGGCAGAGGTTGGCAGGTGATAAACAACCACCTAAGTAGTGACTATCTAGTGTGTCACTTCATAGTGCTATAGAGAAAAGGATAAAGGCAGACAGATGGACACAGAGACTGTTAAGCAGAGAACAGGAAGAGGATGATGATGCAATAGACTTTGCTAGTCCCATTCTTAAGGGAATTATACAGTTCAGGATGGGAGAACATTTCAGGCAAGTGAAAATGCTCTGGGCTAGGAGTCGGCTGCCTAGTTGTAGGTCAGCCATGAAATCTAGGGAAGATGCCATGGCTGAGTGGTTTTCCAAAATGGGAATTCCAACTAGTCCCAATCATCACATTTTCAGGCTCCATTCTATCTTCAGATATGGAAATTCTGGGGTGGAGCTGTAGGCGTGTGTGTGTGTGTGTGTGTGTGTGTGTGTGTGTGTGTGTGTGTGTGTGTGTGTGTGATCTTCTAATTTCAAAAAAAATCACATTGACCAAAGACTCATAAAAACAGGATAGCATAGAGATGTCTTTCATGCCTAACTTCTGCTAACATTATCCATTTATCTAAGCATGGTACTTTTTTTTTTAATTCAGAGATTAACCTTGCTACAACATTACTAACTAAACCAAAAATTTTTCAGATTTCACCAATGGTATCAATCTGGGATTGAAGAAGCCCACAAGGGACTTGATCTCCACTGAATCTACTGACCCAGATGGCTAGTACTGGGAAATGGTGGCAGGGAGGGAGGGCAGACTTCTAGATCTGGAAAGGTCCTATCAGCCATCTTTAGCCCTTTGGCTCACTCCTCTAAGATGGAAAGCAGTTAAAGGCTCTGAGACCAAATGGCACTTTTCAACATGATCTAACATGATGGTGCCATCTGAACACTGAAATAGCTTTTCCTCAATCCTATACTCAGCCCTGGGCACCTTGTGGCCCCCTTCCTCACTTTACTTTTATTCCTAATCTTTGCTTTTTCTTCCCTCCATATGTCTTACCATTGTTCCCTGTCCCTTCTACTAGCTCCGGGAGGGCTACCATCATTGTTTGATTCATTTCTGTACTCCCAAACTCTGGAAAGGTGTCTGACACACAGGGAAGGTTCAGACAATTTTTTTGAATGAAGGAAAGACCTAGACACAAAATAAACAGAGTGGGGGGGGAATGGAGTGTTTTGACATCTATTTAAAAACCCGTATTTGGAGGTACCCACTGAAGCAAAGATCAGCAAAAGTTGGGGATGGAGGGAGAGAATGGAAAAAAGGCAGAGGGAGAAACTAGTTAGAGGGCTCCTGACATGTTCCAGCAACAAAAGAAAAAGTAGAGCTTGCACATTGCCTGGTGGACACAGGGTTTTGTGTCTCACACATGCTGAACGAACAGCCACTAACGTCCTAATCATCTGAGAAATACTCTGTTTAAGAAGAGCTCCAGAGAATAA
Organism: Dipodomys merriami; assembly: GCF_024711535.1. Lineage (NCBI taxonomy): Eukaryota > Metazoa > Chordata > Mammalia > Rodentia > Heteromyidae > Dipodomys > Dipodomys merriami. Next base: position 849,447 of record NW_027206590.1, read on the forward strand.
CTTTTGAAGATAAATCAATTTCTTATTTTAAGAATAAAAAATAAACTCCTAATATTTGGTTATTTTAAAGGAATTTCCTGTGCACGTGCAAAATACCCAGCTTTTATTCTCTATTAAGACATGCAGAGTCTATTATTACAGCCTTGATGTTTAACTTACCATCAAAGGGAGCAGGCCAAGAGGGCCAGGCCTCAAGTTCAGGAATGTTAAACACTATTCACAATATGCCCCAGACTTAAGATGTTTTATATAGTACTAAATAGCCTGGTTCACAGAGGATATACTCTTTCTTCCAGAAAAAGAGTCTGGACTGGAGGATTGTCAAGATGACATCTCAAAGGTAGCATGACACTTAAGGGACGACAAAAATGGCATCAGGTTTGGAGTCCATAGCTTGGTTGCTAAGCCTATAGCAGTGTGGCCTTGGACAAGTGACTCAATGGCTCTGAGTCTGAGTGCCTCCACCCGTTTTCACTCACAAAAAGTGTTTGGCACTTTGTATGCTCAGCAGAGTGCAGCATATTCCATACAATCTTTATTTTAACAAGGGCTACAGTTATCAAGCTTTCACTGGTCTCTCTTTCTAATGTGAAGCTAGGAAGCTTCATTCCAGGAGACTATTTTGTTCTTGGAAAAAGTTTTCAGAGGTCTCTTTTGGTGATGGAGCTACAGGGTGAGGAAAGCTCCCTTGCTGTGGAGGGAAGGCTCAACTGGACAGGTTCTTGGCTTGGGGGTGGGGGCGGGGAGGAAGCCACTCCTGTCAGGATCTTGCCGTTCTGCATAAGGGCAAAGGAGGCCCCTGAGGGAAGAAGACTGGAGAGGAGACCACTTCCTGTGTGTTCCGCACTGCCAGATCTCTCAGATGGATGGAGGTGGAATTGATGGGGGTGGCTAGCAGGAAAGACTCTTGCCAGGGATCCAGAAAGGAGAAACCACACATACAGTATTACCATAGAGCCAGGCTGAACTGCTTCGAAGCTTACAAGGCAAGGTCACAAATACAAGGGTGGTCTTCACAATACTGTGATCCACCTGATTTCCTAGTGTGAGGAATCCCTTTGCCCACACACTCAGGACACTTAAGAAGTCACCTCCAGATCCCAATCTAGAAATACCTCCACAATGGAAATTCAGCACCCATGGGTTCAGACACTAGATTACTAGTCTTTATACCCGGTATCTAGTTCTCCATCTCCATCCACTGTCATCACCAAATTCTCATTCTGTTACCTCAGTTGTAATTTTACTTGAATTCCACAGGTTCAATGGTAGCATTCCCCCCACCCCCCCCACCCCGGTTTCATCTGATGCCCTCATAACTTTCAAGTGGTGACATTTGCTTGCCCTCTGTACTTTTGATGCATATATTTTCACATCTTTCTAGGGATTCACCTGACTACTTTACACTGGCCCTCAAAACCTCCCTCTGGAGACATTCCTTCCTAAGCAGCTCTGTTTAATACCTCCTGGACCAGAACCTGGGACTTGAACTAAGTTTGATAAAGGATGAGCTGGTAGGAACATATAAATCATACAATTAAACTGGTGGTAAACTTCATCCCACTCAGCTCAGCCCTAGAAATCTTCTACACCATCATCTTTGTTCTCTGCCCACACTGCTTCCCCTGTTTCATTTCTAAGTATATTAGCAATACTCCTGCTATGTAATGCACTAATCAAAGCATGGAGTATTTCATTTGGAAGAAGAGATCCCTCCCATTCTTATCTCCTGGGATGCCACCCCACCCCATTCTATAATCATGGCCTGAGTAGGTCTTTTTAGGATGATCAGGAAGGCAGCAGTAATAAGGCCATTCATCCTAACACAAATCAGAACCATCGGACCAAGGCGATGTGGATGCATAAAAGGTCAGCGAGTAGCCTCAGCAGAAGAAATAGCCTCAGGGGTCCAGAATCTGCCAAACAGCTGACCAGTGAAATCTAAATTGGCAACAAGGCCCAGACCTCATTTCAAAGGGGAAATTAAAACCAGGCTTTCTGGGAGGGCAGGCCTGGAGTCAGAAGGGAGGTGATGCCTGTTACCAAGGCAACGTGCAAACACTAGCTTTTCCTTTCCCCATTTCTCCTCCCTAGTGGCCTACTTCCAAATAGCCCTCCTACACTCATATATCTCAGGGAGAGGTGTCAAGAGAGGATGAAGACATCTGACCAGTCCCTGAGAAAATCCAAAAGGATTAGGATGTTCCCACCATAGGAAAGAAAACAAGAGAAAGAAAAGGCACCACTTGTTTCTACTAGCAGAGAGATTTATATAAGAGGTATAGTCGGCTATTTAAGTCTTCCAGACTCAAACCATAAAGATCCTTCTAGAAGGATTAGAAACTCAAAAGATGTGTGTGTGTGTGTGTGTGTGGGTGGGTGGGTGGGTGTGGGTGGGTGTGGAGGGAGAGAGAGTTACTGATATCCTACATTTATGTAGAGGGCTAAGTTTGCAAGGTAGTCTTACATACATTATTCTGGAGGTGGAAACCATTGTCTCCATTCAGCAGGAAAACAAAGTAAAGTCCCAGCAGTCTCCGTGACCTATCCAAGAAACACAGAGCTTCCAAAAGAGCCGGTCCTTCCTCAGTACTTGAATGAGTGAACGCAGTCTATGTTAGACCTGATGCTAAATTTAAAGGTTTTGAATCAAAGCTCAGTTTCTGGCCACCCTGATTCTTCTGATTGCACTGAATTCATGTAGGAGCTTTGCTCTTTCATTCATGCATTGAATGAATCCTCACTGAATCAATCCTCATTGCATGAGGGCTCGCTGGGTACCAGGCTGTGTGGACAGCACTGAGTCCCAACAGTGAGGAAGGTCCTGGATCCTCACAGAGTTCATACTTGTGGCAGTAGAGGCAACATGTGGACCACAAGGAGAATGAAGTAAATAAGATAAGTTAGATGGTGATAGATGTTCTGAAGAATAGAGAGGGTAATGTCTGAGGGGGTAACCTGGCTCAGGTGTATAACAGAGATCCTCACAAAGACTTCTAAGAGTTGCCATTGAACATTGTGATTATATATTCGGAAGTGTCATATGAACAACCATTGCTGACCATAACACCAATTTAAGAATACTTTTAGAGAAACTTAGTCTACTATTAAAATACTCTACAGACAGAAATGGGTATTTTTTTTCTGTTTGCTTTATTAAATACTCCAGTGGAGAGGGGTATCAGCTCCATGCTTGATAATCATATTAAATAATGATTTGGTTATTTCTTTTCATCTGTCAAGTCTTATTTCTTGGTGGAACAGCCTGACCAGAGCCCACTTTGGAGTTATGATCCATTCTGAGCTATGACCTAGAAGGAACTAACTGCTGATACATTAAAGTCTTTGCTAAAACTGGATTCAATTACTCTTACAGAGGAGGATGAAAAGAAGAAGGAAAGATAGCAATGACAAATCCTTTATTTCTTCAGAAAAGTTATTAAGAGCACACAACTACAGAATCAAGTGCAGAGAATAGTATCTCAGTCAAGGTCAGAGCTCTCTCATATAGATCACAAGCTCAATCTCAGAGCTCACCCATAAAAAGAAATATTTCCTTAAGTGATATGAAGTTCTTTCTGGCTTTAAAATCTATGATGGAGGACTTTCACTTCCAGCCAAGTTGTTATAACAGTATCTATTCACTCTCCTATCAGAGACAATCAAAATCAGCAGACAAAATAAATAAACGAATATTATTCAAAACAATGATCATGAGTAAATTTCCCTAGTGTATGTGTTTTGAATCCATATAGATAGAAGAAATCCTGTCAGAGTCCAGCAAATTTTCACAGTTGAACACCAAAAAGTAAGAATACAGGAGTACCAAGAAACCTAAAGCTCATAGGATGGAGTACTGAGGAAGCCAATGTGACACAGAGAACGAATTCATTGAAGAGATCTCAGAGGACTCTCCTGAAGTACTTAACAACTCATCAGTACATTGATGAGTGTAAGCATTTGAGAAAGCTATATCAGACCATGAAGAGAAGCACCCAGAAGATTAAAGAGAAAAGCATACAACAGTGACATTGGAAAGAAATACTATCTACTTCTGAGACTTAATCAAAAAATTTTCATAAATCACAGGGCAGTAGGTAAAGTGTTTAGGAGGTCCTTGCTTCAGGATTGGTGAATATTCATTCAGATTAAATGTTGCTCCATAATTCTACCTAGTAAGCCTTAAACATGAAATCTAAAGGGGACTATTTCCAAGTAATTTAATTATATCATAGAGCAAATTTAAGAATGTTTATAGGAATACAAAAATATCGAGCAACTGTAAAATTCACAATCAAAGATTAGCAGGTATGAAAATAATCAGGAAAATTTGATGCATAATGAGGAAAACAATCAATTGACATTAATCTAGAACTGATACTGATATTAGAATTAGCAGGCAAGAATAGTCAAAGTTATTTAGCCACATCTCATTCTATACTATGCATTATAACTGTATTCCCAATACATAGTATAAAAGGCTTTTATGGGCTGGGTGTAGCGTAGTGTTAGAGCACTTGCCTACCATGCATGAGTCCATGGATTAAATCCTCCACACTTCAATAGAGCGTTTATAGTACAATAAATAGTAAATAGTAAAAAATCACACTTATCCAGATGGCAATTACAATGCTTGGGATGAAATGTACAATAGTTAGCATTAATAATAGATTAAAAACAAACAAACAGAAGAAAAGATTTTGACTTTGAAGATGCAACAGTAAAACCTACCCAAAATTTAAATTGTGGAAGAAAATTTCAAGTGAGGACATCAATAATAATCATATATATATATTATTCCATCTCTCTATTTTACTCTATGATAGATAGAGAGATAGACATATCCCTATAATATTTATCATAGGCAGAGCTTGAGATACATAGCTACATAGAGAGAAGAGAGAACATGTATATAATTGTGCAACTGAGGGGATTAGATGGAGGACAAAGGGGAAGACACAGAGGGTGAATAATACCAAAATATTATGTTAGTGAATAAAGATTGAAGAATGAAAGCCACTGAATTTTATTGAACAGTAGAGAATAGTGGGGAATACAAAGTGAGAGTAAGTGTGTGGGTTTGGTCAATCTGATTAAAGCACAGTATAGACATGTGAGAAATACCATAATGAACATTTAACATATATAACAGAAAATAAAGTACAGGAATGCTAAACAGATACTGTGTGGGATGTGGGTACTAGCAGAAGGGAAAGAGGGTGAGTAGAGAGGATGAAAAATGGTGAATAGGGTCAAAATACTTTATGTAATTGTGCGAAAATTAAACAATATAACTTGTTGAGATTAGTTTGGGAACTGAGGCGTGACAGATCAAGGTGCATTGTGTTCATACATAAGCATGTCAAAATTAAATTACCTGTACAACTAATCAAAAGATGAATTAATAACCAAGTTAGAACAAGATTTTGAAGAGCTAATAATCTCTAAGTACAAATTTGTACTCTCTGTTAAGTAACTCATGAACAAACTCCCTTTGCTCAAAAATTACAAAAAGAATGCCAGCCGATTTATTTTCAGAAACAATGTAAGTGAGAAGAAAATAGAACATCATATTTAAAGTTTCAGAATTCTGGGCTGGTATTGTTTTCTCACCATCAATAACTTTCAAATATAAAGATGAAGTAACTACTAGTGGGTGACTCAAAGAAATCAATAAAGAATTAATACATCCTATAACATGGATGAGTTTTGAAAACATTATGCTAAATGAAAGCAGCTCATTGCAGAAGACCATAGGTTGTATCATTTCACTTAACTGGAAGTCCAAGCATAGGCAAAGCTACTGAGGCAAGAAAAAATATATTTAGTAGTTGCTGAGGCCTGAGGAGGTAATGACAAAAGTTGAGAGTAAGGCTACTCAACACCATCTTTATGGGAAGCTAGTTCTAAATTGTAATTTTAGATCACAGTTAGTGATAGTGGATGGAACAACTCTGTGAAGGTACTAAAAACGATTGGATTGAACACTCTAAATGAACAGGATGTTTAGCATGTGAAGAATATCTCATTAAAGAGATACGAATGGTAACTACACAGGAAGATAGCATGAACACCTTTGTGTGTCAATAGTCCTTTACAAGTGAATATTTATCATCAACAGAGTTTCTCCCTGAAAGATCTACCATCATTATGTAAAGCTAATGGGAGAGTTTTGAAACCACACTCGTGAAGGATCAGCCTTATGGGAGGTAGGGAGACATATTTCCTGCCGAACAGGAAAAAAGGTATTATTTAGACAGGGCTGGATTGCAAAAGAAAATTTTCTCTTCCTTTCTAGGATCCTGAGGTAAGAGGAAATGATTCATGGCAAGAATAAAAATAGTCAGATCGTCCATTCTAGAGTCATGTTCAATGAAACAAAAAAACAGCAACAATTTGCAAGGATTTCTGAGGATAAACCTAACTCAGAGTCTTGAAGTCATGAATAAACTAAAATGTCTCCTCAAAACTGCAGAGAAAATTGGATTTGATGTAAGCAGTTATTTAGAGCAGTTATAGTAGGTGAAGCATCTAATTGTCTCTAAGTGTTTGCATATCTTTTAGTTTGCTCCATATGTGGAGAGGCAAGTGATCAAAGTTGGCATTGCCAGTACCAAGACATATGGTCATCATGTACTGCTTATTACAAGGCCAAGAGAAAATCACATTCTGCTGTGGTATTCTCACCAAAATGGATAACTTCAATCTAATTATGAGAAAGCATCAGACAAATTCAAATTGAAGTCTGACAAATAATTGATGCACAGTATTCAAAAGGTCACAAAAGACAAAGAAAAACTAGAGTTTAAAGAGAAAGAATGTGTAAATGCAATATGAGGTTGTAAATTTGATCAGAAAAGAGAAAAGGAGCATTCTAGAAAATGAGTCAAATTTTAAATGAGACATGTATCTTAATCACTTTGTTTCAATGTTTATTTCTCTGTTTTGGTCATTGTACTATGGATACAAGGTGTTAACAATAAGAGAAATTGAAAGAAGGGTATATAAAAGCCCTATTTTTTGCAATTTTTGTGTAAATTAAAGTCACTTCCGCAGAAAAAGTTTTTAGAAACTGTATTATTTCTTTAACTTGGTGTGTGTGTGTGAGAGAGAGAGAGAGAGTGAGAGAAGAGAGAGAGAGAGAGAGAGAGAGAGAGAGAGAGAGAGTGTGTCCTGGGGCTAGGGGCTTGAACTGAGGGCCTGGGCACTGTCCCTGAGCTTTTGTGTTCGAGGCCAGTGCTCTACCACTTGAGCCACAGCTCCACTTCCAGTTTTGGTTGGTTAATTAGAGATAAATTAGAATCTCACAGTCTTTCCTTCCCGAACTGGCTTCAAATAGCAATCCTCAGATCTCAGAAGCTAGGATTACAAGAGTGAACACCAGTGCCTAGCTTAACTGTATTATTTATCAAGCAATCAATTTAACCATTTAGAAGAGAGCAAGAGTCCTTGAGTGAAATGAAAACACCTATGAACACAAGAAAATTAGCCCTCACCAAGCCCTGCCTTAATAATATCTACATGCTAGGTTGATGTGGGACCTAGACAATACCATTAATGGTAGCCTGAGAGCTAAGCTGAATCCTCATCTAGCGAAGTTGCATCTCTTACAAGGGGCCCTTGCCTAATATATCCTAGGGTTATATAATACATCAGGAAGCAAGCCATGTTTTGTAGTATTTATCTCTCATTCCTTCTCTTGGGAAGTACTTGTTGAACTAATGACTAGTTCCCTTTAGCTCTCTCTATAGGCTTTTATAAGAAGTTTTATTTCTAGTTCTTCTAAACCAAGAGTTGGAAAACTTATTCTAAAAGGGATAGAGAGTAAATATTTTCAGCTTTGCAAGCCATGGGGTCTTTGCTTGTCTACTAGCAACCATGGCCAAAGCAGAAGCCAAGAGACATGGCTGTGTTCTAATAAAAGATTATAAAGAGAAAAAAAGCTGTCTAAAAATGGTGAAGCAAATTTTGTCTGTGGGTTATAGTTTGTTGACTTCTGTCCTAAACCAGTCAGGAAAAGTATGTCTATTTGTCGAATATGGATAAGATGATCTAAAACTTCAAAATGAACTTCTCCCCAGTAAAACAAAAATAAGTGAGTTTTCAAACTAGGTCAAATGATTTATCATGGACATGTGCTCTAGAATTTCGCATTTGCAGATGACCATCTGCCTTTCTGAGTTTCTTTTTAGGCATAAAAATATTTGAGATGATTTAAACTGTCAAACAAAGGCATGTATGCTAACCAAAAGTTAGCCTCAAAAGGCCTTCCTGACCTTTCATCCCCACGCCCCTTCATTTGAAAAGAAAAAACACACACACACACACAAAACTGTGATTCAGGCATCCAAGTGACTAGCCTTTGTTCTTAAAGACTATGCTTTGACTGCAGTTCAGGAAAGCCACAATTACAGATCCCAAATGAGCCTGACACACATTACTTTTGAAAGGGGGTTGTTGCAGGAAGAATTGAATGGCTCTGGAAATGTACACTAGAGGCGGCCAACAGCGATCTGGAGTCTAAGGTACCTGTGGCTCAGGGAGAGGGCAGCAAGTTCCAAATCTGCCTCCATGACACCACGGATGACATAGCTTGGCTCAAGTTACTTCCCCAAAAAGAGTCTGAAATGGTCTTGACTGGGTAACAAAAGGTCTCCTCCTTCCACCGGAGCCAGGATGCTCCAGGTGGAAGTTAGGCACTGCTGACACTTCCACCAGGTAGCAACTCTTCTGAACGTCAACATCTTCATTTCCAAAGGAGCTCATACCAGAGCTATGTTTCTGGGCCTTAGATTCTTAAATGCCACCTTCCCAAATGTACTATAGGTTACTAGGCTAGGCAAGAGTAGCTGCTAAATGAAAAGACTGATAGTGTATTGTTTCTAACATATTTATAAGATGATTTCTTTGTTGCTTTGTATGTCCCTCCTCAATGGCATAACCCCTGTTTTCACTGTATTTGATGTTGGTATAATTTGGGGAGGGGAAGGGAAAAACAAATTGTTTAAATAGGCATACAGGTGGACCCATTGCAACAATGAGATGTACAAGATGTATGTCCAAAAACGAACTTTACAACTTTAGATGGGAGGGCAGAGATGGTAAGGGGAAACACAGGTGGAGGCAACAATGCTTGATAAGAAATGTACTCATTACCTTGCTCATGTAATTGTACGGTATTTTCACAATAAAAAATTTATTAATAATAAAAAAGAAAAGAAAAAAATTTAAAAAAAGGCAGAAAGTCCTGTAGCACCAGTGGCTCAGGCCTGTAATCCTAGCTACTCAGGAGGCTGAGATCTCAGGATCATGGTTCAAAGCCAGCCTGAGCAGGAAAGTCCATGAGACTCTTATCTCCACTAAGCAAACCAGAAGTGACACAGTGGCTCAAGTAGTAGAGTGCTAGCCTTGAGCTGAAGAGCTGAGGGACAGCATTCAGGCCCAGAGTTCAAGCCCCATGACTGACAAAAAGAAAAAAGAAAGGCAGACACACTGTGTATCTGAGCCCAGGACCTTCCTTAGCTTTGATGACACATTTGGTCTTTAGGACAAAGTCTTTGGGCATTTACCTAAGCATTTCGCAATTTTTTCATGCTGAACACTCATTTCTAGACTATGTTTAGGTGTCTGAGTGTTCAAATAAATAGTCCTTCAACAAATAAACAATACAAATACAAATACAAATACAAATAAGCAATATCTTTTATTAAGATAAACTATCTTGGAGGTGTCTTGACAACCCCAAAGGTTCATGCAAATTTCACGTGTTATTCCATTGGATGTTTATGAGTCACATGGTTATCCAATGGTTGGCAGTAAAGAAACTAGAAAATGCATGTTCTGGCTTTCCAAGGAACATTATAATAGAGTATGAAATGAAGAAAAGGAAAAGGAGTGGGTGGCTGTCAGATTAGCCAATCTAACATGTCTACCACAGATAAATGGAGATATATATGCATATGTATACACATCTTTGTAATCCTACGTTTTGTTTTTCCATTTGTAGATAATAAAAGTATTTTTATTTTGAAAATATGAGTGATTAAAAATTATTCTTGTGATAGCTTTATCATGTCTTCTAACCCAATTAAAATGTTCATGTTTAAGTCAGTATCATCAGTGCATAATCTTCTTTCTAACAGAAGCTGACAAACCATGGACACTAATCAAACCATCCCACTACTTGATGTTGCTGATAAAGCTTTTTGGAACACAACCATACCCCTTTATTATTCTCTAGTGGCTGCTTTCTCACTGGTGCATCAGAGTTGCTACAGAGTTCATATAACCTGTATGTACACATAAGATATTTTCTCTCTGGCCCGTTGTAGGAAAAGTCTTCCAACTACACATCAATGGAAGAAGATAGATCACCTGCTTAATCTCAGAATCTTCCTTGAGACCAATCAGAATATTCATATTATAGACAATATTCCTATTAAATCTTGATACCAGCATTACCAATATCAGACTGCTCTGACCCCAAGAGATGCAGATTTTCCTCATTTTAGGTAATAAACTCCTTTCTCACTAAAACGATATCATGTCTAAATCAGCTATTTGGAGAGCAGAGCTGTGTAGCAAAATAGAGGCTCATTTGATTTTTTTTCAAATTACCAAGCAATTTACTTACTGGCTTGGAGGGCCACTCCCACTGCTGAGCTAATAATAAATCTTGTTTTTGTAGAATTTGCAAGGAAAACTTTTTAAGAGAAACTAAATCTCTTCTAAATCAAGGTATATCAAACACATTCAAGAAAGCTACCTCCATCTTAAAACAAAAAAAAAGTTAAAAGTAATTAAAAGTAATTCATCTACTTAAAAGTAATTCATCCCAACAGTCAAAAGGGCTGATGTCTCAGATATTAATTGTGGGTTAACACAGATTCTGTCCATGGATAAAAATCCAGCAAACAGGGCTGGGAAGGTGGCTCAGTGGTAGAGTGCTTGCCTTGCATGCATGAGGCCCTGGGTTCAACTCCTTAGCACCACAGAAGCAGAAAAAGCTGGTGCTGTGGCTCAAGTGGTAGAGCCCTAGCCTTAAGCTGAAGAGCTGAGGGACAGTGCCCAGGCCCAGAGTTCAGGCTCCACACCGAAAAAAAAATCCAGCAAACTTGGATACGAATTTGCAGAATGTTAAGCTGCCCTTGATATGGTACCAGGTAAAAGCCCATGGGAGGCCAGGGTTCCTTCACCTTCTGCAAAGCCTCCTCCCTGCCTTAGCTCCCAAGTTGTGATCATGAGGCAGGCTTCACAGTGGGTCAGAACTTGTGGCCAGCTTGGCCTGTGTGCTGCTAATTATATAAGCTATACTTAGCTAGAAAATATAGATGGTTTCTTAAGGTTTCTTCCTACTATGATTATGAATTTAATTCCTAAAAGTAACCCAAAATGTGGGGTGGTTTTTTTTCTCTCTCTCTTTTTTTGACACTGGCCCTCCTGCTTTTCCCTCAAAGCAATGCAAATACCCAGGTCTACTAACAAAACAAAACAAAATTGATACATCAAAGAGGAAAGAAAATCATCTTTGTATGTGTATGGCTGTGTCTTTCTTGTTTCTTTGTTTTATACTCTCTACATAGGAGCTCAGTCATCTGTCCAGCTGTACAGTTATTCATCCATCACTTATTTGACTGTTGAGGTTAAGAAACTTGCCCAAGTTTCTAGAGATTCGTAGCAGAACCAAGTTTGAGTATAGACCCTTCTCATTCCCAAAAGCCACATTTGGGATCATGTGAGATGAACATAAAGACAGAGAGCAGACCTATCTAAGAAGAAAAAAATCTAAGCAGTAAGATGGAAAGAACCTGGGTCATTGATGGAAAGGCAAACAGTTCAACCATCTGCCTACCACCGTGCCTTATGCTGTATAAGAAAAACAATGCCTAATGCTGAATTCACTGTTAGCTGTGTGTTCTGCTGCTTGTAACTGAACATAACCTTAATTAATATTCTGCCTCTATATTGAGGCAAAATAGCTCCCTTTATGTGAAATGTCTCTGTACATGAGGTGACATTCCTGAGAAGCTTCTAGTATCACCATGCATCTGTAAGAAGTCACTTACAAGTCATTCCATCCTTTGGCTCTCACCCACAATTAGGGTTCCCTGTCTTGTGCCCCTGTAGAACTTGGTATTTATCTATTGTACATGGAGTGAAGGAGGAAAACAGAGAGGAAGGAAGATAACTTTTGAACAGGTGTGGCCAGGTATTTCAGTTTGGTAAAGAAATGGCCCTTGGATGACTGGATTTTGCCACTATGATAGTGGTGATAGGTATAAGTGGAAATAATCTCAATCAGTCCAGGATACATGCCATCCCCGTCCCCAGCCCCATCTATTTACCTCTCTAAGCTTTCATTCCTTCATCTTTCTTCACCTATGAAATAGCAAAATAGTAGTAATAATAATACCTTCTTCATAGGATTACTATGAGGATCGTGTTCAATATAACATGTAAAGCTCTTGCCAGGCACTAGTGGCTCAATCCTAACTACTCAGAAGGCTGAGATATGAGAATTGCAGTTCAAAGCCAGCCCAGCCAAGAAAGTCTGTGAGACTCATATCTCCACTAAACTACCAAAAAAGCCACAAGTGGAGCTGTGGCTCAAGTGGTCATGCACTAACCTTGAACAAGAGAAGCTCAGGGACAGTGCCCAGGACACAAGTTCAAGCCCTAGTACTGGCACGAAAACAAATAGAAAACAAAAACATGTAAAGCTCTTGAAGCAATTCCCAGGACTAAGTACATGATAAATGATAGCTAACTCCATTATTATCGAACATGTGAAAGCTAAAGGTGGGAAAGATTGAGTGATTCATCCGAGGACACTCATCTGGCAAGTAACAAATCAGCTGTTCACTCCAAGCCTCAATTATCCATGAGGCCTGGTGCTCTCTGTTTGACCTGTGGCCATGATGGCTGGAACCAAACATGTGGATTGTCCACCATCTTGGGTGCCAAAGTAAGGAGTGGAGGCAGGGAGGATGGGAGACTAGATATGTTTAGTAACTCTAAGATTTTTTTTCCTATCAGGGCAGATGTGCTTTGCATCCTTCCCAGAGACCAGCACAAGAAAGCAAAAGGGAACTAGTCCTGAAATTCCCTGCCAGCCCCAACTGCTGATGCCAACTCATCCCACCTGAATTATAGTTGGCTCATAGGACTTACTGCTGCAGATTACTGACAAGCACTTTGAGTAAACTTCCAAACTTCCCACAGCATTGTAGGAGTGTGACTACGGACCCTCACTTAAGGCACAGGATCATTGGATTCAAGTAATTGGAGTTTATTCACATGTGTGTGTCCCTCCACCACATCAGACCACATCGCCTACAAGATCAATGAGGGTATCAAGAAAGTCTCCATATGTGCTGAGTGCTTCTTGGAAAGCATTGTCTCTTGGGGATGAGCACAAGGAACTTTGGAATCAGAACTGAATTTGAGTCTGACTCTATCATTGACAAGCCCGATCATCTGGGATAAGGTAAGCAATCACTCCCAGTCCAACTTTGTAAGCTATAAAAGAGTGAAGGCAATAGTGATTGTCTTGCAGACTCAGGAGGAAGAAGAATTGAGATAGAGGAGTAGATATGGTAGAGTACAGAGCACACAACCTGGCATGTTGTGAGCACTCCAATAAATTTTACTTGTTTTCCTTATTTATTTATTTTGTCAGTCATAGGGCCTGAACTCTGGGCCTGGGCGCTGTCCCTCAGCTCTTCAGCTCAAGACTAGCACTCTACCACTTGAGCCACAGCACCACTTCTGGCTTTTTCTGCTTATGTGGTGCTGAGGAATTGAATCCAAGGCCTCATGTATTCAAGAAAAGCACTCTACCACTGAGACACCTTCCCAGCCCCTGTTTTTCTTATTTTCATCAGTCATTCTGGGTCAGTGTCAAACTCCACCAAAAGTTAAATACAGAATAACATAAAAACAATGAGCTTCGGAAGGTGAGAAAGAGAACCTGAGTTTAAAGCTCCAAGCAAAATAGCAGTTAGGAGAGACTGGATAGATTCGGCGAAGAAGACTTTATGTCTGTGATTCTCCATCTGAATGCCTCCAAGGGACATTCAACAATAACTAGAGACAATTTTAGTTATCACAACTGGGGAATGAGCTCCTACATTGGTAGGTAGAGGCCAACATTGCATGGACAACACAATACACATATATACACTACATAAACCAGCCCAGAACCATGTGGGCCGAAAGATCAGTAGAGTTGAGAAAATCTGCTTTATAGAAATCATTTCATGCCCACAGAAGAAGTCATTTACACCAAGTCTTCCTTTACCTCAGAGTACTAGCACGTTCTCAGATCTGAAATTTTGCGGAGGAAACACGAAACTTGGTCTGATTTTCCTCCACTATCCCGAAGGAATGGCCTAAATCCACAAAGCAACTTTTCTCACTTCAAAGGAAATATTCTTTTCTCCTTGCAGTTGACAGAGATTGAATAGGTGATTATCATCCTAGCCTGTGTTGAGAGGCTGCAGCTTTTATTCTGGTCTTAAGAAGATGGAAGCCACAAAAAAAAAAAGATCATATAACCAGCATAATGGTAACCAGATTTCATCCTGTTCTTTACTGTGAAAACCAAGCTGCAGGCATTGGCCTGCAGAAAATATGCCAACAGGATCGAGCCCAGGTATGCTGAACCTAAGAGACTTTGGGACCAATTTTGCTTTAATGGTTCCTAAAGCTAGTGCATGCTTAGTAAATTTCACTTCCTGTTGCCTAATGAATTAGAACCTGTTCAGACATGCAGAAACTTTAGGCATAGCTCAGCCATTCTTCATTAGCATTTCACTTCAGCCGTTCACTTCTGAACTACCCAAAAGGGGCGCCACTAGTCACAAATGTTGGTTCAAATTCCATTTAATGAAAATGTTTTGGAGCTGGGAATGTGGCTTAGTGGGAAGGTGCTTGTCTAGCATGCATGAAGCCTTGGGTTCAATTCCTCAGTACCACATAAACAGTGCCGAAAGTGGCACTGTGGCTCAAGCGGTAGAGTGCCAGCCTTGAGCAGAAGCAGCTCAGGGACAGTGCCCAGGCCTGGAATTCAAGCCCCAGGACTGGCAAAGAAATGTTTTTAAATTTTTTAATTAATATCTCAATCACTGAAATCACATCTTACATGCACAAATGCCCCATGAGGGCAAAGACTACCCTATCAGGCAACATAAATATGAAATAATATCATCACTGCAGAACGCTTCATTGGGCAACAATGCACAAATGATGTAAGCAAAGTATGTAACGTCTTTGAGCTCTAGAGGCTTTTACTGTTCACTGGGGAACATAATTCTGGAATTATCTCCTTTTGAGAGCTATTTGGAAAGTGAACCAAAGCAGCAAATAAAATAGTATGCAAATGAAAGGATTGGGGAGGGGGAAGCCCAAAGCATTTCTTTTGCAAAAGATGATCAAACTTGCTTTTTTTTGCCAAGAAACGCAGGAATGTTTCAGTCTAGACTTTTCTTTTCTGGATTGATAAATTATGGCTCATGGTGAATAACTTTAAGAGGAGGAAGTTTTATGGGTACCTCTTCCCCTTCCTAAATGAAGTGTCTGCTGTGCGCATAGTAAATCCATCAGTCCATTAAGAGTTTTCAGGTCACAATTTTTTCCCTTTGTCTACTTTAAAAGCCCTCATTATTTTGCATATTTTCTTTCCCCAAAAAAAGTCATCTCAACTCTTCATCCTTAATGGGGCATTTACCCAAATTCAAATCTCTCAGCTTGCAAGAGTGTTTAAATTTTTCTTTTGGGGGTTGACAAAAATCTTCCAAATCAAACAGAAGGAATGGTTCCTGTTAAGCCCCCAGTAGTCTTCGGTGTTAGCTTTGCTGTCAACTTGGACACATTCCACCAAACGAGCAAATCTCTGTTTTTACTTAGGCTTGTCCTAATCTGTTGTAAGTCGTAACTTGATGAAAGCATTATAAGGCAATAAGAGAATGCATGTCAAGAAACTGGCTGAGTTATGTCTAAGAGGGCTCAAAGAATGCCAACGGGCAGCTCAGGCAACAAGTCCAGAAGGTGCCACTGGACCCTGGAAGGCTGGACCAATCCCAGGCCTTCCTTAGGCCCTGAGTTTTTCTAATGAGAATAATAAGCCTTGGCATCTACTTGTATTTTCTTTGTCTTATTCAAGATGAAGATGTTCTATCGATAATCTAGCATTGAGCAACACCCTTCATTAATCCTGATGCAAGTAAATATTAGAGGTTGGAAAATGGAATCCCTGGGACCAGACAGGCCATGAGAAAAGCTTAGGTGTTACTTTGTTCATTTGTTTCCATATCAGGATTATCACTGTGAGCAAAATGAACAATTCTGACCTGGTAGAATCTTCTTCTTGTGGAGGGGTTAGAAAGGAAAGGAAAGAGGCAATAACAATAAACAAATAAATAATAGGAGACAGGCAAGAACTGCTAGAAATGGAAGAAGAGTTTCTATTTCAGAAGAATGTGTAGGAAAGGACTCATGGAGTGACATTTTAGCAGGAACCTGAAGAATTTGAGCCCTCATGGATTAGAGGCAAATTCAAAGTTTCTGGAGGCAGAAGTTTGCCTAGCTTCTTTAAGAAACAGCAGCATAGCTGAGACTAAATGAGCACAGAGAAAACAATGTGAGATGTCATCATAGAGGTGGTATGGGGCCACTTCTTTGGAAGGTTTGAGCAAGAGGAATGACAACTAGTTCTAAGTCATTAAGGAATAGTTCTGGACTCTATTGAGAGAGGACAGGAGGAAACAGTAAAAGGATAAAAGTAGGTTGTGATCAACCAACCTCACAGGCTTCTCCGAGATTCCTATTCCTCACCAACACCTTGCTTCTGGCTCCTATGAGCATTCCTTTAGGATCATCTCACGTGGGTAGCTTGCCATGGGATTCCTTCCATTCCTCTCATCAGCTCATGGAATTGGAACTCATCATTTAATGACCCAGGACAACTGTCTGCCTGAATTGCTCTTTTCTTATTGTGATATATATATATATATATATATATATATAATATATATATGCATATGTGTGTATGTGTGTATATATAATATATATACACACATGTGTGTGCCATATATGTGACAGTTTAAATAGTAATTATTATTTATGTACTACTTTTCAAGTTAACAAAAAGAAGATTCTAATCATCATCATCACCATCATTATCATTATATAAGATTGTAGAAGGGGAGACTACTTGGTGGTAACCAAGAGGTAATAGAGATGAAGAATATGCTGTGTGTGTGTATGTATGAAAATAGCACTATTTTAAGGAAGAAAAAGGAGAGGTTGATGAAGAGTAACAGAAGAGTGAATTTGTTCAAAGTATACCACACACATATATAGAAACATTACAATGAAACCCCTTTGTACAATTTGTGCTAATAATAATTTTTAAATGAAATTACCAGACTCCAAGATAGTGATGTGCTACATCTGCCTTAAACCCATCCAGGAGTACCTCTCACCCCCATTTTGTAGAAATCCTCCCACAGATTGCTCTACGGTTCTCTCTCCTACACATAAAGATCAAAACAACATGTTACTTTGGAAAATGAAGTCGCTGCATAAACCAATGGGTGTCACTGCTATATTGAAGCAATGACCTGAGACAGACTGAGCTTAGTCTCTCAGTTAAGGTCTAGCATTGGCTACTCTGAGGGTTTCTAAGACCCATTTTAGGGAGAAGTCACAGGGCAAGCTCACCAATGAGTCCTCAAAACAAACGGCTCACCTCAGAACCACCACAGCTTTCTGGCAAGGCTGAAGTGTGGGCCATGAACCAGATGTATGGAAAGAATGTAATCAAGGAGAGTGGGCTACTGTGAATTTCCATGGCCTAAGTCCAGCTCTCCAAATTAGGTCAACGCAGGACATTTCTATGGGTGCAATGAATGTCTGCAGCTTATCTAGACTGCAGGACACATAAGGAAGGCTAAAGTTCAAGGTTCATAAGGGTCTCTTCTGGACATCCTGTCCTCAGATTGAATACAACTTGGCACTGACAGCCCTCCGTGGGTCTCTTTCTGCTCAGATCAGGTTGTTTTTCATGTGTAGATATAGCTGCCATCCTGAAGTAAACCATCACCACGATTCTAGAAGTGTCTGTCATCCCTTTCCTGTTGGTCCTTCTCTGTGTGGCATCTGATGTCCCCATCATTTTTGGTTGATTCTTTCATGTTGTTGTAGTACATCTCCCATTGGGTATTTGAGACAAGTATAAGACCTTAAATATCTGATAATGGTATTATTCTGACCTGAATTTTTATTAATAATCTGGCTAGGTATGTGATTGTTAGTTATGTTATCGGAATTCAATATCATGCTGTTTAAAAAATCTGAACCCATTATCATGTTTGTATATAGACTGTTTTTTCACCTCAGATCCTCACAGAATCTTTCTTTGTCCAATTCAGAAAATTCCACAATAGTCTTTAGTATAAATCCTTCTAGCCACAAATTGACAACTCTATTGATTGGTCAACCTTTCTTCTTCAGCATTGAAAAGTTCTCGTAAAGTATTTCATAGATTATTTTCCACTTCTTCCCTTGACGTTTTCTGATGTTTTTAAATCTGCAATTCTTTTTGTACCAACCTTCTAATACTATTATGACTTTTCTCCTGTTTTTCTTTCTGACTTTCTGATCACCTTTGGTGACATTCCTCCAAACTTATCTTCCAAAGCTTCTGTTAAGAATTTTTGCTTCTCTCCTCATGTTTTTAATCACCAAAACCTGTTCTTGTCTCTTTATTTTAGAGCATCCTTTCCTAATTTTGTTCATGTGTTCTTATCTCTCTTAAGAAGATTAATGAAAGCTGTTTCAACAGTTTTTCTTCAGCACATTTGTGTTTCCTTTCAGTTGCATTCCTTCTCTTTATTTGTTGTGGTCTTGATGCCATGTTTGAATTTCTCTAAAGCCTGAAAAACGAAGAAACAGAAAGCTCATTGGAAACTCTAAGTCTAGCTATGGAACGAGTTACAATTGACATTTCATCAGACCTCATGTTTTGAGATCCCAGCCCTGTTGTCTGTATCTCTTCATCTTTCTTGACTGGAGGCTGGAGTCCTGAGAGAAAATACTTCCCTCTTTAATCTAGAAGATAAAGAACTTGACAGCATTCTGTGGTCAGAGCGATGCGGGGAGGGAGATGGCCAGTCTCAACATATAGAACACAGTGTACACACTATCACTTACGTCTCCTACTTTTGATATGGAGTCTGTACTTTTATGTTACGGACCCATGGTTTTTTCCCCTCCATGAAATGAGCCCTTAGGCTTACCAATTGTATAATCAGATAAGGTCAATAACAGTAGGGACAGTAAAATAAATTTCTAAATCTCAGTGGCTTAACAGAACAAATTTACTTCTGATTGCAACAAAGCCTTCTGTAGATGTTCCCCTTTAGCCAGCAACCTCCCACATGGTCATTCAGGCATCTAGTTTCTTTCCATCTTGTGACTCCACAAGGGCTCAGAGATTGCTATGTTAAACTATAAGAAGGAGGAAATGTAGGAGGAAAGGAAGGATGGAAGGAGTAGAGGAGGATTCTGCCTGTGAGATTTTCATGGACCAATCCTCAAAGTGGTACATATAAGGATGACCTATACTGCCCTAAGAATTCAGCAGCCATATCACTGAGAATTCATGGCCGTATCTTACTACAAAGATTCAGGGAAGCCTTACAGAACTGTGATCCTGGAAAGAAAGGGAAATAGGCTTTGATGAACACAACATTCACCACTTTGAAGACCCTGTGATGTTACCTTTTCCTATTATCCTCCATTGTTTAACCTATAAAATGATTTTTTAAAAATTAAGTCTTGCTTGTCTCTTATTGGGAGGATTCTGTTTACAGAATGCTTGTCTAATGCCAGGCATACAGTCAGCCCTCAGGGAATAATTATCATTGCTGTTGTGTTAGGTGGAGATGATTGTGTTACAATGATGTATCTAGGAGTCCATGTCTACGCTAGTAATTGACATGTGACCTGTGTCTTAGTCTTTTGTCGGTTGGTATCAGTGGGTGCCTGAGGCTGGGAAATGAATACCCAAGTTTCTTTCTTACAGTTCTCACAGGCTGAGAAGTCCATGAAGATGTCACCAGCACACTCAGTGAGGACCTCCTTGTTGCATCATAACGTCCTGGAGGACAACGTGGTGAGACGAAGCAGGAGTGCTGTCCTAGGCCTTTCTTCTTTCCATAAAGCTGCTAATGCCACCATGAGGTCTCCACCATGAGGTGGATTATTTCTCAATCATTTCCCAGAAAGCCACCATTCTCCAAATATTATGAATGTGAATTTTGAAGATGAAGTGTTTAAGGTAAAAACTTTTAGGAGACCCATTCAGATCATAGCAGCAGGAACTCCAATGTGTGCTTCAGGGAGCTTGAGCTTCCTGTAATGTCCAAACAGAGCTCTTATTTATCCTCTGTGCTGTTAGATGCCCTGCCCGATCTTCCCTGGACTGGTGCATTCATGTATCCCTCAGCTATTCTGACTCTTGTTACCAATGATCATAGTTATATCCTTTTATTCTTTTTTTTTTTTATCATCTTTAGCCTATGTAAGACTGTTTTCCGGAGGATTTCTGACTGACTTCATTCCCCTTCCCGAGGGACCACTTGGAGTCATAGCTGTCTGAGGCTGACATAAAGCCCATCCTGCTCTCCTCTGATGGGTGAGCTCTGCAGCATCATTCACAGAGGTTCCATTTCAGCTGAAACCAAATCCTTTGCAAAGCTTCTTCTCTGACTTCCTTTATAGATTTCTCCTAAGAGAAATCCCTTCATAAATCTCCAACTTAGACTCTGTTTCTAAAGTAGGCCAAATGTAAAAGAGTTCCTACAGAACGTGATCTCACAAAGCTAACTCAAGTTGGATCACCCACTTTGTCACTGCACCTGGCAATGTGGATCCCTATCTCTGCTGGATGATGGAGAATGATCATTCCTGGCATGTTTTTACATGGGGGTACTAAGATTCTCCCTGAACTTGGGTAGAACCTAGCAACAAAAGATGTACCGATTTATGAATACCTTTGATACTTGAAAGGTAGAAGAGAACTAGTAATTCTAACCCTAGTGACATTTGATTGTTGCTGTTACAGTGAAGAAAACAAACCTAATAGGTTCAAGATAAAACAGCCTAAGCCCCCAGAAGTAAGCTACTTCCACATGTTAGAAAATGGAGCTTCCAATTTGCATCAAACCTTACTCAAGTATTTCAAGTGAGCTGATGCATTACACAACGATGCTTACCCTTCTCATGGTTGAGGGGTTTATCCCCTCCTGGATATAAGTCCCATCCTTAGGGCCAAATCCTAGCTTAAACTGACTGAGGAAGTGCTAGGCAGCCATGGTTTCCCTTATTTGCAATATCTAGTATATGTATGAGTCAAGCGGAAAAGGTCAGATAATGTGATGTTAGGAAAATGAACCCTTAGATATGTATTTTAATGTTTTTTCTTTCATGCATTTGTTTCTAACACATTTATAAGATTATCTCTTTGTTGCTTTGTATGTCCCTCTCCCACAGTATAACCCCTGCTTTCACTATATTTGATGTCAGTATAACTTGTAGAGGAGATGGGGAAAAACAAGTCGTTTAAGGATACAGGTGGACCTGTTGCAACAATGAGAATTACAAGTTGTCATGTCGAAAACGAGCTTTACAACGTTAGTTGGGGGGGGAGGCGGGGAGGATTGGGTGGGGGGGGAGGCTGGGAAGGGATGTGAAGGGTAAACAAAGGAGGAGGCTGCAATGCTTGATAAGAAATGTACGCATTATCCTGCCCATGTAATTGTAACCCCTCTGTACAGTGTGTTCACACACAAAAAAAGAAGAATATAAAAAAAATTTTAAAAAGAAAAAAAAAGGAAAGTGCTAGGCCAGCTAAGGCAGAGGAAGAGAGACTTCTACCAATGGAGCACACCCGCAGGATTTCAGACAGAAAGCCAGAGATGGGTCATGATGGTGGAGTAAGAGAAAAGGGAATGGAATATAAAGTTACACAAGGGAGAGTTGGTCAGGGAACAACAAAATGGTGACACAAAGGACAAAGGGCAAACCATTGCAACAGTGATACAAGACAAAATGTTAGAAATGAACTTTACAACTTGCAGGGAGGCATTATGGGGGAGGAAAAGTGGGAGAAAAATAGGGAAGGGGTAACAATGTTCGACAGAAATGTACTCACTACCTTATAAGTATGTAACTGTAATCCCCTGTACATCATAGAATTAAACTTAAAAATAAATGAATAAATAAATAAATGTTGGAGTGAGCAAGTCCAATAAACAGAACTAGACTATACAACCAGGAAAGATGGATAGTGTTGTTCTGATGTTTCCCTTGCTCCTCATACCTACTATTACTACTGGAATGGGACCCGAGTATGTTGCTACAGTACCAAACTGCTGTTCCTACATTACCACCTCATTCAGTGATGACCATGAAAAGCAATCATGAGATCGAATTCATTCATTCTGGTCATTTGTTTTGGATGTAGAGAGAAGTGGCCTGAGATGAGGGCATCCACTGCTCAGTGTATTCGTTCACTATTCATTTATAGTGGCTGGTGGTTTAGATGCCTGGAAGGAAAAAGTTTATACAACTGGGGACAAGGAAGTATGTGGAAGGTGTATTTGGATGTGGCACAATGGCTGGTGGAGAGCTTCTGCCATTAAAGAGCACTAAAGATCTAAACGAGTGAAGGCACTAAAGAACAAGGAGCCGAGATGATTCATCCAGCAGAAACCAGCCTACTTCTGTCCACAGCCACTCCAGAGATGATATAACACGTCACGTGGAGAGTAGCCTTGGGGGCAGAGAGGAAGATGATGCAGAAGTGCAAATGTACCAGCTCCTGCTTCCAAAGGCTGTTCTAGCTATTCTCCTGCTGGATATTCACGTTTCCAGCAACAAGGTATAGAAGGAGAGGCCATCAGAGACCTAGGCTAACCAGTATGCCCACTCCTGCCTGTGGTTCTCAGAGTAACTGCAGACTGTAATGAGAATACAATGTCCTGAGATAAGGAAGAACCATCTGTAACAGCCAAGACTATGTCCTCATTCCTCCTAGAACAATGTGTCCTGCCATGCTTTTGCTTAGAGAAACCTGCTCCACCCAGGGTGTAAATCCTTTGGGTGGTTTTTTGGGGTCCCTCAGTCACATGCAACATGAGGTAATGGGGTATGCACATATGAACCTCAGAGAACCAGCTCACCTTGGATCCTAGGCCTCTGTTTATCCTTCATGCCTATCTGTGAAGATAGTGACTCACCAGACTCATGCAAATGGTGGAGAACCTTTGTGTGGTGTTATGCCCCTGACATATACCATCCTGGATCAGACCAACCAGCCTACTGGGAGGCAGAATGATGGCACATGACTCTTTGACCACAAAAAGAGAAATATTTCATCTTGACTGGAATGGACACATACTCTACTTATGGGCTTTCCTTTCTTACTAACAAGGTCTCAGACAAAATTGTTTTACAAGGGCTCAAAAATTATCTGATCTACTGAAATGGAATCCAGTATTAACATAGAACAAAGGATCCTTTCACAGCAGAAAGAGATGTCGAGGTAGTAGGGATCATAGGCGCTGTGATATAATGACCCAACTACATTTTCAGAGCGTCTGCTCTTGTAAAGTAGTGGGACAAACTCATAGACACACAGATAAGGATGGAGCTCAATCTTCCAGGTAAGACACAACTTAGACTAACAACCATCCTATGGGGTTATGGTCCACAGTTAAGTACAATGGTCCTAGAAATGTGAAGCAGAAGTTGAATAGGCCCATTGACTGTTACTCTCAGTCACCAACCTGGGAATTTCTGCTTCCTACTCCTGCTCTGTATTATGCTCTGTGAGTCTGGGTGTTCTGGTTCTCGCAGGAGACACAAAGTCTAGATAAACTTGAAGCTTCAGATTCTCATGACAATAGAGCAACAGGTCTAAAAAGAAATTGCCCTAACTAGCAAAAGTAAGTTATTCTAGTCCTAATAAGGAGATTAGGTTGGTGCTATATAATGGAAAGAAGGAGAAATAGATTTTGTCCTCTGCTGATTCATTGGCTGAGACCTTTGAGGCTCAAAGCACATTTTTTGTTGTTGTTGTTTATTTTTTGCTGATCCTGGGGCTTGAACTCAGGGCCTGGGTGCTATCCCTAAGCTTCTTCTGCTCAAGGTTAGCACTCTACCACTTGAACCACCGTACTACTTCTGGCTTTTTCTGAGTAGTTTTTGGACATAAGAGTCCCATGGACTTTCCTGCCTGGTCTGGCTTGGAATTGGGATCCTCAGATCTCAGTCTCCTGCATAGCTATGATTATAGGTGTGAGTCACCAACAGCTGGATCCACATTCAGTTTTTAAGTATAAAGTAAGATATCTTTGCTCTGATAAAAATCAAATTAACCAGTAGGTTAGTGGGATGCCTCAAAGATAATGGTTTGGTTGCTTCAATAAGCAATCTACTAAAATAACAATGTGTCCATTGAAGGGAGGGGAAATTCATATGGGTGTTAGAGAAGGGATATTGTATCAATTGTGGCCCTTCTAGCTGAGCGTTCTGAAAATTGTAATCAAATAGAAGATTCAAGTTGTCCTTGGATAGATCAGATTAATGTGAGAGTCGTGTGGATGTGGGAGGTGCAAGGGTTGGCTAGCACTCTTACTCCCTACTCACCTCCTCCTGACACATTGCTGCACCCATCCTCCAGGTGTCATGTACTAAGTTTTGGCTGCCAAGAACTTGCAGTTGTGCATTTCTCCAGGGAAGTCCTCTTAAATGAAGGGAATCTCCTATCTCCCACCCCCACCCCCAAGGAGGTGGCTTGGAGCCACTGATGATTGATAGAAGCCTACAAAAGCCCCAAATCCCTTTTCATCAAGGAAGGACAACGCTGTGGTGTCATTTATAGTCCTGCCCCCAAGGGATCTTGCTAAGCTATGCTTCAGGTAAAGCTGCATATTTGTCTACTTTTTATCCTACCCTATCCTTCTTTGCTTTCTTCTTTATGAGTTTCTCTTGAGAACTAATCTTCCATCAATCATGTGCTCAGGAATCCTTGTCTTGGTCTCTGCCTTTAGGAAGTCTGATGACAACTGGAAAAAAGGTTTCCATGGTGTAGAAGATAATGTTCTCTTTCCCAACTGTGCTTCCTCCAGTAAAAGTATGGCAACTTCTTCGCCACGCTCATGTGTCTTGGGCATGCATCATTGAAAAGAAGGATTTATCTTCACACCATTACCTTTAGGCCTGGCTGCTGACATGACATGCTCTGATCAATGGATATGAATGGATTGTATTATTTGCAACATCTGAGCAAAAGCTCTAAACCTAAATGTGAGGATTAGCTCAGGCTTATGTTTCTAGCATCTTCCATGAGCACAGATGATCCATATAGGGTCTTTTTTTTTTTTATCAGCCTGAACCCAGAACAGGAAGACACCTGGAGCATGCAGAGTTGAGAGGAGCCAAAAAGTGATCTATAACAAATTGAACTGAGGCTGAGTGTGTGTTTGTGTGTGTGTGTATTTACATATTCAGAGAGAGCTATTGCTATAGCAAAACTAACAACAAACACTCAAATGAGGTCTAGAATTTTAAACTTACACCTTCACTATAAGATCATTCACATTTTATACACATGTGTGTTTTGACAGGCACCTTAAACTAATTTGACAAGAATTTTAAAAAAGAACCTCCATCCTTTGTGGAACTGACATATTACACACAGTGAGGCTACATCATTTGTTGCCCAACATATTTATGGAGTGCATGCATAAATAACTGTCTGCAAGATTTCTTTGTGCAACTTTATATAATCACTGGAAACATCAGAGGATCAATGCATGGTTCTGGCGCCTATATCCCAGGGAAAGACTGAGGAGAATACTGATCCAGTGAGGAGAACAAAATTGTGAATGGCCCCACCAATCCACAGACTCAAACAGCTCATAGGCAATCAGCACCTGACATGTCAGCAATTGATTCACCATCTCCCCACCCCCAAAAGATGCAGAACACTCAGAGAATTGACTTGGGGAAAATATATGGACCCATATATGGAGAAGGAAAGAGAGCCAATACTGAAACTGGCCCAACTGACACAACCCAGATCAAGACTACAAGGTAAAAAACTTAGTTTAACTTTTGTAAGCTTTTACATTCAGCCCTACTAATAACTTCTTGTGATTTATACAGCATTCCAGAAGATAAAGAGTAAGCATCACTTCACCAGCATTACAATAGCATCAGGTTATGTGTGTCTCTGATTCAAAGCTGGGCACAGTACAATTCCACAGTACACAATAACTCTTAACCCTGGAATTCAACTGTCTGCAAGATTCTACCGTTGTCACTTGGGATGGGTTGGGGATGCTGGGAAGAACAATGAAGGGGGAACACTGAGCAAGATTCACTGTACTCATAAAGTGATATGTTGAATGGAAACCTTTCTGTACAACTACTTAAAGATGACTTTAAAACATTTCAAACATTTTTCAAAGAAAGATATGCAGAATAAAAGAGAAGAAAATAAAGATTCTACTACCATTGCATCAACAGAAAGGCTCCAACTGTCCTAACAAGTAAATTCCCTTCCATCAGTAGGCAAGTTGTAAAAGGATGAAATCCAACACCAGCACTTAATTCCAAAAGAAAGACATCCATTTTTCAGTACCTTGTGTTTCCTGCCTCGGGCTTGTGTTGTTCAAACTTTGCAGAAACAATGTTTACTCTGTTCCCTTGAAGACATCTTTCACTCGGCCTCCAAATCTTGCTTGGACGACACCCTGACTCACACTTGGAAATGCTAGTTGCTTCCTCCTCAGTCTCACTGGTGCCCAAATACACACATTTCATCTGAGGCCCACACTACTGCCATAGACTCTTAAGTACTCCTGTCAGGGTCTATTCAAAGACCACCAGAAATACCAATTTCCTTAGTATAGAAAGCCCAGACTCCTTGGCCAATATTCGCAATAGTGTGAGCCTGTTAAGAATTCAGGAAACAATTTCCTGCTGGGTCTTGTTGGAAATGTGATTTCACCTCCATGTCTTTACTGCCTTTTCTGAAAATGGAGAATAAGACTTGACATGGTAGGCTACCTAGCCCCAAGACTAACATAGTAGACATTCATAAAAAGCAATTCTTTCATTACAATATACTTTGCTCCTTTCTTTTCTGACCTTTTCTATCACCTTCCCACATGAACCCAACTTTCTAGTTGGGCTATGAGAGGACACAGAATGTTTGGAGCTCAAAACAAACCTTATCAAGTCCAAAGATAAGGTTTAAGAGTTTTTTTGTGTGTAGGGGGCGTTTCTCCATGGCCACTTCACCTATTGGTGGTGACTAACCTTGGATATTGGTTTTAGAATCTCACATCTTCTTCCTGCTGTAACTGATTGGTTTATGTCAGAGGAGGGAGTGGTCATGAACAGAGCAAATGCATTCTATCTTGTCGGATCCCAGCCCTAACCCACACTTACCCACAGATCACCACTTGCTTTCATCACCTGTTTGAAATACAAGTGTGGGAAATTTGCCCCAAAGTCCAATTTGCATAAAAACATCCTTGATTTTTGTTTAGTTATAGAATGTTTTTACATAATTTAGAGGAATGGTGCTGAGGGTGAATGGGGCTTCATCTTCCCACAATTACCTTTAGGAGTTAGAATATTATACAGCAATGGATTCAGTGTCTATACAGCTATGTGATGTGTCCATCATAAAAACATAGTACTTAAATGAACAAAAGAAACAAAATAAGGCATATAACACTTCTGCAGAAACAAAAAATAAACAACATTCACAAAGACAAAAAGATACCATTATGTTCCCAACAGAATGGCAAAATTCCAAAATGACAATACAAACTGGTAAGGAAACAAGAGGAACAGGAACTCCATTCAATGCCACTTGGAAAAACTCTACTTATTTTATAAGAATTTTCTTATTTACTTAGTTTTTTTTTGCTTACTTCACTTATATTTTTGTAAGAGTTTGCTTATTTTGTCATTATTTCTTATTTCACTTAGCATACTATCCTCTAGACAGATCAATGTCACAAATTATATGATTTTCTTCTGTTTCCTTCTGACCACTTTCTTTCTTTTTTTGGGGGGGGGGGTCCGGTCATGGGGCCTGAACTCTGGGCCTCAGTGCTGTCCCTCAGCTCTTCAACTCAAGGCTAGCGCTCTACCACTTGAGCCACAGCGCCACTTCCAGCTTTTTTCTTTTTGCTTATGTGGTGCTGAGGAATCGAACCTAGGGCCTCAGGCATGCAAGGCAAGTGCTCTACCACCGAGCCACCTTCCGAGCCCTCTGACCACTTTCTTATCCATTCATATTGGTTCCTCGTCCTGGCTATTGTAAACAATACAGAAAAAGCTGAGCGCGGGTGGCTCAATACCTGTAATCCTAGTTACTCAGGAGGCTGACTGAAGATGTTGATTCGAAGCTGGTCTAGACAGGAAAGTCCATAAGACTCATCTCCAATTACCAGCAAAAAGCTAGGAATGAAACTATGGATTCAGTGGTAGAGCACTGGTCGTGAATGCAAAAGTGGAGCCTCACCTCCACTTCCAGGTTTTTTAGCCTTGAGAGAAAAAAAAAGTTCAAGGCCCAGCAGTAAAAATAATAATAATAATTATTATTATTATTAATAACAAATGTGAATGCTTAGCTCTCTCTCCATAGTACTGAGTTTATTTCCTAGAGTCAAATATGCAGAAATAGGATTGACAGGTTATATAGTGATTTTATTTTGAACTTTTTGGGAAATTTATCATGTTTTCCATATTGACTATACTAATTTACATTCCCAACAGTATGCCAATGTTCCCTCTTCTCTTCATCTTTGCCAACACTTGTGATCTCATCTTAACAGATGTAAGGTGGTATCTTATGGTTTTAATTTACGTTTCCTGGATGATTAGTGATATTAAGCATGTTTTCATGTATCTGCTGGCCATGTGTATGTCTTCTTTTGAGAAATATCTTTTCTAACCTTTGTCCATTGGACAAGTTACTTGTTTTCTTGCTATTGAGCAGCTTGGTTTCTTACACATTTTAGACAGTAACCATGATCAGATGTATGGCTTACAAATATTTGCACCCATTCTGCAGGTTGTATCTTCTCTCTTTTGATTACTTCCTTTCCTGTGCAGTTGCAGTTTGAAATAACCCTATTTGCTCATTTTTACTTTCATTGTCTAGGTTTTGAGAGCTCTAGCCAAAAATATTGGTGAAGACAAACATTAAGAAGATTTTTGCCTATCTTCTGCTAGTATGGCATCTAAGTCATTAAACCATGTTGAATTTTATATATATAGTATATTTATCACCATATATACATATATGTATATATATTATATATAACACATATAATATATAATATAACACATACATAATATATACATATATATTAAATAATTACATAGCATATATACTATATTACATGTATAATGTATGCACATGTATATTATATATAATTTATATATTATATAAAATGTATATATATATATATGGTGTGAGATAAGAATCCAATTTAATTCTTCTGAGTGGATATCCAGTTCCTTCCTAGACATTTCTAATAACTATCCATCATGTGTGAGACCCCATCCTCAGCCTTATAGGTATGGGGAAGCATATAACTGGTTGAAAAATGTGACTTACAAAATCATATTGAAGAGGTGCATCATGGGGAATAGGAAAAGACAGAGAGCAACAAGAAAGGGGGATGTTGTATTGTTGAAGTCCAGGTAAAATACCAGCAGGGTGGGGCTGATGAAGTCAAAAAAGTGAAGAGTTTAGAGACTGGTTTTTAGGAAGAAACAAAATTAAAATATAGTGTCTGGTTAAAAGAACCTTCGAACCATGGGCTTTCATGTCTATGTGCTTACGTGTGTAAACACCCATGATGGATCAGTTGGGAAGTGGGCTGGAATGCAAACCATTCGATGCCGTATGGAAGCAAGCCTTATTTCTAGGACCAGCTGAGTATAGGGGTTTTCCGTGAATCTTCCCCATCAATCTGTACAGGAGAAAAACAAGAGGCCAGACAAGAAGATGCATGTCTAAGGTAAAAGGAAAAACATGTTTAGTCCTAATAAGGTGGTGATGGGGTGCGCCAGGAAGGAACTGTTCTGGAACAATCTGCCCTGAGGTAAGGACTGATTTGTGAGGCTGCCAGCATCTCTCAGATGCTAATGGGGGTTATCAGCTGGCACTGGAGAAAAGGCAAGAATAGGTTGGCAGCCAAGAGCCCAAGTGCAGCCAAAATGTGTGTGTGTGTATGTGTGTGTGTGCGCGCGCGCCTGTGTGTGTGCGCGTGCGTTTGTGTGTGTGTGTGTGTGTACGTGTCCCAGAAGAAATACCAGCCCTGCTGTCTGCAGACATCCTCTAAAAACAAATAGTTCTGACAATGTAAGATATGAATGCCTTGTATAACTATACAAGACAGACACCTTTAAGGAAGTTTTGGCACTTCTCACTGGGGATTATTTGCATAGAGTTCTTTCATTCTTCCATATCTGGCAGGAAGACTTTCCTTTTATCCCAAAGAAACACGTATGCAAAGCTAAGAATCCCACCCTAACTAAGCACATACCCAGTCATGGGTGCAGTCTATTTCAGAGTTCTTCTCCTCTCTGCCTCAAAGGCCTGCCCAGTTCACCTTTTTCCTTGACCATCTTACTTGCCAGTCCATGTTTGGACACAGAGCTTATTTTGAAACCATGCTCCTCTGGGAGAATAAGTGAATATAAAAAGTAAATAAATGTGTCCAAAAGCAAGATATCAAGTAAAAGATGTTCAGGAATATCTCAAGAGGCACTTTGACATTTTGCTTCGATATTGCTTAGTCCACTTTTTGTTGCTGTAACAGAACACCCAGGGCTGAGTGATTCACAAAGAAAAGAGCATCTCATGGTTCTGAAGGGGAGAATTTCAAAGCCACGTGGTCACATCTGACAAGGGCTTTGTGTTGGGTCATAGCATTTCAGATGTAATCAGGTAGCAGATAAGTATTTAAACACATAAAGAGAGCCAGATGCTTTATAATAACCCACTTCTTCTGAGAATCCATTCCTGCAAGAAGTAGCTCAGTCTCAAGAGAAAGACATTAGTACTTCTAAAGGCCCCACATCTCAGCATCCCTTCATTGGTTACCAGATTTCAGTATGAGTTTTAGCAGAGATGAAGGGACATCTAAAACATAGCAAACGCAATTGAAAAAAGGTTAAGGAAGTGGCGCTGTAGCTCAAGTGGTAGAGTGCTAGCCTTGAGCTGAAGAGCTCAGAGTTCAAGGCCCAGAGTTCAAGGCCCACGACTGACAAAAAATAAATAAAATTTAAAAAAAGGTCAAGAATCAACTTGACATTTTCATGACTCAGAAGTGAATTCAACTTCTATAAGATCTTGCCATCAAAAATAGTAGTAACAACAATTTTCCCTGAGCACCAGCTTTGCCACTGCCCATGAGTCTAAGACACAATCTCTCTCCTTCTATTTCCTTATCTGTACAAGGGGAATCATAACCAGGTATAAACACTACTATCTCCTCACTTTATAGACAAAGAGTTAAAGCAGTTGTTTGTAGATGAAGCAACTAATTAGTAGCAGAATTTAAATATAAACCCAAGGAGTCTTTTGAGTAGGCTTTTCCCTGCTCAGAACCACTATCCCACTTTGTCTGTTAAACAGAATTTCTTCTGTGTGGTGCTGTGGCTCAAGCGGTAGAGCACTCGCCTTGAGCTAAAGAGTGCAGAGACAGCGCCTAGAGTTCAAGCCCCACACCGACAGAACAAAACACAAACAGATTTTCTTCTTTAGTCCTTGGCTAATGGGAACTTGAATAAATTATTTAATTCTCTAAGCCTCAATTGTTGCAGAGAAAAGAATTGCTCTTACAGGTCTCATAAGGATGTTATAGGCAATAACTGAGAAATAAATGCAATTAAAGGAATTGACAGAGTGAGTACCTTAGCAGCTATGACCATGGTAATAGCGCCTGTAGTCATTGCAGTGAGAATACTGTTTATCTGTTAACAACAAAACACCATGGCACTTATAATTATTTCCTTTAAGGTTTGTGATTTCCTTGAGCTACATGTTCCAGAAATTGTCTCGTATTTGCATTTGGCAAGCAACCTAACCCCAGTGGAACATATTCTGCTTTCAATGTTCTTGACTGATGCATCAATAAATAGCTTTAATATCCCTCTCTCTTGGATTGCTGTAAGGATTGAATGAGATAATGTATGTAAAGCAGCTAGACTTGAGAATTCCACCTAATTAATGTTAGTTCTTTCCTTTTTGTAACAGAACACATTATTTAAGACAAATGCTATAGAATCACATGGCCCAAAGAGCAACAAACAGGATGCCCAGAGTTCTCTAAGGAACCCAAACCACCTAGCCAGAACTTATGTGGTGCATAATCTGGGCACAGGCCGTACAGAGGAGAGTGCACCTTGATGGGGAGTAGTGCTATGCATCACAGAGCACCAAGCTTTGGGTGTGTTTGGAAGTCTCCAGAACAAAAAGAAAACAGGAAGGCACTCAATGTACCGATTGCTTCAAGCTACTAATTAGGTTCATGCCTGGTACAAACACTGGTGGTTCTTGCATAGTGGGGTAACAGGGAAGAGTTTGGCAGGGATCAACAAAACCACAGCCAATCCATCCTTAAGCTCACGTGCTGCGTCTATAAAAGGATGCTTGAAATGAGTAAGTAAATGTGGGGGTAGGGAGCTGGGGAAGAGAATTGCTGACAACATTTGGAAAGTAAGTGGAAATAGTTGTTCAGAAACTCGGGACAAAAATATAACACACGAACAGTTGAACATAATGAAGAGTGGGTAAAAGAAACAGATAGACACAAAAGTGTGTCCTTAAAGCCACTCAGGAACTAGCTGATGTCAAGGCAATGGGCAGTGGGAAAAATAGGACCTTGGGCATCCAATCAGACAGGCTTCCCTTCCCAGTGTTGGTTTGACCAATTATAACTTGAGGTAAGCCCAGTGACACTTCTGAGCTTCTATTTCTTCATCTAACAGTTATTTTTCCACTTGGTATGAGAATGGAAAGCTCAAGCAAATCATCTGTATGAAGGGACTGGCAAATAATAGATCTCCTGTCGTCACTACCACCACCTAACGGCAGCTGTCACACCATCTGGCATGGTGTTTTCTTATCTTCTTCCTTAAGTGGCTCTGGTGGTTGTATTTTTGTGTGGGACTGTGACTCACTGTCTAATAAGGGTTTGTAATAGAATGAGTGGCAGATAAAGACTCACAGCTGGAAGGGACCTGGATCATCCTCAAAAAAGATAAGATACTCCACAAGTAACTATCAGGGCATTGGCTGAGTTGGGGGAAAGGATTAGAAATGATGGGACTGACATGTAGCTGGAAATCTGGGAGAAGTCAAAGTCTGAGAAAAGAGAGAATGTGAAGGGTGTTAGGAGAGAGAGAGAGCTAAGCCAAATGGAATAAGAGCCAACAGAATTGTGAGGCCTCACTCAGCTCAGACATTTTCAACCAGTGATTGAAAATTCAACCAAAGAGAATGAATAATGGCTGACCAAACCATCAGAGGCAACAACCAATGAGAAGCAAGCTAACTCATGACTGACATTCCTAAGGAACTTCAGGAAATGGGGCAGCTGATACTACGATAAAAATCCCCAGTCAATGAACATGGAGGTCAGGTGAAACTAAACCAGTCTCTAGACTATCCTTTCCAACCTTTGCAATAGTTTTCAGATCACAAGGAACCTAAAAAGTATGATGCTGCTGCTCCTGGTATATTAGCATAAGTGGCAATTTGTAGATCTCATAGTCTAATAACTTGCAAATGCTCTTTGAACAGACTATTTCTGCATTCTGTTTTATTGCTGTTGCCATTGCTGATTGTTAATGTTTGGACTACGTACTACCTAAACTAAAAAAAAAAGGAGTCAAAAAATGAGGCTTTACTAAACATACACATACATTGTCTTTTCATTATTTCATAAATAATACAACTATTTACATAAAATATGCACATAAACTATAAAATATTTGCATAAAATAATCCTGAGATGCTTGAAAGAGCACTGAGAATGTGTGAAGGTTCTGTGCAAACGTTGCACCCTTTTGATAAGGGACTTGGGCATCCACAGATTTTGGCCTGGTGGTGGTTTGTACCAATCCCACAGTTATTGAGAGAGGGTGGTGTAGGGTAAAGGGTGCCCTCTCACATCACTGATACAATTATAGAGCTAGGTAGCTAAGTAGTCAAGAAGTTGGTCTTTACAGAGCAAGTGAAGAGAGTGGAAGAGGACACAGAGAGATGTGGCATGGCTTCTTATGGCCAAGGAAAGTCCAAGATCCTCAGTAATGGAACAGTAGGTTGCCATGGCCCGTGAGATTAGAAACGAGGTACAGACCAAGTTGAGTCCACTGAATACATGCTATGCCTTATACAGAAGTTAAGAATAAACATTGTCATTAGACCTTATCTTTTAGGATCTTGGGAGAAGAAATGTCTCCCGGCCTTGATTTTTGAAGCTCATAGATATAAAATCACCTGTAGGGCTAGAAAGGTGGTTCAGTGGTAGAGCGCTTGCCTTGCATGCACGAGGCCCTGGGCTCGATTCCTCAACACCACATAAACAGAAAAAGCCGGAAGTGGTGCTGTGACTCAAGTGGTAGAGCGCTAGCCTTGAGCTGAAGAGCTGAGGGACAGCGCCCAGGCCCAGAGTTCAGGCCCCAGGACTGACAAAAACAAAACAAAACAAAACAAATCACCTATAAAGGCTAAGGCTTTGGCTACATTGTCTCATTGCTTCCTGAACTATTCCACACGGTGGGAATTTTTATCTTAATTGTGCAGATGAGGATGCTGAAAAATGAGCCTGGGCTTTTGTCTAAGAAGAAGAAAAGTGTTCTCAATGTGAAAAGCTTCTGGCTTGTTCTCTGCCCAGGCAGGAACCATCCATGCATGGGGCTTGGCCTCATGCCAGCAGGTGTGATCACCTGGTAAAACAGGAAGTGTTTGGGCAGGAATGAAGGCAGTTTCTGACAAGTGCAGAATGACATTTGTTGAGAAGGAAGTAAGGTTAATGCCTAAATATGGTCACTAACGAGAGGTTCGGGAACATGAGGTCAGGGAACATGAGGTCAGAAGATATCCTACCAGTCTCCCAACATCCAGTCCTTCTAAGGTCCTGTCCACTGTAACTCTGGATAATTTCAGCTCCCTATTAAGGGTGAACTAATTCAATTTCTCCTTTAGTAAGTTACCATTAAATACCCTGGACTGATACCTAGCATATTAACTGTTTGATAAAGCTGTTTTCCTTTGCTTAGCCCCTCTTTTTCCCTAAAACTACCTCTTCTTGTCTCTAAATGACCTGTCTCTTACCCCATCCTTTCTTTCCAATTTCAATAATGGCTCTGTGTATCCACCCATTAGATAAGGAGGCATGTCAATGCCACTGCCATCTTCTCTCTTTTCCACATTGAGTCTCCAGGTACTACCATGACTCCTATTCTTGGCTCTTCTCCTATTTGACTACTTGGACTTACTTGATCTTCCAGAGAGAGCCTACAACCACCCCACAAGTCATCTTACTACACTTTTTGCCCATGCTAAGGAAGTCTCTCACAACTTCTGTCATGGGTTGAATTATGTCCCCAAAAAAGATATTCAAGTCCTCATTTCCAGTATCTAGGAATATGTTCTTTGTTGGAAATAGGATTTTTGCAGCTGACCGCACTAAGATGTGGTCATGAAGGTAGGCCTAATCCAATGCAGTTGCATTCTTGTGGAAAGAGTAGGTGCACATAGAACAATGTGAACACCATGCAACATGAAGACAGAGATTCAGGTGATCAGTTCACAGATAAGGAAATCCAAAGATTACCATCCAGTGACCAGAAGTCAGAGGGAGCCATGAAACATTCTCCCTTACAACCCTCTGAAAGAGCCAACCCTGCCAACACCTCAGACTCAAACCCTTGATCTCCAGAACACTGAGACAACACATTGCTATTGTTTGTGGAACTCTGTGGTAGTAGCTCTATAAAACTAAACACAATAAGCCTAAAAAGTACCTCTAAACACACCAATCTCTGCATACCCCCATGGTAATAATAATTATTGCATTTATAACCTACTATTTTTATTGACTACCTACTGTGGGCCAGATGTTTCATCTAACACATTTTACCTTCACAATATCCCAGAAAAGAAGACATTACTGTTCTTCACTTGACAATTGGAGAGGATGATTTTCTAAAAGACAAAGTCTTGGCTGGGGTGTGGTGGTGGCAATGCCTGTGCTTTCAGTTACGGAGGAGGCAGAAACAGGAGGGAACAGTCTGAAGCCAGTCAACCAGGGCCAAAGCGCAGGACTCTGCCAAAAAGAAACAGAAACTAAAAGCAAAAGGACTGGTGGCATGAATCAACTGGTAGAGTACTTGCCTAGCAATTAAAAGGCCCTGAGTTCAATTTCTAGTGCAAATGAAAAGATAGAAAGGCTAAGTCACTGGCACAAGTTCACCGAGATAGTAAGCCGGAAAAAAAAATAAAATTTAGTCTTGATCTCTTTGGCTCTCAAAGCTAGCAAAATTCTTCTGTTGAGAGCAAGATAGTCAATATTTTGACTTTGGGATGCACAGTCCTCTCCCAATGGGCTCAGGTCTACTTCTGCAGCACAAAAGCAGCCATAGATAAAAAGCAAATGAACAGGCATGCATGTGTTCTAATAAATCTTTATTTACAAAGCAGGTTGCAGGTCAGATTTGGCCCTCTACTTATTGTTTATCAATTCTGTCTTAAAAATTTATCTGTAGGTCATAATCCATAGTCCTTGATTTAAGTACCAATACTCATGGTAGGCTTGCTTTATTCTAGGATCTGCCTGTGTGCTCATTTATTTCAATTTTTACAGTTCTTATCCATATTTTAGAGGTTACCAATTTGTCAAGATCTCAGGAATAGTGACATACCCAGCATTCAAAGTGAGGCAATAGAGCTTAAAGCTCAGGATTTCACTTACTGACCACAGACCTTCACATTCCCCCAACCATATATTCCACCATATTCCTTCAAGCTCCACCTCATTTCTTCATCTCACATCCTGTTCTTCTTTAGCAATACTTCAGCCAAGAGGGAGAAATGAAGGAAGGAGACTAACCAGCCACACCCATCTGCTCTGGAATATTCAGAACCAAAGAGCTTGATTTCTCAGTCTGTGCTGTCAATGGAGATGGAAAGAAGAGTGGGGGAGGGGAATACACCTCCCTATCCTGTAGTGGTTGTGAAGATCTAGGGAGATTAAGTAGAGCAACTGGAGTGAAAGTTATCAACAGAGCTTGGCAAATCGCCCAGGCTTGCTTTAAAGATGTTTGTATTATTCAACAGAATCTGAGCTGGTATTGTAGCTATTTGCAACAGCTCCATTCTCCTTTTTCATTGCTAACAGAAGCCCATTTTGTTTGGGACAGCAGCTGGAGTGACTGCATGACACATTTCTGGTCCATGACACATAAAGTTGGTTGGAGATATCCAGGCAAGTTCTATTATTCTGACATGAATAAGTGTGCTGTTTTCCTGCTTGTATGCCTCTTTTTCTCCTTCTCCTTCTCCTTCCTTCTTTTCTTCTTTATTTTCTTTCTTTTTCTCTTCTTCTCCTTCTCCTTCAGCTTTCTTCTTCCCTCTTTCTTCTTTCTGCTTCCTCCTTCCCTCTTCTCCTTATCTTTCTCTTCCTACTCTTTTTCTTCCTATTTCTCCTTTGGAACTGAGAGGTAGACCAGCTATCTGAAAATGTTCCTGTGACCTTGAAGATGAGTGCTTCTCCCCATGGTGATAGAGCAGAAAGATAGAAGTAGTCTGGAGCAGACAGAATCATGGAGTCTCCATATTGCCTCATGCTCTCTGCCTCTAAACATCATTATGGGAGGGAGGAAAAAGTTCACCCTTGGATAAACTACTGTGAAACATGTAGACTTTGTGAAACATGTGGACT